>NC_058132.1:302356668-302400566 GCF_016433145.1 Gracilinanus agilis
CTCTCGCTCTCTCTCTCTCTCTCTCTCTCTCTCTCTCTCTCTCTCTCTCTCTCTTTCTCTCTTTCTCTCTCTCTTTCTCTTTTCCTCTTTCTGTCCCTCTCCCTGTCTCTGTCTGTCTGTCTGTCTCTCTTCATGTGCCCAGGAAAATAAGAATATAAGCTTCTTGAGGACAGAAGATACTGTTTCATTTGTATCCAGAGTGCCTAGTAGAGTGCCTGGCATATAGTAGGTACTTAATTTTGATACATGTTTATTGATTTATTGATTACTAAAACTCAACTTCTATTGATATTCTATATAATTATAAAATAATTATAATAACTTATGTTTTATATATTTATATAGAAACATAGAAGTATATATAAACTTTCATTTGATCTTTATTATAACTTTATGTGATAAACCCATGATTACACAACTACTAAGTGTCAGAGAAAAACAAACAAAATTTGAACCCAAATCTTCCTGAACCAGGTGCTATGTGTTGTACACTAGGCATGATGCTCTGAGCAGTCAGGTGACACAGTGGATAGAGTATCAGGCTGAAGATCAGGAATATTCATATTCCTGAGGTCAGATCTGATCTCAAATGCTTATTAGCTATGTGACCATGAGCAAATCACTTAATCCTGTTGGCTTCAGTTTCTTCTCTGTAAAATGAGCTAGAGAAGGAAATGGCAAACTATTTCATTAGTGTTACCAAGAAAATCCCAAAACTGGGATCACAAAGAGTTGGACATGATTGAAAAACAGCAATTCACGATGCTTCAGAAATGCTACAACTCCTTCTAGACTGCTGCACGTAGGGGCACCAAGACTAGGTTCCACCAAATCCAGTGCCACATACTGCAGCCTGCTTTTTCTTTCCTTCTTAAATAACCCATCCTGAATGCCAAATGAAGAACTTCATGTTTGGTCCTTAAATAAGTAGAGAGCCATTGGGAGTTTATTGGGCAAGGGTGTGGCATGATTGGAACTACACTAGTGGAAAAGTCACTATGGCCACCAAAATGAAGATGTTGTAGTGGGAGAGACTTAAGGAAAGGAGATCAAGCATAAAGTTGTTGTAATAGACCACGTGGAAAGTGATTAGGGCCTGAACTAAAGTGCTAGCTGTGTGAATGGGGATAAGGGGAAGTAAAGGGAAAAATAATGTGAAAGTAAAAAAAAATTGATAAAACATGTGCTTATGGATCAGAATATAAACTCTGTCACTTAAGAACTGTGTGAACTTGGGTAAATCAAAGGTTACCCTTTATAATTCTTAGCTTTTTCATGAGATGCAGTCACATGGTTGAATGAGTCTGTGCTAGAAACTGAATCAGGAAGACAAGTTCAAATCCTAATACATTTTCTAAGTATGCATCCTTAGCTTACTCCATCTCATCTTCAGTTTTGTCATTTGTAAAAGGAGGATCACAATAACACCTATTTCATGGAGTCATTGTATTATGCTTTGATGGTTTCTCCTTCCTCTGCCAGCTTTAAGATTACAAAATATAAAGGAAGTATTGAATAGTGTACAGGAAAGATCACTGGTTCTTGAACCAAAAGTCTAGATTCAAACATTGCTTTAGAAATTTCCCTATTTGTGTGATCTTGGACCCTTGTTTCTTCATTTACAAAATGAGGGCATTGAACTAAATGGCCACTGAGGCCCCTTCAGGCACTAGCTCTGTGATCTATGATTCTATGATCCTGTAGCATAAGGAATCTGATATATTACAATTTCCAAGGGTATTTGCAGTATAAAAGAAGAACCAAAAATAGATGTATGAATGAATTTCAGACAGCAGTTGAGATATTTTCTTTGGGGATGGGGGAGAAGGGATAGAAGTTGCAAAAATGCACCCCAAAGGCAACTATCTACTTTATATGTACAGGAGACTACCCTTCTGCTTCTGCAGTTATGTTTTCCTTAATTCTTCCTCAAACTACATCCCAACCCCCACTTCAGCCTGGTTCCTGCTTAGGAAATTTGTGCTGACTCTAGGGTCCTTTCCTCCAAATAGCAAAGAGCATTTCCAGGCACCACTTGCATATTAAAACATTCAGATAACAGTTGCTATGCTTCAGCTGTACCTCCAGATAGCCTTTAGCTATATACAGATAGTTACACAATAAAATGAAAATGTATGATTGCACTGGGAAGGAAAAAAATGTTTTAGTGTCAGATACACTGAAGGACTTTGGCTATCGACATTGTGTAAATGTCCACTTTAGCCCAAATGCTTACCGGCTATCCAGTGATTGTAGTGGGTAAGTGCCACTCCTTAAGGCTAATTCATTTAGACTATTGTGAAGAAATATTCTTTGAGAGGCTATAATGAAGGGAAATTGAACTACTGAACTTTCATGAGCAGACAGATTCCATAGGCAATATTTGTCCACTAAGTCAGTTCTGACAACTCCCCACACCCTCCTCCTTGTCAGTGAAGATGACGGCAGCATATTCAATCAACCCATCTTTTTGTGACATGAGAGGCATCCAACTAAATCATTACCACATTGCCACATGGTCATCCTCCTCTAGAAATGGATAGCAGGTTCAATCACCTGGGATTTGGGTGGTAGTTACAACTATCTGAAGCCAGCTCATTGTTTTGCATGTCAGGTACCATAGCTACTTCCTGATTCAATGACAAAAATCGCCCTGAAGGATCCATCATCCTAATAGCAAATGACTTGATAAAGAAAACAAAGGCAATTTGTGGCATAATGTTCACAAAGTACAATAGACTCCTTTGGACATAGTCTTAATGGGTAATTTTTTTTCCCAAAAGGTTTCTCCCTCTAGCTTTAGCAATGCCATCCATATGTCATTGTGGGAAATGAACACATTCTATATTTAATGCTTAACCTTGGGGATGTTATTAGGAATGGTACAGCTTTCACCCTTTAGAACACTTTCAAAGACTATGTATTTCCATAAAGATAGCAACATACAAATTTAACTTGACTAGAGAATTCCAACTCTTAGTAAAATTTCCAACCTCCGAGCGAGTTTAAGACCACAGAGCCTTGCAAATGAGAATTATTTAATAAATATTTGGTGATGATTAGATTCTTTCAGGTCAACATATTTCAGGAAATATTGGGCATAATATAAAACCAGCAGAATCTGTTTCTTCTTTCTGAAGTGCCTACCCCTTCTATTTTCCTCCCCCCAAACCATGCATGAGGGAGCCAAAACATGTGGCATTGATAGATGAAGAAGAGAAAACACCTAAAGATTACTAACTGTTGAAAGAGTCTACATTGCTAAACTCTTACAGTCTAGAATCTTTCTCACTTCCTAAATTTTAGCATTAAACACAGATAATAAAACTTGCCTTTACTGAACTGTGAATTCACCTTTAATCTGTCACCTCAAACCTTCCCTCTATAACAAATACCACTAAACCTTCCCATTACTCTATTTTCCCCCTAATAAATAACTCACCTCTAATTACTTTTAACCATTTTCTGCTACAGTTATCTATACTTCCTTGGCTAGTCAGCAATTGCATCACTCTCAGGGTGTCAAAGGCTCCTCTATCTTTTGTTTGGCCTCATACTGTTTTGATTAATTTCCTTCTGTCCCTATGTAATTTGTTCTGAAGGATTCTGGTGTGTACCTTAATCTAAGAGAATGCTCTTACTGATTCTGTGCTGGCTCAACTTCCATACATTAAGTATGGCAGCCAAGAGAGGTAGAAATATTTAGTATTGCTTAACCTTTTGCTGTTCAAGTCTTCATTTTTATTTTCACTGGGAATCACGGTAATTTCTGATTGATATTCATTGCTCTTTCATAATAAGTTTATATTGAACAGGAATTAAAGTCGGTACTAATTTGTTCTATTATCTTGTTTGCTAGAGAGTAGTGTTTATATCTATGATCATAAGCACTTGGGATTTCAGAGCTCTGAGGAACATTAGAGGTTATTTAACTTATCCATATCTGAATAGAAATTCCCCCATAACATCCCCAAGTGTGTTTAACTAGTCCTTGTTTAAAGAAGTCCAGTTATTGGCATCTTATTTCCTCACAAGATAGTATATCCTCCTTTTGAACAGCAATTATTATTAAAAGGGCTTCCTTTAAAAAATATGGCTCTCAGCAACTTCTAGTCATTTCTTGGAGTTTTGCTTTCTAGGGACAAACAAAACAAATCAAATCTAATGCTTCTACCATGTGACAGCCCTATCAATACATAAAGTATTCCCTACAAATATCATGTCCCTCCCCCTCTCTAGTATTTTCTTCTCCTTGCTAAATAATTAAACTTCCTCATTACTTCTTCAAGTTCTCCTCACTATTCTACCTTTTTATTTCTGGACATATTTCGGCTTCTCAATGTCCTTCCCCAAATGTGGCATCCTTGTCTCAAGACAAAAGAACAGATATAGATATAATCTAGTAAGTACATTTCAATTATCTTCTGTCATTTAGGACATGTGTATCTTTTTTTGAGCACTATTCAATTTCATTTTATTTTCATAGGGAATATTTATCTTAATAAAATTTTGGGCAGACATTTTGGATTGACAGCTCATTTTAAGTTTATAACCCATTGAAATTTGAGGACCTTTTCACATTTTCACCACCAGCCAAGGAATAGATTGTTCTATACTCAGGCATGGAGATTTTCTTTTATATTTACTAAATTTCATTTTATTATATATGGTCTATCATTTTAGCTCATTAATGTCCTTTTGAATAACATTATTTTTCCAAAATAAATCTTTCCTTTGGAGATTGATGTTATCTGCAAACTTGATAAGAATTTATGTGTGTGTGTGTGTGTGTGTGTGTGTGTGTGTGTGTGTGTATGGATATAACCTGTAAAGGAAAAATTAGTTTTGGTTGGACTAAATATTTAAAGGAGTGGTTGCCAAGGAATTTATTCAATTCTTAATGAAAGACTCAAGTCAGAATGACTTTTATGGTAGTTTATTTACAAATAGGAAGAGAGAGTGTAAATAAGAAAATCAGAGAGAGGATAGGGCAAGATACGTAACCTAACAAGCTGAGTATTTTGCTCTGGCCCCTGGCTCAACCCAGGCAGGGCTAATTAGTCCTCCACCAGAGGGGCCTCAGCCTTGAGCCAAGGGCTGAGGGCTGGGGGATGACTAAAGCAAAGGCTTCAGTCATGAAGCCTCTCTTCAGAGGAGAGTCCCTTCAAAACAATCCTGGAGGGAGTCAGTCTTTTTCATTCACCACGTGGTAGTTCAAAGGGAGGTATTTAAGAACAGTCTCACCAAATCTAAAGTCTCAGGTTCAGTAAGCAGATTCTTCACCAGCTTCCAACTGGAACTCTGAACTCTTATGAAGAAGTAGCCCCATAGGAATTTGTAAATCCCTTTCAAAAGTGCTTCTTTTGTGTCACTTCCTGTGATGCAATTTTATGTATACCAATCACAATAAAGGCTTTTGCTTAGGACTTCCCAGGAGGCAGTCAGTAGATTCTGATTTGTAAGACCCACTCTTACACAAATGGGTCACAGACCTCCCCCACTTGAGAATTAAGTGGGGTATTTACATTTTTGGTGATTTAATCTAAAAATAGGCAGGGTAGGACTAATCTCATCTTCACAACCTACATATATATATGTATATATATATACACATACATACTTTTATCTATATAATTACCCATATACATACTTTATATATATGTACTTAAATGCATACATTCTAAATAAATTTAAACACATACTTTTATCCAAGTTATTGAAAAAAGTAGAGGTGAATAGACTAGGAGCAATGAAAGAACTTGGTGGAATTTCATTAGAAATCTTCCAAATTTATACCAATTTGTTAAGTACCATTCATGGGATATGGTTCTTAGACCCATTCTAAATCTGTTTATTTATGTTGCAATTCAATCTCCATCTTCCTCTCTTGAATACAAGGCAAATGAGAGATTGTGTAAAATATCTTGCTGAAATTCAAATACATAGTCTATGAGATTCCCCTTAATCTACCTGTCTGGAATCCTGTAAAACATGTTAAATGATGTGAATTTACAATAAATTGTTTTGTATGAATACATATTCCCTCCCAGTGTTCACAGATTCTCTTTCTGAATACTCATAAATAATCCTCAAAATAATGTGGTGATAATTTCAGGAACCAAAATCAAGCTTATCAACTTTGGACTTTAATCCATCTTCATCCTGTGGCATCTCGCCCATTCTCTGTGATTTTTCCAAGATCATTGTCAGTGGCTCACTAATGATGTTATACATCATTTCTCCTCTCAGTATTCTATAAGGAATTTCATCTATGACTGCTAAACTGAACTTATTGAAAGTAGCCACGTGCTTTCACATTATCCCTCACTTTTCTTGTCAGTCAATGCATATTTGTTAAGCACTGTGCTAAATGCTGGGGATACAAAAAAAGACAAAAACATAGCCCCTACCCTTGAAGGGCTCACATTTTATTGAGGAAGACAATATTCAAATAACTGTATACTATATGTTTAAATATGTATATATACATAAACTCCTGTAATAAATGGGAAATAATCACAGAGGGAAAGCACTAGCAGTGGGGTTGGATAAAGTGCCTAGGAAAGCTCTTTTGCTAAAGGTATGATATGAACTAGGTCTTGAAGGAAACCACAGAAACCAGGAGGTATAAGGAAGGAAGGAAGGAAAACATTCCAGACATGAGAGACAACCATTAAAAAGGGGCAATATGGTAGGACATGATGTGTCTTGTATAAGGAGGATCAAGAAGATCTGTGTAACTGGATAGCAGAATATGTGGATAATAGTAAAGTGTGAGAAGACTGGAGAAATAGGAAAGAGATCAAGTATTTAAGTGCTTTAAAATCCAAACAAAAGATTTACTATTTTATCCTTTAGTATCTTTGGTATTTTTTGATTTGGGAAATGTAGGATGACATATTCAGACTTGCTTTATTCTATCAATCAATCTAACCTATCTTTCTAAATCTCTGTCAACCACCTTTGTTCTATTTCACAGACTAAGGACCTATATTGATTGGGGAAATTCATGTAATTATAAAAACAACAAACTTTTGAAATAAATTCGCTTCTACATTAACACTATCAGAAGAGTTTTAGAGATACACCTAAGAATCTTTTATAAAAAATAGCTATATAATATTTTAATTTAAAAAGTTTTTTCAGATTATATGAGGATACAATATATAACAATTATAATAACATAATAAAATACAGTTTAAAATAATATATAATAATAGTTTTCTGATATTTTACCATCTGAACTGTGTTCTCTCCCTTCCTTTTACCCTTCTTCCCTCCCCAAGATAGCAAGCATTATAAATTGTACATATATTACCGTATAGTACATATTTCCATGTTTGTTATATTGTGAAAGAAGACACATATCACTTACACTAGAGAAAGATTCATGGAGGGAATAAAATGAAGAATGGTATGTTTAATCTTCATTCAGATTCTGTCAATTCCTTTTGGGGTGGTGAATAGTCTTTTTTGCCATGAGTCCCTTAGAGCTTTCTTGGATCCTTACATTGTTGATAATAGTAAAGTTATTCATAGCTGAACAAAATACAATATTATTATGTACAACTTTCTCTTGATTATCATCACTTTATATGTCATTCCAGGTTTTATTTTGTGATGGTCTTGTCATTCCTTATGACACAATAGTATTCCATTACAATCACATACCATGTTTTGTTTAGCCATTCCCCAATTGATGGACATCCCTTCAGTTTCTAGTTCTTTGCTACCACAAAAAAAGCTGCTGTTAATATTTTTGTACAATTAGGTCCTTTACCCTATCATTGATCTCTTTGGGATATAGAACTACCAGTGATATTGCCAGGTCAAAGGGTATGAACAGTTTTAGGACCATTTAGGCGTGGTTCCAAATTGCTTTCCAGAATAGTTGTATCAGTAGTCCCAGTTTTGCCACGTTCCCTACAACATTTTCTGTCATATTAGCCATTCTGATAGGTGTGAAATAGAACTTCAGAGATATTTTAATTTGTATTTCTCTAATAGACATTTGGAGCATTTTTCCCACATGACTAAAGATAGTTATAATTCTTCATCTGAGAATTGTCTATTCATATCCTTTAGCCATTTGCCAATTGGGGAATACATAACCTTTTAAAAATGACATTAAAAAATGTTCACAAGGTGGTGAAAAGCAACATGTTCATAAACCAGAAATGGCCACTCATTTAAAGTTTTCAAACATCTAAATCTATCAAGAATTGAAAAATATCCCCAAGAAGAGTAAGAGATATGAGTTCCTTGAGAGCAGAAACTCTTTTTTTGTCTCTAATACTTCATATTATTGGCACTTGTTAGGCATTTAATAAATGCTTATTAATTTCTTGACTGATTAAAGACAATTGTGTTAAAAGAGGAGACCATTGTTCATTCAAAAAGGATTGCCTTTAATCTTTTTTGTTGTTGTTTTACTATTTTTTTATATTTTCCAAATTATGTATAGTTAGAATTTTAATAATTTCCTCACATTTTGCAAGCCATGTTCTTTCCTGCCTTCCCATCCTTCTCTACACTCCAAGGTCACAAGTAATATAATATAGGTTATATGCATATACACATATAAACATGTACATGTGTATCATTAAATACATATTTCCATATTCATCACGTTGTAAAAGAAGACACACATAACTTATAAAAGTAAAAAGAATAGCAAATGAAATAAAGTGAAGAATGGTATGTTTCAATCTGTATTCAGACTCATTAATTCCTTTTATGGCAGTGGAAAGCCCTTTTCATCATGAATCCTTTGGAGTTATCTTGAATCCTTGCATTGCTGATGATAAAGTCTTTCACAGTTGTTCATTGTGCATTATTGTTGTTACTGTGTACAACATGTTTCTGTTTCAGTTCACTTGCATCTAAGTCTTTCCATGCTTTTTTTTGTGATTTGTTTTGTTGGTCATTTCTTATGGTATAATAGTATTCCATTACAATTATATACTTTCCTTTATGCTTCTTAGAGCTCCTGGCATTGTGCTGAAGATAATTGCATAATGACCTTCTAGGTTTAGGCAAGATAAGACTTGAGAAATTCATCATCTCTCTTTCAAACTTCTCCATCACAGTAGAACTTACTTAGTTTCTAGTTTTGATGAGTTCCTGTGGTTTTTACTACAGTATTGTTTTCTACCTAAAGTAAAACCTTTTAGGTTGTGGGAGTTATGGCCATGTCATATATATGATTAGAAATTTCCTAAAGCTCAGAGAATTTCAGCAATCCCTGCTGCTATGATACTTTTTTCTTCTTGAAAATCCTTCCTTCTACATATGAGTCTTAATATAATCTTGCCTAAGCTGAATTTTAGTCAGCTGAAATTTTATCCTGAAGAAAATGTCTTTCATTTAAAGAGTCCTGATACTATTTGCTTCTCTAAATGTTGGAATCAATACCTTTCTTTAAATATAAAATTAAAGAGGTAAAAAATGATGTGAGACTAGTTGCAACGTCCCCCATGTTATAAAATTGCATATTGGTGAAGGGGACAGGCATTATATGTAAAGAGTATTGATAATTAGGTGAGCTTTTTGGAAAAGGTAAATTTTGAAAGATAAATCTAAATTGAGAGGAAAGAAAAAAAATGGTAATTCTGAGAGGAGTGGTAAAAGGCACAAAAGTTGAAGTACATAACTTAGATAGTGAGAAGATCAATCAATCAAATCATTGTATTTGGAAGAATAAGGTAGTCATGAGACATGGGAGGGATATAAATAGTGAGAAGTGAAGTTAGAAAGGCCTAAGAGAAGGAGAACTTCTTAGAATGATTGGGGATCTGGCATACGAGGCATATTCTCTCCCCAAAAAGAACTGCTAGAAATATTACCTGATAGATACTATATCTTAGAAATGGGAGGGAATTAACTAAGTTTTCTCTAATTCTCTCCCATATTCTTTTATTGCTTTGCTAGCCCATTTGGAAAATGAAAAAGAAATGTCTTAGCTGAGACAATGCACTGTATCCTTGGCTCTAACCAGGCCAATTTAGTGCCTATCAAGGACTCTGGCTCCTTGACATATGTTGAGGAATTAGAGGAGATGTATTAAAGAGAGAAGTTTAAGCCATGATTTGAGGCAAGAGTGAGGGCAGAAGTGTAATGCGACTAAGCAGAGGCTAATGGTCTTACAGGATTTCACACAGTAATCCTAAAATCATACATTTAAATCTAGAGGGGATCTCAGAGATCAGCTAGTCTAAACCTCTTTTTCCAGATAAGGAAAGAGACAAATAGCTGATGTAGTAGATAGAGTGCCAGACCTGGAGTTCAGAAGTTTTGAGTTCAAATTAAACCTATACTAGTTATGTGAAGTTGGCAAATCATTTAACATCTATTTGCCTCATCTCAACTGTAAAATGGGCATAATGACAGCAACTACTTCTGAGGGTAGTTGCAAGGATTAAATGAAATAATACTTTTAAAGCATTTAGCATAGTTAGTACTAGTTATCATCATCATCATTCTAATTACTAAAATGAGGTCTGAGGAAGGTAAGTGACTTATCTAAGTTCACAAATATGATAGGTTATGGAACTGGGAGGTTAGCTGCTATCCATCATGCTGCATTTGAAGAAAAGAAAGAAGCAAATGACTAAAGTAGATATTCAGCCTCTACTCTATCCTTCCCTCAGAGGAGATCTTCTCCAATATAGGTCAAAGGAAAACTGGAAAAGTTAATTTGCCCAAGAGTTAGAAGTCAGGCCTAGAATTCCAGAGGATTCAGCTAGATTCAGAAACTTAGTAGCTTTTTAGCCCTGAGCAAGTGTGTAAATGGAATTAGCACATTCTCATTCATTGTTAGACCATCAGAAAAAATGTCACCCCACCCAAGTTAGTGGGGAGGGGAAGATCATCACATGTGAGTAACTGATCTTCCCCTCCCCACTAAGTTGGGTGGGGTGACATTATTTCTGATGGCTAGAGTCTAACAATGAATGAGGATGAGCTAATTCCATTTACACACAAGTCACTTGTCCCTGTTTGTTTCAGTTTCTTCATCTATAAAATGAGTCAGAGAAGGAATGGTAAAGCATTCTAGTGTCTGTGGCAAGAAAACCCTAAATGAGGTCAGAAGAGTCAGATATGACTGAGAAACTACAGAACAAATTTGCCTAAGTCTTCCTTGTACTTTCTAAGCCTCTTGCTCTTAAGCTAAAGCCTTGGCCCTATCTACTTTTTTCTCATTATCTAGTGGGCAAGTAATTTGTTACCGTGTTTAGGGATTTTATAAAATCATTTTAACAATCTGCTATATTTCCTTTCATATAAGTTCTCAATCTAAATCAAGAAAGGGACTCACAAATTTAAATGTATTGTTCAAACCACTGTCCTTTTTCATTTTTGCTTATATATTCCCAAAATAGCCTCTTTTTCCTCTGTTTTACTTACCCTTTTGTAACAATGGAGGACACAATTCAGATATAGGTATGATAGAAGATGTTCTATTTTCAACAAGCTCCATGGTAATTAAACAAATGACCATTAAAGGACAGGGATAAAATTTGGAATCAGAACACACTGCCTAGAAGAGGAGAGAAGATGGAAAATGGGTTAGTACTTGATCATCTGCATAAATTCTCTGGGAAGAGAAATTCAGTAAGGATTAGATGCTTTCACATTAGCTTTAGGCTCTCCCTCCAGGCTAGGTAGGTGAGGTCAGTGGAAATAATGACTGAGCTCAGTCTTTTTCAAGTAACCATGCCTGACTCTGCAGGCTAAATTCCTTCTCCTTTCTCTCACTCTCCAGACTCCCTGCGATTCAATCTTTTCTGCTGTCCCTCATATAACATGATGCATTTCCGGAAACTCCTCCCAAGATTTCTATCCTTTTCTTTAGGATTAGAAAATAATGGATTGTCTTATTTTTGTCGGGATCTACTAGGCTTGCTATTTTCATAGAATTTTTCTTTGACCCTTCCCCCATATAATATGATAATAATAATATTACCTCTCATACATATCGAGATCAACTAAAAATGATAAAAAGGCAAAATGACAAATGTTGGAGTGGATGTGGAGAAATGGAGACATCAATACACTGTTGGTGAATCTGTGAACTGATCTAAATATTTTGGAGAGCAATCAGGAATTACATCAAAGAGTTATAAATCTGTGTATACTTTTTGATGAGCAATACTTCTATTAAATATATTTCCTAAGATAGCCAAGGAAAAAGGAAAAAGAACCTATACATTCAAAAATATTTTTAGTAGCTCTCTTCGTGGTGGCAGAAAAATTGGAAATTGGAGGGATGTTGACCAATTTAGGAATGATTAAACAAGTTGTGCCATGTAATTGTAATGGACTACTATTGCACTTTAAGAAATGATAAACAGGGGCAGCTGGGTGGCTTAGTGGATTGAGAGGCAGTCCTAGAGGCAGGAGGTCCTAGCTTCAAATTTGGCCTCAGACCCTTCCTAGCTGACCCCATTGCCTAGCCCTTACCATTCTTCTGCCTTGGAGCCAATTCAGAGTACGGGTTTCAATACAGAAGGTAAGGGTTACAAAAAATGATAAACAGATTAATTTTGGTAAAAACAACAACAACAAAATGGAAAGATCTACATGAATTTCTTTTTTTTTTTTTTTTAAACCCTTACCTTCTGTCTTGGAACCAATGCTCTGTATTGGTTTCAAGGCAGGAGAGTGGTAAGGGCTAGGCAATGGGGGTCAAGGGACTTGCTCAGGGTTGCAAAGCTAGGAACGGTCCGAGACTAGATTTGAACCTCACATCTCTAGGCTTGATTGTCAATCCATTGAGCTGCCATCTCTACATGAATTTCTGAAGAGTGAAATGAGAAAAACCAGGGGAACATTACATACAGTAACAGAAATATTATTTGGAGAATGACTCATATATATCCTCCTCCAGAGAAAGAAATGATGAATAGAAATAAGTAAGACGTAGTTTAATATATACATATATTTCTTTTTTGTAAAATTATGTCTTTTGGGTGGAGGAGAGAAAGGGAGAGAGTTAACTGGCTTTTCTTAAAGTAACAAAAAAATTTAAATAAAAATAGTACTTCATAAGATTTTTGTGAAGATAAAGCACAGTGCAAACTTTAAAGTGTTATAATAATATAAGCTATTATTCTTCAAACTGTCCTGCATTAATTTATAAGAGCTGGCATTTTATTCCATATCTTGGAGAACTTGGCTTTCTGGAGCAAATCATATTCTGGTAGTATGAAGTGTATTGAATTCTTACCATTATGGGGCCAACCACTTGCTTCCTCTGTGGCTATAGACAAGTCACTCAAAATCTTTGGGGCTCAGTTTCTTAACTTTTCATGAATTCTACTTAATTCTAATTCTTTCCTCTACTGATTATCTCCAATTTATCCTATATGTACCTTGTTTGTACTTATGTGTTTTTGTTTTGTCTCCACCATTTGACTGTGAACTCAGGGGCTGATATTTTCCCTTCTTTCTTTATATCTCAAATGCTTAGGATACATTAGGCACTTAGTCATGTCCATTGACTATGAAATAAGGGGAATATATTTGATGACCACTAGGATTCCTTCCAATTTAAGGTGTATGATCCTAAGAACACATAAGATTGTTTTTCTACAACAGTTTTATGAAATTGAACATGTTTTGTTTCTTATGGTTTTTAGTGAAGTCACAGCTGATCAGGAAAGGTACCTAAATGCATTTTTCTGCTACCACTTCAGAAACATTTTAAATTAATTCCTTACTCTGAATTCCTCTGTGGGTAAGATTCATAAATAAAAATAAAATGTTATTCATAGTTTCATCTCATATCACATACTGGTAATCAATATGAAGGCAAGAGCAGTAAATATTTAACAGACTTTTTTATTTCTAATAAATGTAATATAATATTCTGGTTTTATGGTAATAGGGTCATTTCATAGAAATCCTCTCAGCTTCTGTCTCAGACATTTTTGTAGTGAACTTTCTCTAAAGTAGTGGGATAGAAGAAAAAGATATTCTTGGCACCAATTCCTTCTATATCTCTTTTTGAACAAGTCTCTTATTTTCCCTAAACCTTAGATTTATTGTTGGCAATACAAGGGTTCCACTTGAAGACCTAACTTGATTGGCTTGTTGGGAGGATTATACAAACAAACATTTGCAACTATAAAGTCATAGATATAATTTAAAGTTATTATTATCATTATTATTCCTTCCTAAGGAATTGCATTTGACATTTGAAGCTAATTCCTTTTGTCCTGAATCTCTGACAGACTTTAGATTTTGTGAAAGCCTCTTCACCATTGGTGACCTATCCAGAATGCTGAATTGTCTCTTATCTGAAGTTTTCTCAGATTCAATGAGTAGGCAAAAGACAGCTCCAGAGTTCTGAACCTCATTTTCTTCCTCTACATGCTTGAACTTTGCCATCTTGACTGAGTATTCCTGTTACCAGCTGAGTTTCACAGTACATGATGGACTAATAGACTGATATACCATGTCCACTGACTGTCCCAGATTACTCTTGTCCGAAGCTTATTGACTACTTATTTCTGTGTCAGTCTCTGGCCTACCAGCCCTGGTCAGGTCTGCATACTAAAGAAGATGCCCAAACCTGCTAGTATTAATATCTTAATTTCCTCAAAGAAGGCTGCTAAGGCTTTCTTTTTTTTTTCTTTCAGTAGATAGAATTTAACCTCACATGCACACTTCTGTGACTTCTCTTATCAAGAATCCCCAGGGTTGCTGCTACAGGAACAATATAGACAAGGATAATAATACTTACCTTTCCTACATGAGAGAATTGTTGTGTGGCTCAAATGAGATACTTAATGTGAAAGCATTTTGAAAGTAAAGGATATTATTGTTATCTTACTTCACCACTTACCTCAAAGCCTATCTCCTAGTTAAAGTATATGAAAATCTTTTGTAGCAAATTTGCCTTTATGTTAGTTAAACCTAGCCCCTATGGTGGCGGCCTCTCTAGATGGTATTTGGGCTCTTATCAAAAGATTCCACTCCCAACCTCACACTGAGGGATAATCAAAATGCCTAGTCTGTTTGGGGAATAGCTTAGTGCACATTCCTACTGCTTGCTTTTCCATCAAAAGTCATTTTTGCCTACCTTGTTTGTTCTTTGTGGTCGTTGTATCTATTGCAAAGCTTCTACACAGAACCTGCTTTAATTAGTCAAACTAAGCTCCAACCTAGCTTTGGAGGTCAGAATCAATATTTCTTTTACATGCTCCTGGGATCTGGAAGGAAACATTGTCCAAGATGAATGAACATATGCTTAAATATTAGGTCTACTTTTAGTCATTTGCTTATCACTAAATGTCACTTTATTTTTAGCATATTACTCTAATCCCCAGAGCACACCTGAGAGGTTAATGTTGTATGGAGTTATTAAAGAGCTTATTTATATTCAACATTCAGAAAGAAAAATGTATTATCCTTTCAAGTTTATTAATATTAAGATGAATGTAATGTTAAAATGTACTCGGGAAACAGCCTTCCATGTAAATATGAGAAGCCAACTTTTAAATGTTTGCTCCTTTGGTCTTTGACAATTAATCTCAAATTTCGTGAGATTAAGATGGCATCTAGTTGAGCTGTTTTAAGAATTCTTTAATACTATAGTTCTAGCACTGTGTTTGACATTGTGCGGAAAGTGGATAGCATAAATACATAAAACGAATAACTAATAACACATATTCTATGTAAGATACAGCATAAGATTGAAAAGAGAAGAATGTCAAATCTATCTTCAGGAGTTTCTGGACCTTTTGAGGAGGTATGACTTATACTTCTATTTCATGTACTCATGCATTTATATGTGCCTTTTCTTCCCAGGGATGTTGTAAGTTCTCGGAAGGGAAAGACCACATCTTTGATTCTCATCTCACTAAACTCTCACATAGTATAATGTTTAATGCTTGAAATAGATGCTAAATAAATGCCTTTTGAATAATAATGAAGCAACTCAATGCACAGGGGGTCAAATAGGAATAACAATAATATCTAACATCCAAATAACATTTAATGTTTTGAAAGCACTTTACATATAATATCTCATTTGTTCATCAGCATAACTCTCTTAGGTACATTCGATTAATATCTCTATTTTACTGGCCAGGAAATGGAGACTTAATTGAGATTTGATGACTTGCTCAGAGCCTCATAGCTAAAAAATGTTTCAGGCAAGATTTGAAGTCATTTCTCAATACTATCTTACTTTATGATATCATTAGGTACAATGGGCTTAATCATCATCTCTAAACAGATGTTTACAAGATCAATATATTCAATTCTAGTCTTTATCTTGACCTTCAGTCCTGCCTAAATAATTACTTTTTAATCATCTCAAAATGGATAGTCTATAAGCATCTAAATCTCAACATGTTCCAAAGTGAACTTATTGTCTTTCCCATCAAAGTTTCTCTCATCAATTTTCCTATAATTTTTGAGTCCCTCACCATTCTACCAGTTGTATAGTTTTATAGCTTAATGTTTTCGTATCACATTCAAAAAACTTCAGTAGTACCTTATTACCTTGAGGAACAAGTATAAAATGGTCTTTACATTTAAGACCTTTTACAATCTGGCCCTATTTCTACCTTTCCAGTCTTTTCACCTTCCATTCCTCTATTTCCTCTAAAATCTATCTCCACTGACCTACTTGATTTTCCTCAAACACTGTATTCCATTTCCTGAAATTGTGCCATTTCATAAACTGCCCCACAGGCCCAGACATTTTTTCCTTTTCAGCTCAGCCTTCTGACTTCCTTCAAGATTCATCTTAAATCTCACTTTTTATAAAAACATTCCCTACTCTTCCTTTTCCCCCATTATTAATGATTTATTTCAGAGATTACCTTCCATTTACAGTGTATGCGTATACATGCATGTGCATGTACATAGTTATTTGCAAGTTGTCTCTTCCATAAGAAGAGCTTTTTCAGGGCAGGCATGGAGGCATGTTGTTGTTTTTCCTTTGTTTGTAACCCATGTATGTATCACATTGTCTGACACACAGGAAGCATTTAAGAAATGCTTAAAGACTGACTGATCCGGCTTCCTAACTTGAGGCCCAATGTGCTGTCCATGTTACAACTTAACTAAACTTTTAGTTTAGCCAACCTGAAAAGAGATAAGAAATCACCCTAATTGTCAGGCATAACTAGGAATATTTTCTCCTGGGAAAAAATAATTGGAGATGAAAGGACAATTTCAAATTAGTCTTATAAGTTGGTAAAGGAGGGGCAAGTCCTCTGAGCAGGGTTCCATCGTGATGAAACTAAGTAAAAATGTATTGAAGTAATTGCTTCAAGGTCAATTGTACCATATAAAAGAAAGAATAATAGTAACACCACCACCCATAATAGTTAGCATTTTCATATTATTTCATTTAATTCTCACAATAACCATATGAAATAGGTACTATTATTAACCCTATTTTATAAATGAGGGAATTTAGGCTGACCGATTAAGTTATTTGTCAAGGGTCAACTAGCTACTAATATCTGAAATCAGATTTGAACTCAGGTCTTTGTGTTACCAAATCCAAAATCTTGTCATTTTGCTATCTAGGGTGAGTCATGGAAATGGGAGTTGGAATTGTGAGAATGCTAGGATAAAGCTTTACTTTGTTCCATGTTGAATGAATCTTATTAGATGATGATCTTGAATAGACTATGCTGATCAATTTCTCTATATAAAGCTAGCCATAAAGGCTTACAGGAAATAATTTCTATCTGTGAATGTTCTAGAGTTTGTTAAATTCCAACCAAACTTGGTTTTTCTTCAAAAATAGGGAATCCATGGTTTGGGAGTTCCTCAGGATTGAGGTTTCTGTGGGAAACATTTTTCCCTTCTCTTGGATCTTGAGAATTTCAGGCTCTAAGCCTGACCCTGAAAAGGAAGTTTAATAGAAATTATAAAATCTGAAAGCATCATTGGAGACAGGGGAAAATACAAGCCAAATATGAGAAGAGATTTAGATCATTTAATCATTTTCTCTTAAGAAACATCCAAACCCTTGGTGAGAAAACAATAAGGACTAAGTATTCAGTTCAAAAATGCTATTTAACAAAATCAAAGGAAATACTATGAAACAAAATAAAAGCATACCCTGAAATTTACAGAATCTCCCCCCCTCAAACCATTTTTATGACTATTACCTAATTTTGTCCTCAGAGCAGGTTCTAAATTGTGTCACTATTTTTCCAAGTCTGTTAGAAAATTTGCAACCCCAAATTAAAATCATATCTGTACAATGGTCATAGAGTACTTTTCCCCTTATTCCTTGCTTCCTGATTGCAATATAATAATTAGGGAATAACCAGGGGATACAATCATTTCAAATGAGACATGAGCAGTGGAATTTGAAGTTACAAACTGAAGTAATATATAAACTGGTATCCTACAATGAGATTCCAACTACATTAGACATCAGTGTGGGTGGTTTTTAATATTTTATGGAATAATTGAAAACTGACACTTTTGGTTTCTTTTTGAATATTTTAAGAGTTAAATGCCAGGATGCTATGTGAACATTAGAAGGAAATTTATACCTTAGTTAAAAAGCTGAGGAAATGCTTAAATATCATAGCCATATAACTTTAGTCCAAGATTCTTAGATTCTGGTCCTATGTCAACAATAAAGTAACAGTACTGTAAGAAATAAAATTAATATAGAGTAATGAAATTAAAAATATCATGCTTTCAAAGGGTTTATTGAAAGCCATTTAGAAAAATGAAGCCATGTGCCTGTTTAAAGGGACCAGCCATTACCTGTTCCTCCCTTCCTCGCTCCTGCTCCACAGTCACAAACCCAGGCACTCACTATTTAACCTTCTTTTTACGTTATTAGTTAATTGCCTATGTCATTTATGGAAACCAGGAATCATGGGAAATGTAGTTTGATAGAGATCTAAATGTCCATAGGAAGTTTAGATCGGGGACCTCAAAATTAGTTCAAGTACCCCCAAATTTCAAATATCACATTATAATTCACGGTAAGTCATGTAACCTTCTAATTCAATTTGTGTGTGTGTGTGTGTGTGTGTGTGTGTGAAATAGGGATAATGTCTTCCTTACTGAAATCTTGGTCTCATAGAGACCTGAGTTAAAGTCCAGCCTCAGACACTTCCTAGCTATGTGCCCCTAGGCAAGTTAGGTAACCTTTTAATCTGATTCAATTTCTTCAGCTGTAAAATTAGGAAAATTATAGCACCTATATACTAAGATTACTGTAAAGATCAAATAAAAAAAAATGTAAGGTGCTTAGCACAAAATTTGGCACATAGTAGATGTTTAATTAATTGTCATTTATTTCTTTCCTTCCTTCTTCAAAACACTTCTATCATTCATCAACAAGTTTAGTGATAAGAAAACAGATCCATTATTTGCATAAAGGAATATCTCCTATTTAAAGCACAGAGAATATTCATACCTTTAGTGAGACCATTAAGGACTAAATATATCAGTCCCAACTCAAGTATACACTCTCAAGAAGAAAACAATTAAATGAAGAAAAACAATGAATTAATGAGTACTGTGAATTTTTAGGCAGCTAGATTGTGCAGTGGGTATAAAGGGTTTGGTTTCAGAAATATCTGAGTTTGATTCTAGTCACAGACATTAGCAGAGTGACCCTCATTCCCTCAACTCTAAAATGAGTATAATAATAGCACCAACCTCAGAGGGTTGTTATGTGTTAGTTAAAATCACCTGGGGTTCTATTTGGAAGGATTGAACCTCAATATGGTGTTTGACAAACTTCTGTGGACCTGTGGGGGTCCTTAAAACTACATTTCCCGTGGTCCAACGGGTTTCATGGGTTTCCTGTTTTGGATGATGTATTAAAGGTGAGGGACTGTTTGAATTAGGGGGTAGTGACTTGGAACTTCCTCTTTAGTTACCTGAGCTCGAGGAGAGAGGAAGGTAAATGGCTGAGGTGAGGTTGGAATAGGTTTTTCTTACTGGCGCGTGGTCAGTTTATCTCTATCAGCATGGCTTCTATTAAAATACTATTCTCCCTTTTGATCTCGGCCCTCATCATTTTTGATAATAACAGTTATAAGGATAAGATGAAGTAATATGGGTAAAATGTATTTAGCACAGTGCCTGGCACATAGTAAATACTTAATAAAAGCTTATTTACTTCCCCTTCCTTTGTAGATTTTTACCTTTCAAGTCAGTTCCCCTGCTAACTTCTTATTTTATCATAAAGATGACTTGTTAAGCCTTCCTTGGATTTCATAGCATATTAGTAACACACATAGTTGATAAAAAGTTCATTATTCCTACTAAGTTAAATCTTCTACTTAGATATGACGCTCCCCTATTGTACATGGGAAGTTGATTTTTAAAAATAATTTAAGTTTGAAACTATACATTAGTCACTATTAAATTCTATATTATTAAATTCAGTCCAAAATTCTAGTTCATTAATTATCTTTATTCCAGTTCAGCTAGTCTGCTTTTTATTCCTACACTTCATATATGTTTTATTGAAATACATTTTTTCTACTTTCATCTTTGGCCAAGGACCAGACCTGACTTAGAACATCCTAAACATTGTTAGCATTGGAAACACAAATTCAAAAGTTACTCTTTGGGGCAGCTGGGTAGCTCAGTGGAGTGAGAGTCAGGCCTAGAGACAGGAGGTCCTAGGTTCAAACCCGGCCTCAGCCACTTCCCAGCTGTGTGACCCTGGGAAAGTCACTTGACCCCCATTGCCCACCCTTACCAATCTTCCACCTATGAGACAATACACCAAAGTACAAGGGTTTAAAAAAAAAAGTTACTCTTTATGTCAATGTATGTACTGTATTTACTTCACTGTGATCCTTCTAGTCCTTGACGAAAGTAAGTCTATAAACTTTTTCAAACAGAAGGATAAATATTTTTAAAGTATTTATTATTCATAAAAGTGCTATTGAAGTATTATTTAAGGAATTAAAGCAAATAATACAACTATCTAACATGTCTAGAAAAATTGCAAGTCATTCAGATATCCACTCTCATTTTAAGAATACAAAGAGTCAATTTTTACATTGAAAATTACTTTGCCCTTTGAAAGGGTAAAATGGAAGGAATATCTATAGTAGGTCAACAGACATCACACCTTCTATGTGCCAGAAGTTGTGATAAACTTCAAGGAAACAATACAAATAGAAAGAAAGATGGTCTTTTCCCTCATATTCCTTATAATCTAATGGAGAAGACAACATATAAAAGGAAGCTGACAAATGGAAGAGACCGAGAGGTCTACCTCACTATACCCTACCTGACACTAGGGTATGATGGAGAATGCGAAAGAAATTCAACTGAGTGGTGGTTCCAAATTTGAGTGGCAGAAAATATTGATGAGAGATGAGTGCCAAGGCTGATTGGATCTTCAGGATGACAAAATTTTCCAATGAAGATAATAATAATAATAATAATAATAATAATAATAATAATAATAGCAGGAGACATTTATATACTGCCTACCCTGTGCCAGGAATACTTTACAAATATTTTCTCACACTTGATCCTCATAGCAGTCCAGGAAAGGAGGTGCTATTATTCTATTCATTTTATGATTCAAGTAACTTGTCCAAGATCACACAGTGTCTGAGGCCAAATTTGAATTCATGCCTTCCTGACACCAAGACCAGAACTCCACTGTGCCATCTAAGTACTCCAGTGATTAGCTTCTTAGGGAATTCTATAATGCTAAAGAAGTTGAAAAGGTTTCTAAAGAGTGAAGCCAGGCGGGTGATTCAATTTCCCATTTACTATTATAAAACTCACTCCCAACTTCGTGTTTTTTTAGTATGTATTATTTCTTTTATTTGGAATGATGAATGAACATACCCCAGAAACTGTAAAATTGTAATGCAGTCCTATTCTTTCCTTTTAGTTCTATGACATTGAAAAATTTCAATAGTTCACAGAGATTTTTGCTGACTCTGCATGGTTTTCTAGAAATTGGAAGAAACAGTACCTTAAAAGAAATAGACTCCCCCCCCCCCCCAATGCTCCTACCTTCAATCCAACTACCCTTGGAATATTAAAAACTTGATAATAATGAGCAGCAGAATAGCACTCAAGTTGAGATTTATTATATGATATACTGAAGAAGCATATCTGACTTCCTAGTAAACATCTCAATGTCTGATGGGTATCTCAAAATCAACATGTCCAAAAGAGAAAGCATTCTATTTTCCCTAAAAACTGATCCCTGTTCATGTCTTCCCTGTTTCTGCTTGCGTCATTTATGATCTCTTACTTTCCAGGGTTTCCAATTTAGTAATCCTCTTCAATTTTTCACTCTCCATCTCCTCCCAATCTAAAGAGTTATCATGTTATTCCTACCTCCTAAGCATCTCCCATCTTAATCAATATGAGCACCACAGTTACCATAGCCCAGATCCTTATTACTTCTCAACTGTAATATTGACTGCCATATTTATTGTTCTAATCTAATTCATTTATTGTTTTTCTGCCTATTTTAAAAGTCACCTAGATCTATCCCATATTATTGATTTATACCTCGCCACTAAGATTTTCCACAGAATTTGGTGCTTGACTTTTAAGCCCTTTCTTTCTATTTAATGTAGGTGTCTAATGGTAAATGTTTAACAATTGAGTTTCTGGAAAAAAAAGAATATACACACACAAACACACACACACATACACACATGTACGACACACTTTTAAGTTTATTGTGAATTATTCATATTTTCTCTACCATTTTGTTAAGTAAGCAAAATAATAAAGCCTTTGTTTTTAATGTTTGTTCAATTCTGGTGTGGGAATGATCACAGTGAAAATTTAATAATCAGTCCCCTAAATCCAGTTTGAGCTGGCTTCAGCAAACTACTAGGTAGCTTTGTGGTATATATATATATATATATATATATATGTATATATATATATATATATATATNTCACCTAGATCTATCCCATATTATTGATTTATACCTCGCCACTAAGATTTTCCACAGAATTTGGTGCTTGACTTTTAAGCCCTTTCTTTCTATTTAATGTAGGTGTCTAATGGTAAATGTTTAACAATTGAGTTTCTGGAAAAAAAAGAATATACACACACAAACACACACACACATACACACATGTACGATACACTTTTAAGTTTATTGTGAATTATTCATATTTTCTCTACCATTTTGTTAAGTAAGCAAAATAATAAAGCCTTTGTTTTAATGTTTGTTCAATTCTGGTGTGGGAATGATCACAGTGAAAATTTAATAATCAGTCCCCTAAATCCAGTTTGAGCTGGCTTCAGCAGACTACTAGGTAGCTTTGTGGTATATATATATATATATATATATATATATATATGTAGTTTTTCTTTTACATTGGCTTCTGTTCCACATTATGATGTCCCTAATCTATGCACCTGGTAAGCTTACATTGATTTCAATCCCTCCAATGCAGCATTTCAACTTTTTTGGGGTAGGAAAAAGCAGGCCTGCCCTATTCTTACCTCGCCATACATATCCCTTAGTTGGCCACATTCCAAAATTAAGTTTTCTTTTGCTCCGCAAGCAAAGCCCCCATTACCACAATGGAAATTATTTCAGCTAGATGTCAGGAGGATAGCAATCAGATGAAACTAATTTCTACTAAGATATGAATGACTAATGACCCCTAAACCCTCCTGGAAGAATTTGCATTATTGGAAGAGGATGCTTGTTAACCCAAATTAATTTGTAATTGGTAGATTTCTGAAACTGCAACAAAATGCATTGATAAAATCAGGCAACGTGGGTGAAGATTTTGTTTTTGAGCACAGGGACTGATTTAATTCAATAAAAACAAATATTTATTAAGCACATATTGAGCGCAGAGCACTGTATAAACCCTAGAGCTGGCATAGAATATAGAAAAGAGACCTGGTTTGTACATAAAAAAGATACATACACAGGTAAATGTGTTGTACAATATTGCATGTAATAAATGTGTTAGAAAGTTTCAGGACTTATGCTCTGAGGGTGCCCAGGTTGAAAGGCTTTATTGACAGGAATCTAAGAAGGCTGTATGAAGCAGGGAGTATTGTTTTGGGTTCTAATAGATAGATAGAAATTCATTTATCAGTCATATAATTTGCTAGACTTCAGTTTTTTTTAGGGAGTCAGTGTCTATACCAGAGGAATTCAGTGAGCACATTCCCTATTCCTTTTCACAGATAACTTCCCCACTGCCAGTTCTAAACAAACACTCTCTAAATGTTCCAAATCAGACTAGGGTACTGGGATTGGATGGGGTTGGGTCTAGTGAGAACGGCTGTGTATTTTTCTTTTCTTTTCTTTTTTAGCAAGTTGGATGTTTGTATTTTGGGGCTTGCCTCTATGTTTTATGTATTCCATAGACAAACTTAGCACATGCCCTGAAGAACAGGGCTATCTTGCTATTAACTGAAACTGTGAAGCCAGCATAAAGCTAGGCTTTAATCTCCAGTCCACTCTCGCTGAGAGGCGTTTTGCATGCTTAATTTATTTTGTGGATGAAGACTCTAAGATTTTTTTGAGACTGTGAAACAATACATACTCCTAGTTACTATTCACACATCAATTTCTCTGTAGGGTCTTGTGGACTTCCTGCATTGTTCTGATCTCCTTATGGTAGATTTTAATGGATTTTAGAATAGTTTAAGTCTCTGCTCTGTAAAATCCTATTCCTTTCCTCAAATTATCTTAATTCATTACCTTCTTGCTATGATAGTTTAATTGAGTGTGGGATATAAAGCTAATTTATTTCTCTTTTTCCCTTTAATAGTTTTCACTTTCTTTATTGAAAAAGTAATTACTGAATTCCAATACAATAACTGGAAATGACTTTTTCTAATAACATGGATTATCATGTCTCCATCAGAGGAAAATGCTTTGAAGTAACCCCTGAAACTTGGTTACTTGAGATGAGCCAAAAATTGCCATGGTGGGGAAAAAGCTATTTGCTTATCTTAGTATACAGTACTGACCTTTTAACCCTTCATTAGCTTCATTGTTCTGTTTAAAGTAAGCAGGTAATACATGTATATTCCTATAGGGCAGAATATGTTTACTTGTGCTTTGGATCTCCAGTGATTAGCATCATGCATGGCATGCAGTAAGGATTTAATACTTCTTGATTGATTGATTTTTTTCAGGATTGCATATGTTTCACAAAAGAAAGGGATAATGCAGAGACTTTAGAGTAGCAGAAAGAATAATGGCGAGTGACAAGAAAATTAAAAAAAGAAGGTCAAAAATAAATCTATACTGGTTTTTTGTGCATGCAGTTTGATGGTCACTGAAAAGCTCACTTTTACAAAAATATATAAATAGATATATGTACATATATACATGTAGATATTTCCTCCCCTAACCTATTCAAATTCAAATCTTTTTATAGGAACTTCTGGAGAGATACAGTGATTATGGTTGAAACATTTCACATAAGTCACAGGTTGAGATATTGAAAGAGAAGGAATTCTGCTATCTGTTAGAGATACTGATAACAAAACTGTATATTTGTTCTCATAATTCTTTGTAATTTATAACACATTTTTATATATTTATCTAATTTGACCTTCATAACAGAACCATTATTATTCCTTTCATTCTCATTTTCATTTTCATTGTTTTCTATTTACTTTGGAATTCCTATGCTTTACTTTTTTTCAAAGTGGGATACTATGGAAATATATATTTTGATTAGCTTAATCCTCCATTGCAGACATTCTAGAAAATTCTAAAGCCTTCTAAAACCATTATATATTTACCATTGGAAGACAGGAACATGAGATGAATTTTAAAATGAAATATTTCATTGGCATTAAAATGATTAGTAAAAAAATAGGGAATTTTTTCATATAGCAGAAAAATTCGTTCTCTAAAAATGTATAGCCTAAGATTAGAAGAACTTTGTAAAGTATCTGCCTCATATCCAGACTGAAGATTTACCCTTGTAATGTTTGCTTCTTTTCAACTTCAAATTTTAATTAAATGTTGTCCTTCCCTCTCTCTGACCCTGATTCTCTCTCTCTCTTTCTCTTCTCCCTTTTCATTCTTTCCCCTCCCTCCTCCACTTGGTTTCTTTAAATAACAAGAAAGCATTAGTATAACAGAATTTTCTTGAAATGAGAGTTTTTGGTTCCTTTCTAGTCTCTGAAAATGAATGCATTCATTGTGTCCTACTATGCAATAATACCAGTTCAGCATACCATACTGCCCCAAATCAGATGTTTGTTTGTTTTTTTTTTTTTTTTGGTGCAATGCCCTTTTCTTGGCAGTTCAGTACTCCTTCTCCTGGCTTTATGAGCATCAGAGAGATGCCAGAATTGTTAAACTATTTGTTGATTCCATTAATTTCTAGCTTTACACTTCCTGGTTTCCTTTTTTCTTTGTTCTTAGTCATCACTATTGTGAAACTTCCTATGCCTATATTCATGACTCATAAGATTATAGTCTATTAGTAGCAATCAAATAAAATGAGAAATTTATTTAGAAGGAAAATGTAGTCCAATGTCTCATATCATAGAAATCAGACCAGATTTAGAAAGGCTGTTACTTGGCCAGTAACATGACCAATAATTAGTAATGGAAATGAGTGAGACTAGAACTTAGTTTGCTTCCTTATTTTTAGAGTTGAAAGCAACTCTATGTATCAGCTATTCTAACATTCTAATTTTACCTATGAGGCAACAACAGACTCGAAAGACTAAACTACTTGACCAAAGTCACAAAGATAGTGACAGAATAAGATTGAAACTGAAATCCTTTCATTTAAAAAAAGAGTTTCTTGGTTACAAATTCAGTGGGGATATTCAGGGGTATCAGGAAGGAGGCAAATTGCTGATGTATAATGAAATATGAGAAAAGATGTGTGGGTGGCTTGTTAAAATAACATATAATAGTCAGTATTTTAATTTAAGTGCATGCAAGGTTAATGTGTTTTGAAATTGTTGTAGTGTTTACCTTATACTTCTGACCTCTGATTTGAGAGTCTCAGATATCATCATGAATGTGGATATTTTTTCTGGTATTTGCCTTAGTTGGGATTTGATGCTTTGTTGATCCAGAAACCCCACAAAACTTATATCAGTCTTGAACCAGCAATTATGATAACTTAAGAACAAGTTCTGTCTAATATGGTTTGTCTGAATCATGACATATACCTAAGCTTTCCTCTGGATGCTGATTCTGAAAGGTATTTATTAGAGGGCATAAAGCAACCCAATATTAACTGAATGTAGACTATAGAACATAGACTTTTTGATTGTGGAAATTTAGAAAGTAGATAAACAAGAGGAACAGGTAGAAATGAATATTCTATAAGAGGACCCCTAACAAACTGGGATTAACATGATAACAAACATCTGGGTTGAGTGGTGGGCTGGAGGAATAATAAATGTAAACCATAGAATGAGGGGATCAGAGAATGCCAGCTCTGCTGTTTGCAAGCCATGTGTGACTATGCCAGTTACTTAACCTTTTTGGACCTCAGATTCTTTATCTTAAAAATGGGAGAAATTGGAATACAACTTGCCAAACCTCTCTCATGGGTGTTTTATGAGGTAACTGGTCTGCCTCTGTCTCTCTGTCTCTGTCTCTGTCTCTATCTGTCTCTCTGTCTCTGTCTCTATCTGTCTCTCTGTCTCTCTGTCTCTGTCTCTCTGTCTCTCTCTGTCTCTGTCTCTCATCTGGAAAGGGATATATAAATGTTAAGTACTTTTGTTATTATTTTGCATTTTGTTTAACAGTGATATTTCATGGAAGACTTTCAAAAAGATCTAATAAGATTTAAAAAGTATAATATGGAAACAAGATAGGCCAGTTTTTTGGTATTATTTTTCTGTTTTTTCCTCAGTCATACCTCTACACCTTGACAGTGTGATATTGACATTGACATAACTTGAAATTCATCCTTGGAATTGAATAAACTTCAAAAAAAGGAGGAACATTGATTACCAATAGCATATTATCATGGCAGACAATCATAACCCTGTGCAATGTTGAGGTGAGCTTTCAGATGATTTAAGTAGATTAGAGATTTCAAGGGTAAGAGATGTAGCCACACACACCTTAAACTAACTACAGTGTTTGTAGATTTATATATATATATACACGTATATATATATATATATATAACATATTTACTCATTCATTTAGGATGTGCATATATGTTTCAATGTCTCCTCCCGTCCCCCATCTTTACATAGCTCAAGGAAATGAAGCTGCATAAATAGCTGCTTCCAGAAAGTTGAATCTATCCAGATCAATAATCTGATTCCAGATAGCCTACAGAAATAAAGTGTCCTGTGATTTTATTCTAAGGTGGGAAAAGGGAATTGAAATTTCTTCTGTATATTTGCACTTTAGTAGATAAAATCAGACTCCACAGAGGGATTGGTAGAATTATTTTGGAGTAGGAGTTATAATGACTGATATTCATCAGCCACTCTATTTGTATTTTCCTCAAAGTCCTTCTTTCTTTGAGCGAAATAGCCTGATCTAATCAATACATATTAGATAATATATGAAATTAAGGGCTAAGGGCTAATTTTTCTTCTCAAGGCAAAGAGGTCAATTAAAGATTGCAAACTCCATGAGAGGAAATGGTAATGGTCTCTGCCCTGAAGGATATTAGATCCTTGTATTGAAATACCTTTTAATCTAGATAAAGAGAAATGACACACATGTGAAAAATTAAATATCAGTCCAAAGCAATAAATGATTAATTGTCCAGTGAATGATATTAATAATAAGAGCTTTATGGAGAAGGAGGTGTCACCTGGAACTGGAATAATTTATAGGAAATGAAACTCCTTTCTTGGCTTTTCTCTGTACCATTAAGAGAGCTTGAAACCAAAAGTTAGTAACAACATCTGTTAGCCTGTTGCCAAGAAACTGAAATGTCTAATAAAAAGAAACTTCAAGTGCAAGAAAAAACAATTCTGTGATGATAGCAGCATGGTTTGATTATCCAAGGTCTTCCTTAATTATTTTCTCTTAAAAAAATTAAAAGAAAGTATTGCCACTTTGAAAATGTGCAGCAACAGAATCTACCATATCAGCACTAAGTGGATATGCATGCAATTAAATCTATGGTGTGGAATTCCTGATGACTCAGCTTTTGCGAATTGAAAGAATAATAAATACTGCAAGAAAGTAAAATGGTTACTTCTTCTGAGATATATAGAAGTAAACATCTAATTTTTACATTACAATTGTTTCATTATTTAATTCAGTATGGTATGCTATATATGTGTTTTTGAATACCTCTCTGTAAGTCTTTCATAAAGAACTCTCTCTGTCTCTCTTTGTTTCTCTGACTCTATTTCTCTCTCATTTTCTCTTTTTTTGGTCTCTCTAGTACAGTGTTTAAAATCATCAATCTTTCTTGCCTTTATTTTACTGCCTAGTGAAATTTGAGGCAATTTTGTGAAGTGTTTGAGTCAAGAAGACAAGATCAGAATGAGCCTGTCATATCACAGCCAGATCACTTCTCAGTTCAGATATAGTATCACCACAGTGATGCTACTATCGTGTTCTTCACTCTTTTTACTCATGAACAATTAGTTCTCAATGCCATGACCAAGTCTTCTACATTCACAAGTGATTCCATTCTATCCAGTCTTCTCCAGTGTATTGCTGAAATTATCATACCAAGGTTCTCACTATTCTTCAATTTCTCCCTGTCTACTGGGGAAGAGAAGTGGATAAGCATTTACAAAGTACTTATAATGTTCCAGGCACCATGCTCAGGGCTTTTATAAAACTAATCTTATTTAATCTCCATAAGAACCATACAAGGTAGATGCTAATGCCATCCCAATTTTACAGGTGAAGAAACTGAGGCAATTAGAGATTAAGTAACTTGGCCATGGTCACACTGCTGATGAGTGTCTGAGGTCAGATTTGAATTCAGGCTCAATGGTTTATCCACTGTTCCAGTAGTTTCTCAAATTACTTGTTAATTCTTACTATTTACAAACATATTTATGTATCTCCTATCCTCAAAAAACTGTCATTTGATCAATATATTCCTGCTGGATATCATCCCATATCTCTTTCTTCTCTTCTAAACTCCAGAAAGCCCTCTATAACAGGTATCTCCATTTCTTCTCACTTTTTTAACTCTCAGCATTCTGGCTTCTAACCTCACTGTTCAGTGGAAACTGTTCTGTAAAGTTACCAAAGAACTCTTAATTACCAAATCTAAAGGCCTTTTCTCAGTCTGCATCTCTCTTGATTTCTCTGCAGACTTTGACATAGTCAATCTTTATTTCTCCTAGATATGCTCTTCTCTCTTTTTGTTCTTGTGGCACTATTCTTTCTGTGTTCTCCTCTTACATGTATGACCAATCTCCAGTCTCCTTTGTTCACTAACAAACTGTGGGTATCCCAGAAGTTTCTGTCCTGAGCTCTCTTCCCCTCTCTATACTATTGGTGATCTCATTAATTGAATAATCTTCTCTAAGCTAATAATTCCCAGGTCCATTTGTCTAGTCCTACCCTTTTTGTTGAAAGCATCTAGCATCTCCATCTGCTTATAACCTATAAAAATTTAAATTGCATCTTTTTTTTCCCCAAGATCACCTTACTACCTAATTTTATTATTACTACTGAGAGTACCACCACCTTTCCAGTTAACCATGCCTGTTACCTTGGTATCATCCTGGATGTCTCCCTCTATCTCAACTCCCGCCCCCATAGCAACTTTCCTAACACCTCTTATTTATAGTCCTTCCTCTCCCTTGACAGTTACCATCCTGGTCCAGTCTCTTATCACCACATGTATTGAGGATTGCTTTGCTGATTGATCTCTCTGACCCAAGGCTTTTCTGACTCCAGTTTATCCTCTATTCATCTGTCAAATTGATTTTCTGAAGTACAGGTCTGACCAATTCACTCTTGTATTCGATAATCAAATGATTTCGTATTATCTCTAGGGAAAAATATAAGAACCTCTGTCCTTCATAACCTAGCCACTTCTCATTTTTTAATTCTTCTAATATTGTATTTCCTAATGTATGCTGTAAGCCAGTTACACTGACCTGCTTGTTCTTTCTCCTACAAGACATTTCATTTCAGAAATTGAAGTTTTTTGCTGGGTAATTCACACAGCTGGAATTCTCTTCCTCCTTATCCCAATTGCTTCTTACCCTCCATGTTTTATTACAAGACCAAGCTAAAATTCCACCTTCAAAAGGAAGCCTTTTACATTCTCCCTTAATACTAGTGCCTTCTTTCTATAGGCTATACCCAATTTCATCTGCCTATATTTTTTGTTTGCTTTTATATTGTCTTCACAAGTAGCCCATAAGTTCCTTGAGAACAAAGACTTATGTGTTTTTGCCTTTATTTTTATCCTGGCACTTGAAATAGTGCATGACTTACAGTAAGCACTTAAAAAGTTTATTGAAAGGCTGATTAATTTCTCTGAGTCTCAGTTTCCTTATAGGTTAAGTAGATATATTCAGACTTTCAGTAGCTACCACATAAAGTTGTGAGAGTCAGATGTGTAAATGTGTAGTGTATGCAAGCTGCTTTGCTAAAATTAACCTTCTATATGTATATTGTCCCTTCCTGTCTCCTATCCACCCCACTGAACCCACAAATAATATTTAAGTTGACTCCCCTGGTTTTACCTATAATATATATAAATGTCAGTTATCAAATTATCTCATCCCACCTAAAGAAAGTAAAATATAGTGACCTGGCACTTGAGCCATTTGGGAAGCATATCTTGATTGAATCAAATCAAAGGCATTCCAATTAGGTATTAGAAGACCTTGATCACTTTAAGTACCTCTATTGAGCCACTAAATGAAGTAGAATGATGCTGCCTGTATTTGCATTGCATGAGGAAAGTTTGCTATGTTCCATTGGTTTCCTATAAAATAATTGATCAATGAAAACCCAAGAAATTTGATTCTAGCAAGTGGCATATGAGGAGGAAGCTTTCTGGCTAACCCCCTTGAGAAATAATCATTGCAGGGCTAGAAGGAATGGGCTTCAGAACCAGCTTAGTCTCTCTCTCCTCCCTGCTTTCCCTCTCTCCACCTTCAAGTGACCAGAAGAGGAGTTTATAAACTTTGAAAGTCTGGAGAACATTCTCTCTTCCCATGGGAATCCTAGTAGCATCCTAGGAACAAATGATGACTTTGTGTCTACATTGTGGTCTTAGTATAGGATATATTTACAACTCTATTCAGAGTCCAGCAAAAAGTTATGTTATTCCTAAGAAGAATTTCTGTAATAATCCATGAAACTGAGAAAAGGACACCAGCAACCAGAATTTATGATTTATTCCTTTGGTCATATGCTTTCTTAGTATGATCCCACTTTCCCCTGGGCTCTTTAAACTTGTGGAAACATATGTCATTGATTTTGGGGGTAATGTTTTAGATTAAGATTTCTTAATATGACACCTTAATAAATACTTTTTTCTAAAAGCCACTTAAATCTGGCTAACTGAAATCATTATGAGAATTATACTAATGGAACATACAACTATGACATTAGAAAACCACCAATAAACTCTAAAGTACTAGATCTAGAGCCCACAGGACATGTCACATTCTGAGAAAACCAACTTGACAAAGTAAGTAAGAGTTAAGATAGATGCCTCCGACCACCTACAACAGTTGCATTATTTTCTTATTTTGAATAGAACTTCCCTGTCATCTTAATTCAATGTTGGAGAACCCTTTGTGCTGTTTCTACCTGTTTAGAATATCCATCATTTCTACCCCTTTCTGTCCAAATCTTGACCATCCTTCAAGTCCCAGATTTTTCAGATAATTTCTATTACAAATGTAACCCAAATAGATTTGAGCTTTCTATGATCTCCTATAGCAAAACCAAGGTAGCAGTATTAATTGTGACCCACTTTTAGAAGACATAGGAAGGAGGCTTAATGCTATTCAACAAATTAAATGAACACATGGCTATCAAATGCCTGCTGTTTACAAGGAAGCCTGCTAGGCCTTGATAATAGGAAAATAAATAAGGCACCATGTCTGCCCCAACAGAGCTTGTACAGTGGAACAAACACTTGAACAATGAGACCTGAAGCCTAATCTAAACTTGATCTGCTCTTTTGGGGGCTGCAAATTTTAAATAATACCTAGTTTAGCCAATGCACATACTGGCACCAATTAAATATTATGTAATAAATAGAATCCTTTGGAGCACTGGTGTGAGGAGAAAAGATGTATAAACTGCTGTTCATTGGTATCTCTGCTATGTATAAACAATTGTTCAAGGAGTTAGGACATCTGTACTCTGGTCTTTGCTCGGTGAATAATTTCTGTGTATCTGGGGACAAGATTCATCAACTCTATGAAACTCATTTTCCTCAACTGGAAAATATGATGGTTAGACTAAGTTTTACCTAAGGTTCCTTCCTACCAGATCTAACATGCTATAAACCCTCTGAATCATCTACCAAGGCAGCAGGACGTACCCAGGATGACCATCTTACCCTTTACTCAGTTGCTACCGTACTTCTTTCCAGGTAGTAAGAGTGAGCTCCCAAACTTGCAATTCCAGGAGTCATCACCTTACCTTTCCTTCCTCTAGTCTCACAATTATAATTTATCTGCTCAGCTTTATAGCTTGACCCTGGGACTGAATTTTCCAGATTGGTGAGTAATTTCACCTCAATCTACTATGTCTTGCCCACTCAGGAAATGTGTCATTTACCATCTAACCATCTACCAGGGCCTATCCAGAAATGATATCTTGCTATCTGTCTTATTACATTTATCTGCTACACACATCCAATTTTTACCTCTTATTCATTCTGGGAGAACTTATCCCCTTACTCTTGAACTTCAGAAAATTTCTAGTTGTGTTACCTTAGACAAAACTTCTTCATTTCCTTCAGTTTCCTCATTTGTAAAATGTGGAAATAATAGTAACTACCTTTTATGATTGGTATGAGGATCAGATAAGATAACATTTGTAAAGTGCTTAGCACAGTGTTTGCCACAGAGTAAATGTTAAATAAATGCAAATTCCCTTCCCTTTCTCCTGTTGCTTTACTTACCTCCTATAAGTGCCTAGATCAAAACTCCCTTCCTTCATCACCAGTCCTACATATGTAGTTTGTTTTTGTATTGCAATAAAACTCTTTTAGAAAAGGAATTATCTGCCTTTTGTATTTATATTTCCAAACACTACCAAAGTTTCCGGGAGATAGTAGGCTTTTCAATAAAAATTGATTGATTCTATAAGCCATATAATAACTACTTATTACTACATTTTGGCTATTGCTAGAGTAATTTAAATATTTATAACTGAGTCTACATAAATTAAAGTGAAGATAAAGTTGAAATTTGAAGACATCTTTTAAAAATTCCATTTTTGACAAGATATATCGTATTCTGTTTTTTTTTTTTTAAATAGCTTAACTGATTACCAAATATTTCAGTTTTCATTGGAATATTTTCTGTTGTGAACACCCAGATTATCTTTTGCCAACTGGCTTTGGCTCTCATAATACAATATATTGGCTTACTTACTAGGAACACATATTTTGGAATCAATGGTTAAATTTCAAATACCAAAATTTTGCTTTTCCTCCCGCCCAACACTTTGCTTTTATAGGGGAAGGTAAGGTAAAATTTTGGCATTTGAAAAATGTCAAAATGTTCAAAAAAAGGGACACATTTTGGGAGATAGGCATAAACTTAAAACAGAGGTTCGTGTCTATGATGTGATACATCTTATGATAAACTGTACAAAATTGATTTTTATCAGCACCTAGGACATCATTGGTGTCAAATATGTAATTGATTTGGCAGTTATAATGAATAGCAATATAATCTTCCCCCTCCATTTTTAATCTCTTTAAGGTTCATAAAATTAGGTATCCTCATTTTGTAGATAATAATAGTTTAAATTTATGTATCACTTTAAGATTTACAATGTGATTTGCATATATAATACAATTTTATTTTCACAGCAACCCTACAATATATGTGCTATTTCCATTGTATAGATGAGGAAACTGAAGCTTGGAAGTTTTTTGGGCCTCTTTAGTCATACAACTAGCATCTGAGGTAAAAAATCAGAATTCTAGTCTTCCAGCACCTCATATGCTATATACCATGAGTTTAAGTGACTCACATAGCTGCTCAGTCATAGATCTTGGCTTTGAACCAACATCTTCCACACTGAGATCCAGTGCCCTCTTTAGTTTTGAAGGTAAAATTCCTCACTTAAGCTTAACTCAAGGGATTTGGGTATGTTCAAATTATTAGACAACTAGAGAATTTCTAGATCTATGATTTGGAATTGTCTTTACAGCTATATACAGAACAAAGTAGTATGATCAAAAACATACTGGACTTTGTATCAAAAGGTCTGTATTTGGGTTCCACTTTTCCATTTACTTGCCAAGTGAGAGTTTGCAAGTAACTTAACCACTCCAAACCTTAAATTTCTTATTTTGAAATGGTCACAGTCATATTTGCACTAGGTATATCATAGAATTGTGAGGATAGTTCATTATATTAAACAAGTTATATCAATTCAAGAATTGTTTATTTTGTGTCCATTATGTGCTATGTAACATTAGTCATTTGGAATAGAAGGATAAAAATTACAATGTTAGACTCCAAAAAATTCATAATCTAGAAGAGGAAAAGGGTCTGTACACAATTGAATATGTAAGGCAGAATGTACTCCAAAATAGTCTTGGAAAATCGGGGGGTAAAGAAATTATTTTCATTTGAATCAGGGATAAATAAAAGGAGATAGAATTATAACAAGCAGGGAAGAGAAGGATATACATTCAAGACATGGAGGTTAGCCTCTATGAGTGCATGGATAGGGGAGAGAGCAGGCTAAGATTGAAGAATAGCTGGTAGTCCAGTTAGGATATAAAGTGACTGAAAGAGAATAATGTAATATAAAGCTTAAAATTTTTCCTAGATTTCCTAGATTTTAGTCCCTAGAGGAGCTTAAATGCTTGGCCAAGGATTTTTCTATTTTATTCTTATGGCAACAAGCTATCGCAAAGATTTGAGGGTATAGAGAAGGCTTTACTAGACCTATGCATTAAAAGATTATTTTGGCAGCTCTATCATCCATGCATTGGGGAGGAGTAGAATAAATTGAGAGGTAAAGGGATGGAAACAAAGATTAAAATTATCAGAACGAAATGGGCTTCATAAATGTGAACTAATATTATCTCCTTCCCCCAAACAGTGGAGAGCCACAAGAACATATAGAAGTAAAGTAGCTGAGAATTACCTCAGATCTAAAGTATATTTCAAGGCAGCATCCATTCCGAGGTCAAAATCCATGTGCAATATGTGTCTTTTACTAGTTAATAAGAGGACACTAGTTCGAAGCAAAATATATTTAAACAACACAAGTGAATAAAGCTGAGAAAAATATATAACCCAGATCCCACAAGTACAAGATTGTACTCTCCCAAAAATTAAATATGTCATCCTCAGAAGGGACACCAGTTAGAAACATAGCAGCAAATGACTCTTAATAAAGGTGTTAGAAGAGGAGCCACTTTTTTTGTCTGCCATTATTAGCTACTTCATTCTTTTTGAGGTGTTGAAGAATTACTGCCATATGCCAGTATCTCTGCTTTCATTTGTTGCTATGTCCAATGAATTACAAGAGCTTCAGTGGTTACAGCTATTTTAGTATGTTGTCCCAGGGCAATTTAAACTCATTTATGATTCCAGAAGGCAGCTAGTTCTCCCAGTTGAGTGTCAGGTTTTAAGTGAGAAGACTCAATTTCCCAAGTCCAAAGTTGGTCTAAGGCAAACCCCTCCAGTATCTTTGTCAAGAAAATCCCCATTCTGGTCACAAAGAATAAGATGCAACTGAGAAAACTCAACAACAACAACAACATGATTCCGGGGACTCCCCTACTGCAGCTTTAATTCTGTTTGACTAAACTTTTTTTGAGCTATGGGCAGGAAATTCCTTTTGGCACCTTGGTTTTCAGCTTAGGGAACTCTTAATCATCCTTTGATAGCCACTTAGCAAAACTGAAGCAACTGTGTGAAGTCATGGTTAACACTGGTGATTCCCATTTCCTGAATGTTCTTACTCCTTACCTCCACCTTTTAGTTTCCTTAGCTTCCTTCCAGACTCAGTTCAGATCTCACATTCTGAAAGAGGCCTTTCTTTCTCTATTTCCATTCTTCCCTCTACCAAGAGCTTTTCCTTCAACATTCCTTTCCATTTTCTTTGTCTATATGATGCATATACCTATATATTAAAATGTTGCCTCCAACCTTAGAAGTTGTGCTCAGTTAAGGCAAGGATAATATACTATTTTTTATTAGTAATCCATTGATTAAGCCAGGCCCATAGTACACACTTAAAGCTTTATTGACTGAATGACTGATTTATAAATGTTTAATAAACTAAGTAGTTACTTTAAAAAATGCTTGTTGAATTATGTTGAACTTGACTAGTAGAGATTTCTACTACTCTTGCCCTCATTTTTGTGTCATTCAAGCTCTCTGCAATTTAGTTACTTTATGCTTAAAATGAAGATGTTAGATGATGATTTACCCTTCTCAGCTTCTGTGTCTAATTGTTCTAACTGTTGCTTTTAGTCAAACTGATGAACTCTATTTAATCTTACAGTGGCATTGAAGAAAAATTTGAAAGAATGGTTCCCTAAGGCCACTTCAAATCAAATATGTGGTCAGGTTCTTCTACATATATGAAATTCAGTTGGAATTGTTCTACCATCAACAATGCTGACCCACCAACTCTGTCCATGTCAAGAGAGCCTATCATTATCTTCTCAATCCTACAAAATAAAAATCCTCAAACAAAGAACTGACTAGAATTTACAAGCTGCCACTCCTTCTTTTCCATTAGTGCCATAGACATTGGTTAAAAATTGAGAACAATTCATTCTGTGCCTGACACATAGATCAATCATTCCTTTGCTCAGCAACAATTTGTAAACACATTCTCTGCCCTAAGTCACACTCACATTTTTTAATTACCTTTTTATTGGCATCATTAAACATTGTTTGGCCTCAGAATGATGAAATAGATTAATAACATGTCACATATCCAATGAGTAACTTCTAAATACCATGCTTGAGGCTTATATAATTGTTAATAATCTAGAGTTATATTATAGGCATTCGTGTTTTTTCTTTGATTCTTTCACAAGGTTTACTGACATACACATTTAAGTAATTTTTGCTTTCACATTTGCATTTTGCAAGTCAGTTTTTGTTGTTGTTTACTGGCTTGCCCAGATGTCAAGATCTAGCTTATCTCATTTGACTTTATGATAATACCTTCCACCTTACTGTATAATAGAAATGAGTTTCCCTCGTTAAGTCATTTAAAGGGCTGAATAAGGATCTCAAATTCAATAACCTATGATCTGGGCATGCGAGGATATTTCTAGGAAGCTAAGTATTATACAAGATAGAAAGTTGGACCTGTTCAGGAAAATCTGAGTTCTAATTCTGCCTCACATGCTTGCTAGCTTTATGACCCTGGGTAAGTCTTTGCATCTTTTCCAACTTGAGTTTCCCATCTATAAAATGGGGATATCAATGTCACTTATGTCCTGTGACAGTGATGGCAAACCTTTTAGAAATGGAGTGCCAGGCCCTTCCCCCATCCCACCCTCCAGACCACATGCTGTGCCCCTTCCTCTCCAGAGCCTGAGTGCTGGACATGCCCCCTACATTTACCCCATAGAGAGAAAAATTCTCTCATTGGGCTGCTGGGTGGGTGAAGTGAGGAATACCTATAGCAAGTGTAGAGAGGGGCAGGAGAGTAGCCCAGGTGTTCAGCTCCTCTCCAGCTCTGCCTCCTGTGAGCTGTCTACCTCACCCATGTGTGCCCCCATTAGGCTGCTGGGCAGAGAGGTGGGGGTTGTGAAAAAAATGCCAATGGGCACAGTGAAGGGGGGAGGGGAGCAGCTCTACCCTAGTCCCTCTGCCTTTTTAGTAACAAAATGGGTTGGGGGAATGTTGGAAGAATGCAGCCTCAATCCATCTTTGGCACCTGTGACATAGGTTCACCATTACTGCCCTAGGATTATGAGGATTAAATGAAATGATTTACCAAATACTTTGAAAACATTAAAAGATCCAAACTATTATTATTATTTCTTCACTATTATTTTAATCTGTGAATGGTTTATATAGGTAAATAATTTAATGCTTTCGCAGAAAAAAAATTAAGCCTTTTTTATTGTTTTTTAACTTTATAGCTCATATAGTACTAATCATTACTACAAATTATTATTTTCTATTCATCTGCTCTATTTCACTATAATTTATATAATTAGCAATCATTTGCCTTATTTCTTAAAATAATGATCTGAACAGTCAAATTAAATTGTTTTGTGTTTAAGAAATATAACTCTCTCTCTCTGCCTATTTTTCTGTCTCTGTGCTCCACCTTCCTTATTCTCTCCCACAATTCCTCTCTCTCTTCCTTTGACTCTTTTTGCTGGATATAATCTATAAGAATTCTTCCTATGGCAGATCCCTAGGGAATCCATTGTTTTCTATGTTACTGTAAGATAAAGTCTCAGAAGTAAAGTTAACAATGGCTATTACCATTGCTAGAATGTTTTTACTTCTTACTTTTAATTTTTTTAATTTCCTTGTCTTTCTTCCAGACTCAGCTCAAATTCCACATTCTGAAGACCTTTCTAGGTCTTCCTCCTCTCTTCTTCCTACCAAATATCTTCCCTCTCAACTTTGCTTGTCTGAGCATTTTTAGCTATTGCTTTATTATTGACTTATTAAGAAAGTCCACTTGACTCAGAGTATAGAGAATAATAAGAAAAAAATGTTGGATAGTCTTTTCTAAAAATGATGCATCCTTTCTTCCTTAATGGCAATTGGTAAAATAACAAATAGAACTCTAGGCCTTGAATCAGGAAGACTTGAGCTTAAATTCAGCCTTGGACACCTATTAGGTAGATGGCTTTGGCCAAGTCATTCTTTGCCTCAGTTCTCTTAAATGCAAAAAAAGGAAAATAATAGCATTTACTTTATATGGTGATTGTAAGGATCAAGTGAACCAATATTTGTAAGATGCATTGCAAAGTGCCTGGCACTAGATGAATGTGTATCCCTTTCAATTTCCCTATTAAATACCTTTTCACCTATTTGCTAACCTGACTCATCACAAATTTATTACCAGAACAGGGGTTAACAGATATTGAGTTGGAAAGGACCTCAGAGGGCATCTACTCTAAACTCCTCATTTTACAAAAAAGGAGCCTGAGGTTCCCAGAGTTTAAGTGACTTACCTAAGGTTATGCAGGTTATAAGTAGTTATAAGTAATGAAACTAAAGTTTTGTTATTCTTTCAACTCTGCCTAGAAGACACTTTCTAACACTTCATGGTCTTCTAGAACACTTCAACTGTTTTTCTAATCATTCTCATGAAGCATTAGAATGCCTTATAGAAATAATCCATAGCATAGGGTATTATTCCAAGAAATATCTTGTTCTTCACCCACAATCTTGGGATCTGACTTTCATAGACATTCAGTTTGACAGTGTTATTTTATAGACTATACCTAAATGGGCTGTCATCTTTAACAGGAAAAAGAGATTCATAAAATCCTAGATCCAGATCTGGAAAGTACTTTAGAGTTCATCTAGTCCAACATCCTAAATTCATAAATGAGGAGACTGAGACCACCAGAGAAGGGACAGGGCTAAGGTTAAGGGTAGCTAAGGGCAAACCTGCTATTTGAATATAGATGTCTGATTCTATATATATAGTAGATATAGAATGCCTTGGGAAAAGGCAAATTACAAAGCTTTTTTGTATTCTCAAGAAAGCAAAGCCTATTTTTTTTAGCATCATACCACCATTGGCTAGATGTCAATGAGACATAAAATACAATTTTATTTGAGAAAATAAAATTGAATTTCTTAAGGAGGACAATGGAAAGAAATATGGTGAACGTGAGTTAATGAGGAACTTTGAAAAAGAACAGGAATAAGATGTACAGCATCAAGCAATTGAACAATAAGAGGAGAGGATGTCCTGGTCAGAGGAAAAGAATGAGAAGTGGTAGATATACCATTAGGGTCTTCAACGGGTAGTCTCAAAATGTCAGAGAAAAGTGAGGAAGGTCTCCACAATGCCAAGCTGAACTACTAAGATGGACTTATGGAGTTGAAAAAAAAATTGAGCAAGATGAGCAGACACAGAAAGATTGTGGTTCACATTGGAGGGAACTCCTCAAAAGATAAGATCATAGATCTATTGAATTATTTAAAAGCATACCTCAATTTGTTTTTGCTTTCAAAATAAATCACATTTCATCCTTTAGGCTTATATTGGGAGAGAGTGGTCAATATACAAAACATTATAGTATATAGGTAAAGAAATCTTAAAAATCATCTTGGCTAGTATGTATGTATGCATCTTTATTGATACTACAAATATAATTACTAAAATAATCAATAATATTAATGTCACACATATATTTAATTAAAAGAAGTTTATATATATATATCACTAGAGATAGTATAAATGGACATATACATAGAAGACACAAACAAAAATCAGGGCATTCACAACACAGAAGAGTTTGAATACAAATGATTAATGAAGAATCAAATAACTAATGATGGAATCAAAACAAAAGAAATCTGGAAGTAGCTGAGTCAAAAAGGAAGAGAGACTTTAAAGATAAAACCTTTGAAGATAAAAAATTCCATGGAGATTTATTTAACTGGAATATAAAAATAAAAACTCTTAATAACATCTTTTACATCAATTATTCTCTTTCCTTGTATGTAATGTGCTGAAACTAGCTAATGCATACAGGGCATCTCTTCATTGTTCATTTTAACTCTTTGAAGACTATAATATTCCTGGACTACAATAAGTTGTATCACATCACAAGCAATGGATTTTGTAGGAAAACGGCTATAAAGTATGTCTTCAAAGAATTGTACAAAGTGAAAGAGCATTATTAGATATATCACAAGAGGAAAAGCCAATGGATAATACATACAATCTAGAGATTTCCTCATGAAGTTGGGGAGGTGAAGAAAGTTCTCCATCACACTTTTATAGACCCTTTCTCTCTCTTCCTAAGAAGTTAGGGGTAGACATGAACATAATTCTCAAAGGATATGAAGGCATAAATTTGAATCTTTGGTGAAGATGTCCATATACATGAGATCACAGATTCACTTCAGTGTTTGAGTTAAGAGAAAGGAACTGACAAAAAATAGGTAATGAGGAACACACACACACACACACACACACACACACACACACACTATAGTACGAGGCAGTAATACTGTGGGTGGGGATTTTTGCACCTGGGATAAATATGACAAACAATTTCTGGGCAAGCACTACAAAGAATGCTCTACATAGAGTAAGGCAAAACCAAAGCAAGGTAAAGTGGAGGGGAGGAAAGAAAGGAGTTAACTAAGGCCATTCTTTATGTAGCTTCCTAACTTAAATAGTTCTTGATAATAGGTTCTGAACTCTGCTATGTTCCTCCAAGTTGGAAATTGTTTTCAGTGATCTTTAACTCTGGTTGTTCTGGGTCAAAGGCCCAACCTGGACATAGCTATATATGGGGGCAGAATGTAAAGGATAAAAAAATAAATTCAAGGTTCAGAAATTCATATGTTTCCTATTAGGTTTTCAAGAAAATAAACAAAGGAACATATCTTCCTTTAATGGAAATACTTTCTGAGTTGTGTTTTTAAGTCTCTCCTACATACATGTGTGTATATATATATGTCTACTATATGTATTTATAATATATGTAGACACATATGTAATAGTTCATTTATAGTAGAAATTTAAATTTACATAAGCACATATTTGCATAGTTTCTTGTATTTAAACAAAGTTTATAACCATTTTAAGATTTTTAAGAGTTTATTTTTTAAATTTCTGTGTTTCATGTTAAAGAATATGTGCATGGGTTCAGAATGATAATTCAAAGCATCTTCACAAAAATTGTAATCAATTAAAAGTGATGACATACTCCTTGAACCATAAAGATACTTAAATAAAGATTTAAAATTAATTGAATTTTGCCTCCTGCATACCAGTGCCAAGCCAATGAACACTTGTTCATGCAACATCATTATTATTAATGATTTTCAAGAACATTTTTTCCCTGATCAAAATGTTTTTATTCCTTACTTGTTGAAGTCCTAACCTCTGCCTCTGTTTTGTGTATATACAAAGATTATATGGTTTGCAACTTGTGTCTAGGTCCTTTACACATCATATTAGAAAGGAGAAAACAGATGAAATACCTATAACTCATTTTCCTCTAAGCACAGTGAAGTAAAGTATGCAAAATAACAAGGGTTTTTACAGTTCCTAGACATAAGATTTTGGTTTGCTTCCTCAAAATGCAATACCATCATCTGTGCCATTCAAATTATATTAGATAGAGAATCATTCAAATAGCACCAGCTGCCAATTTAAATTTCAAATGGAAACCCACTTACTTGCTGACTCCTCACTCCCTTCTTTTTTCCTTTTCCATCTCGATTTTTGTTGTCTCCCTCATACGCTCCCCCCACCCCCATTCATTTTAAAAACCACTAGATAGGTATTTTATTGAGAAAGACTGCAGTAACTTGACAAGTCCTTTGATTCAAAACTGCTTCCATATTATTTCTCTTTTTTTTGAAATAGCAATATCATCTAGTAACTTGCTACTGATTTCACACAAATCCAAGAAAATTCCAGATTGCATTAAAAAATAAAAACAGTTCTCTAATATTATCACTTACGAAAGAGAAGAGTACCTTTTTTCTTTTTGACTGAAGTCACATAAATAATTTTAAAATATTTTTTCAGAGTGAAAGAGTAATATATTTCTAATTCAAACAAATTCTCTCTCTCTCTCTCTCTCTCTCTCTCTCTCTCTCTCTCTCTCTCTCCTGTCTCTTATACACA
>NC_058132.1:302400949-302420205 GCF_016433145.1 Gracilinanus agilis
TCTCTCTCTCTCTCTCTCTCTCTCTCTCTCTCTCTCTCTCTCTCTCTCTCTCTCTCTCTCTCTCATTTTCTGATTTTCTGACTCAGTTACTTTTATTGTGTCTGTATCCTCACTGTCTTTTTGTCTGTATCTATGCCTTGTCTCTGTCTCTGTTTTTGAGATATCAAATATGTGTTTTCCTCAAACTAAGAACCTCAATTCTTCATGGAATAAATAGTGGGTGGAAGAACAGACAGAATGTCCTTGCAGAAAATGAGACACTAATATACTGCTGGCGGAGTTGTGAATTGCTCTAACCACTCTGAAACACAATTTGGAATTATACCCAAAGGGCTTTAAAAGAATGCTTACCCTTTTATACAGCCATACCACTGCTGGGTTTATACCCCAAAGAGATAATAAAGAAAAATACTTGTACAAAAATATTTATAGTGTCACTCTTCATGGTGGCAAAAAATTGGAAAATGAGAGGATGCCTCTTGATTGAACAATGTTTGAATAAATTGTGGTATATGATGATGGAATACTATTGTGTTGTAAGGGATGATAAACTGCTTGATTTTCATTTTAGCTGGAAAGACCTTCATGAACTGATACAGAGCAAAATGAATAGAACCAGGAGAACATTGTACACAGAGAACAAAACATTGTAGGACATACATATGTAATCAACTTTGCTACTAATAACAATGCAAGGATCCAGGACAATCCTTAGGGATTTATGAAAAAGAATACTATCCACATGGAGAGAAAGAACTGTTGGGAAAGAAACACAAAAGGAAAACGTTTAATATATCACTTCTTTATATGGGTATAGGATGTGGGGTTTTGTTTTTTAAAAGATTACTTTAGTACAAAAATGAATGATATAGAAATAGGTATTGAGTGATAATTCATGTATAACCCAGTGGAATTGCTTGTCAGTTCTGGGAGGGGGTAGTGAAAAGGGGAGGGAAAGAAAATGAATCATGTAACCATGGAAAAATACTTCAATAAAAAAAATTTTTTTAAAAGAATATCCTTGCACCTTCGAAAGAATTAAAGAATAGTTCACATTGGTCAGGTTGGAAAGACAAGTCTGTTGGAAGGATCAGAACAGATTTTGTGCTATTAGGTCTTTCCTATTCCTTTTCTTCATTCAGTGCAAGGGAAGGTTTTTGAAGAAATGAAACAACAAGCACATATCACTCAATTTGGGATATTGACTATTTCCAAATGAATTACCAAAAAAAAAAAAAAAAAAAACAGACATCAGTGATAAGGCTAACTTTAAATAATTGGAGAGTTGTCAATGGAGATCAGTAATGACTTAGTCTTTATAAATGCCTTCCCAATGGATAACAAACCACTATTTTTCAAAGGAAGGAGATGAGCTTATGATTGTTATTATTAATTAATTAGAACAGTGCCAATTTTCTACATTACTGTATGAACAGAGCTTTGGAAGATTTTCTCTGGGAAGTTGGCAGCTTAATCAATTTTCCCATCTCTAAGTATTAATGGGACATTAGAAACAGAAGAAAAAATAACCCCAGTAATCATCGGTATTACAGTCTTCTCATTTAAAGTGTCAGGTGGAAAAGACAAATATTTTATGTAAATTCAACATGAAGTGAAGGAATATGAATTATCTAGTAACAAAAAATCTTAAGTACATAAACTGAGAATATAATCAAATAGGCTGCAAATGAAGGGTGTTTCCACTGTAGTGGATAATTTAAAAGGAAGAGGGCAAGTATAAATATAGGCAATGTGGGGTGAAAGTGCTTAAACTTTTAAATATTTAAATGTGTCTTGATTACATCCCAAAACAACTTTTTCTGCCCTGTTGGCTCCTGCAACTAAATATAACTGGGGAATCTGGAAGATGAGAGATGTTCAGTGGATGATTAGCCTCTTCTATTAAAAATAAAATCTATAAATACTTTCATGTTAGTAAGATGGTACAGTAATTAATGCCAGAATGTTTCATAATCCCAAAAGGTCTTCAGAATATAATTTGTGGTAGGAAAAATAGTTTTTAGGCAACCAATGGCTGAATTTGAGATCTGGTAGGTAGGTTCAGTGTCTATTTCTTGCAGAATCTTGATTTCCTGATATGATCTTTGGGTCTGGGTTCAGAGAACATGAATTCAAATCAGGCCTTAGAAACTTCCTAGCTGTGGAATGTTAGGCAAGCCTCTAAATAATTCCTACATCCCAGGGTTGTTGTGAGAATAAAATGAGTTAATACTTGTAAAGTGATAAGCACAGTGCTTGGCACATAGTAGGCAACTAATTAATGCATATTTTCTTTCTTATTTGAATAAATTGGATCAATATTGAGAAATCATTGCTTCTGAATTTTAGGACAATATTCTCTGCCAAGAAATGTCTATGGAATGAAAAGATCATGAATTGGGAGAATTTACAAGTTTCCTTTGGATTATTTTCCTGGACACTGTTTCACTAGCTTCCCTGGCAGTTGACAGCATTGTATTATCAGCTGGGATTATATTGGCATCATTTATTTTTAATTCTTGGCTTGTTCTTCAAACACTTTTCAGTCATTTTGAAGGGGTTCCACATTGTTTTCAAAGTCAGATAATAAAGTTTGACATTTGCAGAGAAATCTTCATTTTTTAAAATTTATTCAAATCGATTAATGCATTTGTTCCTGTCATTCGCCTGGCTAGAAAGATCAGGAAATTATGTATGTTTGATAGATGAGTAAGAGGTGTACTCAGAACTTAAGTGGTTTGTTCAAGTTATACAACCAGATAGTTGTCAATGAACTAGAACTTGGATCTACTATCAGAACATTTTCTTTATTTTGGACATACTTCTTGCATTTTAAATGGAAGGTGGGGGAATGAGAATTCATCCTCTTTGCACAGCTTTATGAGTTTGTTGTATTTGTTTCATTACTATGACATTCTGCTCAAGATAACTGGTATAGATATATTCAAATATCAGAAATGTATAGTCCAGGATCAAAGCTTGACATTTACTAAGGCTTAATTCGATTCACTCAAAGAGGTATTTATGAAGTATCTATTATATGGAAGTCACTTAGGGCCCCTTATACTAATATTTTCTTTTTGGCTCCTGTTCCTAGACCAGACTTAGCCACAGAATATCAGAAACTGATGCATGCATGTCTCAGGATATGCAAAAGGTAAAGGGTTCTTAGCTTCATAGTGCTTATTTAGCTTAGCTATGCTTTGAACCAAAGACGGACTATTTTTCACTCAACATAAAATGGAAAACAAAAAGGAAATATAACCAAGCCCATAAATTCTTTTTTTTTAAACCCTTAACTTCTGTGTATTGGCTCCTAGGTGGAAGAGTGGTAAGGGTGGGCAATGGGGGTCAAGTGACTTGCCCAGGGTCACACAGCTGGGAAGTGTCTGAGGCCGGATTTGAACCTAGGATCTCCTTTCTCTAGGCCTGACTCTCAATCCACTGAGTTACCCAGATGCCCCCCGTGAATTATATTTTAAAAGCTTGTGGTTTTTCTTTTTCTTTTTCTATCAAGAATATTGTGCATAAATCTTTCTAGAAAAAAATATCCCTGTTAAAGATGTGAACTTATATTACTGAAAGACTTTCCTCCATCCCAATAGGAATTATTTCCTTTATAAGCTTCCTAGGATAATAGTCCCAGTGAGAGTCCCAATAAGATAAAATAAAAATGAAATCAGCAATATGCAAGAAAACAGATGGTTCTACAGAGTCCGAAAGGCCTAAACTGTAATTTTAAGAACAAAGTAAAATGAGTTTGATTATAGCCAGAAGGAAGAATGCCTCTTGTGTTATCTTCATGGATTCTCAAAGATAGCTAAGAGAAAGAGAAAACTCAATGCCTAAACTTAAAAAAATGATTGAAATTATCAACTTTGTCCTTGATATAGCTTAAAAAAGCAGTTCAGCTTTCAGGACACTTCTCTATAACACAAGGGGTGCCTTTCATGGAATTCTCCCAACCAACAACCTATTCTCTAATTTTTGTTTATTGTCTACTATTTGTGCAATAAATTATTGTTAAGAGGTGACATGGAATATCTGGGAGGCAAATTTATATGAAATGGTGATGTGTCTATCATGATATTGGTTTGAAGGAAAACAGGTAGAGTCTGAGTACATCACTTGTACCCATAGAACATTAAGTGACTTGAAGGAAGATATCTCAATAGAACAGCTTTGAAAATACCATTTTGAATTTAACATACATGTTTCTAGATGTGAAACATAAGAATCCAATTTTATCAGAGTGCAATTATCAAAATATGAAAAAAGGTATCAAAGACCTGACATTCCTGCTTCAGAAGATTTTTAGAGGAAAAAGCATAAAGGGCGTAATGGAGACTTTTTTTTTTCTTTTACAAAATTTTATTATGCTGTTTCTCCTAAATATCTGGCTGATTATTGAAACCTGTCTCCTGTTATTAACCTCATCTGGATAAAAGCTGGCTCATGGAATGATAGTATTAAAGGAAAAGTTTTAAGAAGCAAAAGAGAAGAAGACAATATGGTGTTAACAAAATTGTTAAACTCTCCCATAAGGATTTAGCTAACTTTATTTGTAGAAAGAACTTTCCTGTCTAATTTTTGGTTATCTTTGTGGCATAGAAACTTCTTCCTCTCAGTTAGCCCACTGTGATTTCTTTAAAATATAGCCTTGTAGTTTCCTACCCTTGTGGGACTTTGCAAAGCTCATATTTAAATCTATATCTTGTTCTGCTTACTATTTTGCTCAAATTTAGTTTATTTAATCTTAATGGAAGGGGACATTAGATAATAAATCTGTTTTACCAACCTTTTAACCTTAAAAAACCCATAAAGATGATTATTTGTTAAAATATTTCTCTCTTATATCTGAAGTAATTTAACTCTATAAAATTTGTCAGAAACTCCAATCTAGGTTCAGCATTATTATTATTATTATTTTTAAATATCTGGAATCTGTATGTAAGCATAGTGGAACCTAGGATTTTTGTTTCTATAGTTTTTGCATTATAATAGATGTATTCAGAAGCATTTACCTATTACATGAATTCAAATGAAAAAATATTTCCTTGGTAAAAAAGTGTTGTGCAAATTTGAATAATTATTGAAGCAAAAACTTATGCATTGATTATAGGTATCAGCAGAAATCTGTAAGTTTCAGTATGAAAAGTTCCTGCTGTGAAATTCAAGGCTTTTTTGGACATTCAAATATCTTTTTCCCTTACTCAGAGAAGCTTCAATCAAAGGAAAATTTAAATGTAAACTCAAATCTTACTAAAAACAATAACCAGATTAGCCAATTTAACTAATTACAACTAAGTCTTGATTAATATGTATAATGAATTGGTGAAGTAGTCACATTATTGGAATATGTACTATTCCAAATTATAATTAAATATAGAATATGGCAATGGGCCCAGCTTAATGGAAAAATACCATGAATATTTATAAAAATAAGTTTGTTTTTTTTTAACCTGCTTATTAGCACCTTGAGGCAGCTAAGAGGTGTAATGGATAGATCACTGAGCATGGAATCAGAAACACTTGAAGTGAAAATTTATCTCAGACATTTGGGTATGCTGTGACCATGGGTAAGTTATTTTATCTCTTATTGGCTCAATTGTAAAGAGAAGATGATAAAAATACCTAGCTCCCAGGGTTATTGTATGGATCAAATGAGATAATATTTGTAAAGCTCTTACTATCACATAATAGATGCTTTATTAATGTAATATAATAGCCCCCTTATTAATGTAATATAATAGCCAATAAGCAAACTGTATAGAGTAGATATAAAAAGCAAAAATTTTAAAATTAAAAAATTGCCAGATATGTCCTTTAAAGATAAGCCTATATTAATATGATAAAATATCATAGTTGTATTTAAAAATATCTTAACATTGAACTGTCTTCTCTTTCTTTAAATCTTCATAAATACTCTGGTAGCTATAGAAGCATTTTATCCATATCTCAGTGAATTTGATACTAATATTCTCCTGCAATTAACCAAGTGTTGCAGGATAACCTAGGGCTTTATCTAAAATCGGTAATGCTTTAATGGATATTTTTGTCCTTGTAATATTTTTCATCAGCTGGGCTAAAATAACTTTAAAAAACCAGTCTTTGAAAAGAGTTTTTGTCATCTAGGCTTTCTGATTTGCTCACCAAAGAGCTAGAAGGGATCAATGGTTGTAGCCTCTTAGAATGGGAGTATTTTAAGACTAATAAACAAGCAATGCTTTTATTTTACATTCCCTTTTTGCATTATCTTCCAACACAGTCTTAAGTGGTCCTTAAACATTTTAAAACACAGTAAGGTTTTTTTTATTCCTCCTATATCCACTGCTTTAATCATTTTCTTCAAAAAGTCAGTATTCTGTGCTCTTGGATCCTTTTCTGCATTGGCTAGCTGTCTGGTTATTTTTAACATTATTCTAGTGAATTTGATTTTAAAGCAATGCAATTGATGCTTACAGTGAAAATATCTTCACTATCCACTTTTCTATATTTCTTCATTGTCTTAAATAAATGAAGTTTTTGTCTGAATGGCTGCTCTGCTAAGAGGAATGCACTTTGATGACAATCTTCAATCAGTATTACATGCATTCACTCCATTTCTATCATGATCATTCTTTTGCTCTTTGCAGTTGTTTGCAAACTATAAGAAGCTGATCCCATTTTGCCTTTCTCTTTTATTTTCCATACATATTTATAATTTTCCATACAGTAAATCAGGAACAATGACATCTCATCCTATTTTAGAGTTATTATGACCACATTCATGCCATTCAATTACATCAATATCTTTCTTATAACAGCCTCTTCCTCCCTTACCAACATCTGTACTAGTAGTGTCTCCATCTGAGCTGTTCTTCCTTTCATTCACTTTGTAAAAGACTCTTTAAAAGAAAAAAAATACTCCTTTTAGTAATGTGGCATCCAACAACCATTTAATCCACCCACATATGAAAAGAATCTTTATCATAACAGACCTGACAAGTGATAATCCAACTTCTACTTGAAGATCTTCAGTGTAGAGGAAGCTACCATCTCCTGAGGCAGCTCTAGTTAGGCTCCTATATATGTAGATTAGAGGGTCCTTTTTCTCCTCAAAACACCTAATCACCTGTACATTCAGAATGCTATTTTCAAAATTGAAATGGACATTAGAGGTCATTTAGACTAGGTTGAAGATGGGGAAACCAAGGCTTAGAAAAGTAAACTGATGTCCCAAAGGTCACACAGGTAGTAAGTGTCAGTGATAAGATCCAAAAGTTTTGATTTTAAATCCATCACTATTTCCACTAGTCTATTTAATCTCCAAACAATAAAATAATACATTCCCTTTGTTTACCTTCATGCAGCATACCATATTAGGTAATCAGCTAATTAGTCTGATAGGATCTAATTGCATTTCTATCATGTGTTCAGCATTGGAGTAGACACTCTAGTAGACACTGTAGGTGATAAAGGAACATGGAATGAAGTTCTTACCTTTAGGAATGGATAGTGCATTTGGGGAAACTATACTTAGGCCACTGATATTATTAGGGAATGAAATAATAATAATAATAGCTAATGTTTTATTTCACTTTTTAAAAATTCTTACCTTTTGTCTTAGATTCACTACAAATATCAGTTCTAAGGCAGAAGATCTATAAGGATTCAGTAATTGGGGTTAAATGACTTGCTCAGGGTTACACAGGGAGTATCTGAGGTCATATATGAACCCAACACCTCCTGTCTCTAGTCCTGGTTTCCTATCCAATGAGCCACCTACTTGGCCAAATAGCTACAATTTAAAAAGCATTTACTATGTTCCAGGCACTATGCTAACTACTTTATAGTACTTCAAGAAGTACCTTCTGCTGGAATATTTTTGTGATCTTCTTAAATACTTGTTGCCCTTCCACCCAATCATTTTTAAGCCCTTATCTTTAGCCTTACAATCAATACTATGCATTGGTTCCAAGCCAGGAATGGTAAGGGATAGACAGTAGGGCTTGTGACTTTCCCTGGGTGACACAACTAGGAAGTGTCAGATTTGAACCTAAGACCTCCCATCTCTAGGCCTGGCTCTCAATTCACTGAGTTACCCAGCTGTCCCCCAAATAAGTTTTTTTATATGACTACTTAGTAAGTATTAGCATTTATTCTATATATACTTATCTATGCATTTGTTGCCTTCTGAACTAGAATTAAGTCACTTGCAAGTAGATATTATTTCATTTATTGTATTGGTATCCTCAGGATTGTGCCTGGCACATACATAGTAAGCAAAATAAGAGGCTAAATAATCTTCCTAAATTATTGATACTTTCTTCTTCTCCAGCTTCTATTTTTCTCTTTACCTGGCTTTTGGGAAGAGAGAAACTATTCCTTCATGCCACTAGTCTCTTCAAGGAAACTTAAACATCACAAGAACTCCCTTTATAGCCTGTTCTGAATGTCTTTGATTTGGGGTCAGCAGTTTCATTAGCAATTAAATCCTACCATCTAGGGGTTCCTTTTTCCTTCACATTGCTTTCAGTAGCATACACTAGGGGATGTCTTACCTTTCACTGTGTCCCTTTCTTCATCTGGCTGCTTCTACAGAACTGGAAAAATATCAAAAGACTTGGCCCTGTGGGAGATCAGGAGCGTACCTGGCCCCTGAGACCTGTCATAAGCCATTGTTTGAGGTTTGCAGTCTTGGGCTAGTTGCCCAGGAATCCAAGTAGAACCTAGTGGGGTTTTAATTGGGATCAAGGAAGATGAGACAGGGGAATGCAGTGGCAGATGGAGGTGTTTGACCTGAGCAGAAGGAACCATTTCCCCCCACCCAATTAATAAGATCTGCTTAATTCTCTTTTCCACATGGAAATGGTACTGGCAGGTGGTGGGGTCAGAGGGTTAAGAGCAGAGAATCAGCTTCATAGAATTGTTTTCAACCTACCTTAGAGACTCACTTGAATTTACTTTCAAGTACAAAGTAGTAGAAAATTCTTTTGGGGGGAGGCTCAGTCAGTTGGCAGCAGTATCTATCCTTCCTTTTCTGTTTCCCCCACCCCCAGCCCCACCATAGCAATAGAGGAAAAGATAAAACCAACATCTGCTCCTTCTTTGGTGTTTGCTTCCAGACAGAAGATCTTCTAATAGACGAAGCAAGCATTAATTTGACTCTTTCACGTGTTCTTCATGATAGGTGTCTATAAGAGCAAAGCAAATCTGATCTGTTATGTATGTAACTCACAGGGCTAGTCTGAGGCAACGCAAGCATCTCTAATTGTACAATTCAGACATAAGAAAGCAAGCAGAGTGGTATAGAGGGGAAACAGGGTAACGATAGCTCTTAGGAGAAAGAGTGCTAAATCTAAAATCAGGTTAGTTCACTTCAATTTCTAGATCTGGCATTTTCTAGCTATTACACCACAGACAATTAATTCTCTTACTTTCTAATTATCTATTTTCTTATAAGTAAAGCAAGGACTGTCTGCTGCAAAGGAATGTTTTGAGAAAAATGATCTGTAAACCTTAAAGCATTTTGTAAGTGTGAGATATTTTGGGGAGGGATAGAATGTTCTTTAGGATTCTCAAAATCATAACATATGAATGACAACCTTCTTTATTCAGTGTTATTAGATGAGAAGCCCTATGTTGTTGGACAAAGGCAAAATGTTAAGAAGAACAACAAATATCTTAATTTATGTTCTTAAATTGCATCCTTATCATCAACATCATCATCAATCATCAGTCTTAACTTTAATATAACGCTTTTGATTCACCAGATACTTAACACTTTATAAATATTATCTCATTTAATTTTCACAATAGCACTGGGTGGCTGCTCAGTCATTTCAGGTGCTTCCAACCCTTTGTGTCCCCATTTGGGGTTTTCTTGGCAAAGATAATGAAGTTGCCATTTCCTTCTCTAGTTTAGTTTGCAAATGAACCCATCTTTCACTCAGCAGTCAAATTTGTCATCCTAAAGCACGAATCTGACCTTGTCATCCTTTTTTCAATAAACCTCAGAGGCCCTATCACCTTCAGGATCATATATAACAACCTCTGTTTGGTGGCCAAAACCCTTCGTAATCAGGTCCCCTCCTACCATTCCGGTGTTCTTAGATCTCATTCTCTTCCAAGTATTTTGGGAAATACAGTGACACTGACCTTGCATTTCCTTATAGAAGACACTCAAATCTTAAATCCTTATACTTCAATTTCAATGGCTGTTCTAGGTGTTTAAAATTCTCTCCCTTCTCATTTCTGTCTCCTAGTTTCCCAGGCTTCTTTCATATCCCAGCTAAAATCCTACTTCCTATTACAGAATTTCTTTGATTCCCTTTTATGTTAATACTTCCCTTCTTTTGATTGGATACAATTTATCCTGTAATACCCTGTTTGTACATAGTTGCTTGTATGTCCTTTCCCCATTATAATGAGTTCCTTGAGAGCAGTATTCTTTTTTGCCTTTTTTAAAAAAAATCTTTAGCACTTAGCATAGTACAGAGTAGGCATTTAATAAATTCATGTTAATGTATTATCTGACCAGCATGGTGAAATATAGAGATGGTCATTACTAAATTGACCAAAGGCTTAGGAATGTTTTGGTGACAGATTATCTCAAAGATTATCTAAATATAGGGGAGGAAGGATCACAATTTGCATTGGTAACATTATAACAACAACACTGACAAAAGCAAAGACACTTGAAATCTTGGAGTATTACTATAAATTAGTGTGCATAGATACATATATTCAACTTACCTATGTACATATATTACACAATAAACACACACATATATATTTTTTCTTTTAAATTCAAAATGATCTCATTTGTTTAGCTTTCTGCATTATCAAAAATAATTATTGTATTATGTGATATTCCTATGAATTTTGGTACTTAAAGCATAATTAACTCATTTAACTGTTGAAAATCAATACATTGGTATTTAAAATACAAAACAAATAAAAAGAACAAGTGTTATTTAGAACATGAATGTGAAGAAAACTGATAAAGCTTAAATTAATAAACCCTTTATTTTTCTCAGTGAAAAAAATAGGACAGTTATATTTGGATGAGTTCCCAAAAAGGATTTATTTTTTGAAAAAAAAAAACCCAACAACTTTTATTTTAAAAAATAAGGTAGTAAAGCTGGTGGCAGTATATTTTTATCTTTTAAACCACTCACCAGTGAGATGAAAAAAACAAAATAGTTGAAGGCTACAAAAATTCATTCTTATTACATACAAATGAAAATACGGATTGCTGAGTTAAACCAAGTGAATGAATTGCTTATGTTTTCTTCATTGTTCCCAAGACCAATTATATTTTGTAACTTTTTTTTTCCTCTAAAGGAAAGGGAATGAAGACAGAATCTTCCAGTAAAATACATAAACCAATAGTTTGTAATAGAAGACACAGTATATATGATTCATTATTTTTCAAATTGTTTGAGGATACTTAATATTTGCCAAGGGATCTACTTTAGACATGACACATATGAACACATCTGAGTGCAGAGTCGCATGATTAGAATTTATCTCAGGAACTAAATTCTTCAAACTATAATTGAAGTGGTATGATAGAAATGAGAAAGTTCTATTTTTGAATTGAATAAATGAGGATTTAATTTCTAGCTCTGAGAATTACTAGCTGTGGGACTTGGGGCAAGAAATGGACTCTCTGGGCCTTACAAATCAAATCTTGAGTTTTCCACATCACAACTTCCTTTTCATCCAACTTTCTTTTCCTTAGTCTGACAACCATCACATACATTCATATCCTTTTTACTGAAGGCCTAGACTATTAGAATAGTTTCTTATTTGTTTTTCTTGTCTCAATTTTTTTCACATTCCCCTCCATACTCCATGTAGCTACTGAAATATTAATTCTTTGAAAATAGGCATTACTACATGACTCTCCTCAATAAACTTCAGTTGCTTCCTACTAACTGTAGGTCAATGAAAGTACTAACATTGAGATAATAAAATAATGATATATTATTTCCTTGTCATGTATAATTAGAGAATTTTGTACATTTGAACTATGCTCTCCAGAATTCCTTTCGTATTTCCCCAAATTCCTATTAATCTCTCTACCACGTGTCATGGTCACGTTTTGACATAGTTGGCTGTAATTCTGCTTTCTCTCCTCCTTTCCTGCAACTGCGGCTTGGTTAGCTAGCTTTTTTACTTTTGTTATTATTAATAAACGTTATAAAATATATACTAAGTTACTGTATCTTAATTTTAATTTTTACAGTCATCTCATCCTTTTAAACTTCTATTTTTGTATAGATTTAACAATGCATCTAATTATTAGTATATTTTGTTACATATTTTTATTTGTATGTTATTATATATTATTGATTATATAATATTACATATGTATATTTAACAAGGAAGCAATATGTTTATAAATACATATAAATGACATAGTTATTGTTGTTACAACATAGAGAGGACCTACATGGTGCAGTGAATAGAGTGAAGGGCCTGGAGTCAGAACAACTTCTTCCTGAATTCGAATCTGGCTTCAGACCCTTCCTAGATATGTGACCTTGGACAAGTCACTTAATCCTGTTTGCCTCAGTTTCCTCCTCTGTAAAATGAGCTAGAAAAGCAAATAGCACACCCTCCAGCATATCTTTGGCCAGAAAACCTCAAATGGAGTCAAAGAATTGAACACAACTGAAAAATGACTAAACAACATAAGTATGCATACCAGATTGAGTATACATATTAAAAATATTTTTACTTGTAGGATTTGTAATTTTAAAAGTTTAGAGTCCATTGGTCTAGGATACTGAGAGTTTAGATGACTTTCCCATAGCCACAGAGGCCAGTAAGCAGAAGAACTGAACTCTGCACCTGTCTCTAATTCCAGATCAAGAGACAGGAAGGCATAGTCAACTCAGGGTCAGAAAGACTTGTGTCTAAATCTTTTTTCTGGCACTTGGTAGCTCCAGTGCTGTCCTAGACAAGTCATATGAATAATAAAGATAGGAATCACTACAGTACTTCCCTCACAATGCTGTTGTGAGACTCACATAAGATTAAATATGTAAATGCTTTGCAAATTTGATGGAATTATATAAATGTCAGACATTATTATCATCAAAAGGCACTGAAAAAGAAAGATAAGAATTTCTCAAATATTGGTCACCAGAGAATGAGTTTTTTCAGTCTTTTGCCCAACTGGTGCTTGCTTCAAGGACCACAATGAAATAATTCCCATTACTCTTGTAATGGTTAAACCTCATCCTCATTTTTGATGTAGTAGCTGCATCATGGGACTCTCTGTCTTTCAAAAGCATAACGTTATCTCCCTATTTATCATCAGTTATATGCTATTATCTTAGTAATTGAAGAGGAAAGTAGTATCAGAATCTCTACACCATGATGGAGATGAGCAATATTTCTTTCATTTCTCTTTCGCCTCTCTAATCATAAGAACAGATTGATTCGGACTATGTCCTTTTTGGGGGGCATATTTTTGTGAACTCTGTGCTCCATCATTTTTACTCCTCAAAAGTCAATGCATATCCTTGCTAAATGTCCTTGGCCATAAAGCCACTACCTTGCGCTTTCAGTTCATGATGGCTGTGCCCTAGGACTACCTCTGTCTGACTTCTGAAAAGGACTCTCCTTCGGTTTTAGTGAAGCTAAGAATGAAGTGCATTTTCCAAATCTGGCAAGTCTCCCTCTTCCCCACAGGATAATAGAGTTGTTGAAAGGGAGAAACCGAGAATGGCTGCTCAATCAAATCTCCGAATGCTGAAAAGGTCAAAGCGGTATAACACAGTGCTATAATTCACAGATTATACACGGCATTAACATTCCAATCCCTCATTCTTTGAGAAAAGATTATAACAAGGACTCCAAATGGCAGAGCATTAATCCATTCTTGTGACAACAGTTGTGCCAGCTCTGGGAAATGTACAAATGTGACCCTGGCCTGGGTGCTGAGCTTTCATTTGGATGCAACGCCGCAGATATTGGTTTTGATAACAAATGGAGGCCTGTTGGAGAGATGGAAAATGATTCCCACACACTTTAAGAAGAAAAATGTTTTAAAATATATCACAGGCTAATTTCATCCAAAACATCAGGTCAAGCAAATGACCTCTTTTAGAGCTCACTTGGGTTTTCCATACTGCCTTAAAAGGAACAATCAGTTATCTGCTTCTGAAATACAAGAGTCCAAAGACTTATGGAACAGAAACACATGATTACAACAGAAATACTTTCCTTTACCCAGTGGATCAGTTTCAATGCAGACAGCTTTCTATATTTTGATGCCATCATTGTTTTAATTAACATGAAAAACTGTTAGAATATTATGAATTTTCTTTTGGAAGGCTTGAAAAATAACAGCACATATTTATATAGGGCTGCATGTCTTTTAGGGAGTGAGGAGCTTATGAAAATCATCAGTGCAATGTATGTGAGAGAGAAAAAATATGAACTGGTCAGTGGTGAGAATAAGGGGTAATCATTGCACATCCCATATGCTCTACCAATTTCCTCATAATATCAAGAGAAACCAAGGAAATTCCCCATTATATATTCAGTAGGCCTATAGTATAGATAACTTATGGAAGAGTATGGACAAGTCAAACATGATGAAAAATCTTGACTGGCTATCATTTGTATAATTAAAGGCATTACAGATATTAAAGAGATCACAGATTATTAGTACTGAGCAATATTTATGTCTTTCAAAGTCTTTACCATAAGATATCTCTTCAGTAGAGTAGAATATAAGCTCATTTAGGGATGTGTCTATTTCATGTTTCCCTTTGAATATGCAATGCCCAAAAAACTGCCTTGCATGATCTTTCCTAAAAGTTTGTTAAATTTTATCAAATCCCTTGATCCTCAAAAGAGCAAATGTTTTATCTTTGCCAATTTTTAGAAGAGGAAACTGAAGTTTAGAAAGGATAAGTAAGTTTTCACTGTCTTTAAAACTAGGGCTTTCCCCCCTACTCTCAAACTACTTTTTGTGTGATTCAGAATACCTCTTCTATAGACCCAAAGTTCTTCATTAGGAAAGAGAAAATATATAAAGAAATCAGAAGATCACTTAAAAGAGATGTTTGAATGAGTAATGTACAAAATGTAGGTCTAGAGTATCTAAGAACAAGCAATAAAACCACCAGAAATGAATATGTTGATACAAAACATTCTTGTCCACTAAATGTTAGGAGAAAGTATGATCTACAGTGTCTATTTACCACTTTTAAAATATACCTTTTTAAAAAAATGCTTTTTCAAATTTGAGTTCTGAACACTATTCTTGCATTCATCCCCTCCCTCACCCATTGAGAAGGCAGGCAATATTATACTAATTATATATGTGGAATCATGAAAATCAGATTTTCATATTTACCATGTTGTCAAAAGGCAAGAAAAATATAGAAAGTAAAAAAAATACCTCAATCTCCCTTTGGAGGTCATGAGTTCTCTCTCATGGATGATGACATGTTTCATCATGAGTCCTTTGCAGCTGTTGACAATTATGATATTTATTTGAGTAGCTAAATCTTTCATAGCTGATCACTGGAACAACATTTCTATCACTGTGTACAGTGTTTTTCTGGTTCTGTTCATTTTACTTTTCATTAGCTGCTATGCCTCTCCAGGTTTTTCTGAAACCATTCCCCTCATCATTTCTTATAACCAAATATTGCCCCATCATAATAATTTACCACAACTTGTTCAGGCATTCCTCAACTGATGGCAGTCCATTAATTTCCAAATTTTTGCTGCCACCAAAGGAGCTTCTATAATAATATCAATCATTTTTCCTTTTCTTTGATCCCTTTGGGACACAGAACTAATAGTGGTATTGCTGGGTCAAAGGGTGTACAGAGTTTATAGCTCTTTGGACATATTTCCAAATTCTCCAGTTACGTCTTGTCATATTTTCATTTTTGAACAACTAAAGCAACTAGTTTGGTTGATTCACCCACATGGTTAATTCAGTGAAAAATAAAATTAAAATTGAGTTTTTAATATTTTATATTTAGCAGCCAAAGCCCAATGTCCTGATCATAATTCTTATTTTTCAATGAGTTGTTTTTGTGTGATGGATGAGTTGGGGAAAGACCTAAGGCACATACAAGAAGAATGACATTTATCCTCAGGGAAAGCATTTGTGTCATAATTGAGATAGATAATCTTTTAATCTGTACTCATCCTGATGGACATTCAAATAAAATGACCTGTTGTCACAGAGCACACTACCAAGTATGCCAGTACAGAAGAGAGCTGGTCCTGAGCCAGTACCAAGACATATGTTTTTAAAAGTTGACATTTATAGTCTAAATATAGATTTCACTTTGACTGACAGGAATCTAAAAAAAGGGAGAAAAGTGCTTACAAACTATAGACCTTTACCTTAATGCATCAAACTTCTGCCTTGCTCTTTGTAGGTAATGCAAAAGAAGAAAAATGCAAAAAAATGCAAAAAGAAGAAAAGGACAATAGGTGGACTTCACCACCTTGTAAGGAAATACTTAGATGGATCTTAGGAGTTGTCTGCTTCTTCCTAGAAACTCCATGTCAAGGAAAGCGCTGAAATAACCATGTTTTAATTCGTTGTTGGGCTCCATTCTCGACTCTAAAAATTTTCTCTCTCTTCTTTCCTTTCTAGTTTTATAATTTTCTTTTATGGATTGTATTCTCCCATTAGAATGTAAAATCCTTGAAGATAGGGACTCTTTGTCCTTATAGTTTTATTCCCATAACTTAATTCCCAGTGCATAGTAAGCCCTTAATAAATGTTTGTTCACTTGACATGTTCTAAAGTTGCCCTTTGAACATCTGTCTTAAACTAGAAAAGGTTGATTTGAAAGGCATTGAGTTTCCCATCTCTAGAAGTGTTTATGTGGAGTCTTGAAGTTACCTGGTTCATAATATAAAAAAAGATTCTTATCTCTGTTGGGCTAGATTACCTCTGAAATTATTTTCCCTCTAATTCTATTCTTTTTCTCTTTTTTTTTTTTCAAGACAGGAAGATCACTTGGCAATAATTAACAGAGATATCATCTGGGACTTCATCCCCCTCAACAACACTTTTCAGAGTAGCAAGAAATTAGCAATATCAGGAAAATGTAGGCTTACTTTTAAAATCACCAGTGCCCCAGATTGAACCTGTGAAATTTTAATTATTCCTTAAAACTTTTGGTCATTGTTTTATTAGGGAAGAAAAATAATGTTTTTCAGAGGGAGGAATAATATGACATGTTTTCTACATTTGTGATCCTTATTTGCTTCATTGAGGTCTCCTCTCCTGAGAAGAAGGAAGAGCATTTTTTTTAATGTCTCTCAAATTTTCCTCTTTAAGTTCCTCCTTTGATAGATTCTATATAATCAAGAGTATCAAAGGGCTGACTAACCAAATTAGGGATCTAGATGCCCTTCCAAACTGCCTTCAGAATCCTGCTACAAAGTCAATGCAGAAAACAAGAGAACTGACAAGATGCTAAATTTATTTATAAAATGAATTGGGCCATTATTCTGAGCAAGGATCATCACTATTTATTTTGAACCCAGAAAGGTCAGGGACACTCATAGTACAAAGAGGACTATTTCAGCTATTCAAATTAGGATTCTGTTTCAGTCTAGGTGGAAAACGTCATCTTCTATATGGGCAAGATATGAAAGCTAATAGGACGGCCACTATCTTCATCATTCTTCAGCCTACCCTTTGCTCTGCCAAAATAATCTCCACCTCTCATCTCTGTATATTTGCACTGGCTATCTCCTATGCCTACAATGCTCTGCCCCTCACATATGCCTCTTTATAGCCTTGGTTTGCCTCAAGACTTATATCCAGTCTTGCCTTTTGAAGTGGCTTTTCTCAGACTCCCCAACTGCTAGTTCCTTCTCTTTCAGATTATTTAATCATTTCTGCCTTTAAATTTTGTAAATATCTAGATATATAAAAGTTTTCTCCTCCATTAGAAAGTAAGATTCTTGAAGACAGTGATGGTATTTACTTTAAGTTGCTTTGTTTTTGTTGTTTATTTTTCCCTTTTCATCCCCAGAATTTAGTATAATATCTCATACATAGTAAATAATAACTGCATATTCTTTGCCTTTCTGACCAGTGGATTTACCAGCTCAGGAAACGTTGCTTGTTTCCTAATTAGGATAAGATACAAATCCTCAGCCTTGCATTTCGGACCTTCTAAAATTAGTCTTTTATCTATCATGGTATTCCTCATACATGCTAAATTCCCATCAAACTAGACTCATAAGCATATCACCAGTAATTGTAATTTTATCTCCTCCTCTGTATATGTATGGATATTGACTTCTCCTGCCTATAATTTACTCCCTCCTTTTAATTATATTCCCAAACCCTTACCTTCCTTCTCGGATCAACTCAGATAGTACTTCTAACCTACTGTATGAGGGAATTTTGTAGATTATATCCCATCAAGAGAAGAGTAACTCCCTGAGGACAAGGACTGTTTTGTTGTTACTTTGATTTTGATTTTTCCAGAACCTATGATAGTACTTGGCACAAAATCAACATGGATTGCAAGATTTTTCTCTTTTTTGCCATGATTTTTTTTTTCTATTGAGTTGACTTTGAAGGAAAACTAAGAACAGGGAATAGTATTGATCTCTGAGGGAATTTCCACCCCTTCCCCCATCTAACCATAAATGGAACAAAACTCTTTCTACCATGAAAAGTTTATGAATGTCTAGGTGTTTCAAAGTGTGGAAAAATGAAAGATCTTGTTTGAAATCATTCACTATGCCTTCAATCAATCAATCAATCAATCACCAAGCATTTATTAAGAGCTTTCTATGTGCCAGGCACTAAATTAGGTACTGGAAATATAAAAAAAAAATGCCTCTATCATTAAGGAGTGGTCATGCCATAAATTGTAGTAACATTCACATACAGAGAGATATAAATGTATGCAAAGTCCATTTGCATAAGACTCTCCTCATTGATGGAGAGTGATTATTAAATGCTCCAACTCTATGTGAGAGACAGAACTAAAGATGATTAGAGACAAAAGCGAATCTGGTCTTCTAGTATCCACATTCAAGAAAAAATACATGAAGATTCAGACTTCATTCAGGAAGGAAAAATTTCTGAAAGGAAAGAATCAGGGAAGAAGGCAACATATAGAGAGACCAGTGATACAATCATGTCCTTATCCCCAGGTTTTTATCAGGGGAATTTCCTTTTGGGTTTCATTTTGCTCTCTCTCTCTCTCTCTCTCTCTCTCTCTCTCTCTCTCTCTCTCTCTCTCTCT
>NC_058132.1:302430091-302560042 GCF_016433145.1 Gracilinanus agilis
GCTACCCACATTCAGAGGAAGGACTGCAGGAGAGGAAACATATAAGAAAAACAACTGCTTGAACGCATGGGTCGGGGTGGACATGATTGAGGGTGTGGACTCGAAACTACCACACCAATGCAACTACCAACAATTTGGAAATTGGTCTTGATCAAGGACACATGACAAAACTAGTGGAAATGCGCATCGGCCATGGGTGGGGGGTGTGCAGAGGGGGGGTTGAAGGGGAAAGGAGGAGCATGAATCATGTAACCATGTTAAAAATGAATATTAATAAATGTTAAAAAAAAAAAAACTAACCCATATCTTTGAGGAGCTTACAATATTCATGGGGGTGTAATGCTAATATCCTTGAAGCTACTAGAGAATAATCCACATTATCCAGTATAATGTTGGATTACCAATAATCATAATGCTTCAGAAAATAAAAAGGATTGAATAAAGTAGTTGTAGGGAAGATTTTAATGAGAAGAGTTTTAGTCAGACATTGAAAAAATGGTAGGCTGTATTGAGGAGGAATAGGAAAGAAGAAGATATGCTATGAAGATGTCATAATGTTTTCTTCTAATGTCTTTCACTGAAGAAACTATTTATGATCATGCCTTTGTAATGTGAGGAGTAGTTGTCATTAGACTTTATGTACACAATAATGATTAAAGTTTAGCCAGAATATTAATCAGTTCATCAGACAGCATGATTTTTAATGTATCTGTTAAGTACTATAGTAGGTAAATGGGTTTACAAAACCAAAAATGAGAGAAACTTTGATCGCCTATGGTTTGCTTTCTAGTGGGAGAACACACTTGAAGTTTTGATAATTAGGAAATGTTTTGGCATTTGATACAATATATGAAAGAAACCAGGAATTTTAGAAAGTAAAGGTGAGAATGGAGTGAATTTCAGGGAGGCTAATTGTCCCTGAAAATCCTGAGAGAGCTACGAAATAACTAAGTGATATGATGGATAGAACTTTGGGCCTGGAGTCAGGAAATCATGCACTCCATTTTGGGTTCAGATACCTACTGTTTGACACTGGGCAAATCACATAGCTTTTAATTAATTTCCTCAGGTGTAAAATGGAGCTAAAAACAACACATCTCCAAGGTTGGGAAAATCAAATGAGGAATATTTGTTAAGATTTTAGTTCAGTGTCAGGCACACATTATACATTCAATAAATTTTTGTTTCCTTCCTTCTTGGATAATGGAGATGAAACAATGAGAAGGCCAGTTTCTGTACATCTTAGAGGGTGTGAAAGAAAGTAATGAATAACAACACTGGAAATAATTTTTGAGTTACTCCTGAATTTATTGAACTTTTTCAGAAAGTTGCAAGATTTTTCTATTTTTTCAAGCAAAAGATGCAAGACACTTTGAAAGAAATGTTGTAGAGATCACTGTTGATAAACAAAGCTACTGAAGTCCCTTCCAACTCTAAAGTTCTAAAGTTTATTCAAGGAATTCTTGGAAGATCAATGTTGAGTAGTCATAGATTCTTCACTTTAGTGTTCTCTTGGGCGCCTTAGACAGTTGAATTGTAAAGTAGATAAAGCACTGGATATGGGCTCAGAAAGACCTGAGTTCAAATATGGCCTCAGATAGGTAGTTGTGTGATTCTGAGCAAGTCATTTAATACTCTTTGCCTCACTTTCCTCAATGGTAAAATGAACTGGACAAAGAACTGGTAAATGACTCCAGAAACTTTAGCAAGAAAATCCCAAATGGGGTCATGAAGAGTCAAACACAACTGAAACAACTGAATAATAAAAATAATAGGTTTCATAGATACTTGATGGATCTCTTTAGCAAGAGTTTGATTCTTTTACTGTATCTAAGGTCAATACATTTATTCCTATGGAATTAAGTGGACCTGGATATAGGTAAATCAGTAAAGTGAGTAATATTTCAGCTAATGACTGGCCATTTTCATAAGAATGAATCAAAGCAATCATTTGCAAATGATGCTAAACTGTTTTTAGTATGTTCCAAAAGTTTCACCAGAAATATTCCTCTTGCTCATGTCTATGAGGAAAGGGGTGCAGGACAAAAATATCTCTAATTTACTACTTTATTTAAATATTAATAGTTAAAGTTAAAAAGATCAGAGACATTTTAAGTCTATCTCCAATTTATCCTTACCTTATCATTATTTTATATCCTTATCATTATTTTATATCATTAACAAGGACACCTTCTTCTCATACTCTAGGCCTCCTGCTTATCAAAAAAATGAATGCTCTGATCCCTGTTATTTATATTTTTGATTGATTGACTAATTACCCTGTAATGAATTTCTGTGAATGTGTTATCTGAACTAAATATTTGCACATTATTTCTAAATGTGGACTGAAATACTTAGCACTCCAATGAAAGAAATTTTAAACCTTAGAAGACAGGTAGGAATTTTTTTCACTTGTGAGTGGGGATGGGATAGAGAAAAGAGAGGGTACATGAAATTATACTTCATATATTTTAGAATTAATTGTTAGGAATGAAGGAAGCAAAAAGAAGGTCTAATATTTCTCCTTCCCACGAAATGACCACTTGCTATCCTGATAGATAGTGATGTCCTGATTTTAGAGGCTAGAGAGCTTTTTTTTTTCTTTTTTTATGAATTGTTTAGAGCAATAATTGTATGTTCTATCCTCACCTTCTTTTAGGAAGTTTGTCTTAGGTTGTACTTTTATACTTGTTCTCTTTAATCCACATCGACACCAGAGTCCCACAATAAAACTATCCATTCCATTCATTGTGTTCTTGGTCATGCCTGTTCCATAGGTAACAAGATTGCTTTTATTTAAATATTTTCCTTTTCCAGTCCTTCCATATACTAACTGTAACACTAGGCTCTATCTTGTTGGTGCAGTCTCCCTGTCAGCCCTTTTCAATATGTCTGGATTTTCACTCATTTCTCCTAATAATAGGCTGAGGTAGGAGGAATGGGAATATGCCTTGTTACCATTTGCTACTTCCAGGTTCTTCCTCTACCTCCATAATTCAGTAACCTCTCCTCCTTTGATGTTCATTCAATCTATATCTACCATCAAATTAAAATTCTGGAAGCTGTTGTTTGCTGACATCCAAGACAATTTTTCCCCTTTCTTAATGAGTTCAGGGTCTTGCTCAGAATCTTTCTTTCCTCCTCAACACCTGCTTTATATTAAAGGCTTTAACATACATACTGATACTTCCTCAAGCACACTATCCACACAGGGTTTCCTTATATTGCTCATTTCACATGAACATGGTCATGCATAAAGATATCTTACATAATAACCACAAATGCTCTACTTCCACATTCATGAACTCTAAAATTCCCTTATCTGATTACAATTTGTTTTCGTTAGCTCTCTTCCTCTCCCTGGAGACTTCAAACCCTGTTTTTATATATAATGTGACCTCCAAACCCCAAACCACACAGTTCTCTCCTAGGGTAGCCATCCTGTTTTAACTATAATCTCCTTTCTCAATTAAGACATAGGTGAATCAATTCAACTATATACTATATCCTCTGTTCTCAGGTCTCGTGTCTCTTTATTTTATCATCAGGCCTCCCCTTTTAAGCCTCAGTCCAGTATTATAACCACCAGCAATTGTCTTTACTCTTACATTCTTCTGAAAAAAGCTATGGAAAATCACCAGACTCTGCTGATGGGTTGGTTCCACTACAATTTGTTACATAATCTAAACTGGGTCCCCAGTTTTCTGAGGCGATGTTTATATCTCCACAATTAGCCTACTAACCTGTTTACCACAATGGCTTTCCAGACTATTTTATTCTTTCTCAAGCTTTCTATAGTTCCTCCTACCTGCCTTTCAACTGAAAATCTTGCTTCATGTTTTCTTGAAAAATTGAGCCAATATGACAAGAAATTTCTCTTCTCTCCTCTGCTCTGACCCAGATGCCTTCTGCACTATGTCTTCCTTCATCACTGAGTGAGGCTAGTGACATAGTGGAGAGAGCAATAAGCCTGGAGTCAGGAAGATCATTACCTCATACCTGAACTATTGAAGTAGCCTCTTGATTGGTTCCCTAGCCACAATTCTGTCCCCATTCTAGTCCAGTTCTCTTCCGTCAAAATGTTCTTTCTAAAGTGCATTTAAATCATGCCATGCCACCCTTATACTTCCACACTCAATAAACCCTTTTTTGTTCTTGTTCAAAGCTCTTTATAACCTAGGATTGCCTTTCCAATCTTCTTAACATTCTATACCTGTTTCCCCAAATAAATTGCTCACACTTACACAGGTATGAAGATTTTTACCCATGTACTCTTGATCTGGAATCAAAGTATTTTATAACAAACCAGGAAATAACCCATTAAAAATAGAAAAGAGATCAGGAATGATGACTAATCAAGTTATATCTATACTTTTCAGCATCACGAAGACAAATCTGGGTAGATATCATGGAAACAATACCATTTGTGTGTCATTCTCATCTATGCCTTTTACATTTAAAATTTGATAGACTAAGAAAAGGCTTGATTTAATATTCAGTCAGAATCCAGTAATAAGTACCTACTATGTGTCTTAGCATGGTTAGAAAATGCTGAGGTATTTTATATATTTACTAAGCATAGGATTCTTTTAAAAGCTACCTCAGATCACTGAATCATATGAATATTCCTATTTATTTTCAGGGTGGGAGGGATGTAGGGTGGAATAGTTACTCCAGTGTGCAAAACTCTAGGGCATTCTTTGCTACTGTTCTGATATTTTAGAATAATATATAATTTCCTGAGGATGCTCAGAAGTTGTGACTAAGTCACACAACCAGTATATGCAAGAGCAGTTGTTCTTAATCATTTCTGTGTCTTGGAACTTTTTGTTAGCCTAATAAAACCTGTAGACCCTTTCTAAAAAAAATGTTTTTAAATGAATAAAACAAAATGTATTAACTTCCACAGAGAACCAATGATTTTTTAAAAAACAGCTGTATTTTTCCAATTAAATTCCCATACCCCCTAAAATATATCTGTGGATGATGCCACTTTAAAATCTTCTCTATTAGAGGCAAGGCTTGAACCAAGCTCTCCCTGACTTTGAGGCTTAGTCAACATAAGGAAGGAGATTTCTATTGTGTCTGTAGTAACTATACCAATTCACAACTTTGAAAATCCTAAAGATTTCTATTTGCTTTTAACCTGAAAACCAATCCCAATTATGACAAAAATGTTAGGGAAATTTACTCTTCAAAAAAAAATCTATATCTTTTGTTATTATACATTCTCATTAAACCCTGCTGCCTATGGAGGAGAATAATACATTATAGATACAGCTTTATATCTAGACTACTTGATTATCAGATTAATTTGATCATCACATTTGAACAAAATAATGCTTTTATTATAAAATTCCAAATCTATTTTAAAATAACTGAAATTTTTGTTAAAATGTATACACATATATACTCACATTGTTTCTCTGGTAGAATGTGATATCCTTGAGGGGAGGGATTGCTTTCTTTTTGGTTTTGTATATGGATATGGATACATGTTCAAATGAGGAAATAGTGCTTATAACATAATTTATAATTGCTTGTTGCAGAACCATCACTGAGTAGCCCCTTGTGATAAAAAGGACAGTACCTATCAGAAATTTCTAGAACATTTGTGTTATTAAATCTTGTTATCATGTGTGAGGTAAGAGACCTTGAAAATAAATTATTGACAAAATTAATTTTATAAATATATACTATGTGCCAAAAAGTTTCTAAATCCAGATTGAAATACAAGTGATAAAAATGATGGTTTCAGTGAGGGATCAATTCAGGTGGTATATTAAATGAAAATGCTAAGGTCACTTTAAGGGATTTTCTATACAAAGGATCATACATTTAGAGTTTAAAGGCACCTTAAAATGATTTTCTTCTAGTCTCTGAATTTAATAAATGAAGAAAACAAGATCCACAGATGTTTAGTGAAGAGTCATATGAGTAGTCAGAAGGATGATTTGAACACAGGTCTTCATATCATAGAGCTCCTGTTTGTCTTCTCCAACACAATCACTTTTTGGTAGATATCTAGGAATATGGTAGATGAAACAATCTTAGAAGGAATTCTTGTGGTTTTACACATTTGTAATCCTTTTTCTCAGGAAGGTTGAATCTGTCATATATCTCATGAGCTGAGAGTTCTAATCTCCAGTGTTAATTTGGAGTTTCTTTAAGTTTACCTGGGAGTAAAGGGTAGCCAAGGTGCCTAATGAGAGTTGAATTAGTCCATATCAGAAGATGGAGAAGATCTCAAAATTCCAGTGATTTTCATTGACCCTATGAGTAGACCCTCTACTGGACCCCTAAGTTAAGTGAAATGGGGAGACAGTTAAAAAATATATATGTGACCAATTAAAAAATAAAATAAGAATTAATATATAGTTAATAGGGCTAGTCATGTACATTTGTGGTATTACTAGTTTCAGTGGTCTTTTGCTATTGGAAATATGATTAAATATCATTAAAAAAGGTTCTGTAGTATATCATAGTATATAAAAATGCTGAATTCATAATCAGGACATCTGGCTTGGAATTCCACTTCAGATGTTAGTTATGTGTTTACTATCAGGCTTTAAACTTCCTGTAGTCTCAGTTTCCTCATCTATAAAATAAAAGGAAGATAACATTTATATTAGCCTCACATGATTTCTTAGTAGGTAAATAATTTGTAAGACTTGCACATTTTTATCAATGTTATTACTGTTGACATCCTTTGAATTTTCACATTCTCTTTTGATAGAATTCTAGTGGAATCTGAATGCTAACATTCATCATGAGATAAGAAGCATTCATACTCTTGGTGCTTTATTATTATATTTTTTATCAATATTTCATTTTTACCTTTTCTAATAAAGTTCAGGTAGAAATGATGTTGGAACAAGTCACCTTCTTCCTATTCTCTTTTATTTAATGTCATGTAGACTATCATACAGATGGATAAATGGGTAATGTTTTGGTTTTATTTGTAAAAGCAAAAAATGATGACAAAGATGCATTTCTTAGTCACAAAAGAATTTAATTTTTCCTTCTTTCTTTCCTTCTTCCTTTCTTTTCTCTTTGGAAAAGGAAAATCTTTTCTAAAATTTCAATTAATTTCCTTCACTTGGTCTTTATAGTTTGAGAGTTTTTATGTCATTGTTGTTGTTGATATTCATTCATTATATCTTGTTTTGATAGTATTCAAATATAAACAATCTAAGGCATGCCACTATCCTGCTATTTGTCTGATTCTAGTCAGACAAGAAGATAGATTCAATGACTTTTTTCTTTTGTTTCAATAAAAATATTGTGATATAAACTCAGCTTCTACAAGCTCACTGTAAGTATCTTCCTAACAAATTTGGTCATATACCATATAAAAGGGATGATCTATATATCATCTTGTTACCATTTGATTTCTTTTGCTAGGTCTCTATATTTTGAAAGATTTTCATTCCTTAGAGTTCTCATGTGGAGTACAGGTATATCAAAATTTTCTTTTTAAAGATTAATTAGTGACTTTGTTTTTATGGAATTCTTTATCATTCAATTCAGTTTTAAACATTTATTAAGTGCTTATTATTTGCAAACTCTTCTGGCAGAGACTAGGGCCATAAATGCCAGAATAAACACAGTTTTTCCATTGTCAACCTGGAAAACACACATAGAACCACTAAAGTAGTCAGATAAAACCCAGTGTTTAATCAGGAAAGAGATTGTGTTCAATATTCGGCAGCCACACAAAGTCAAGCGCCTAAAAACCACACGGAGCCAAAAGCACTGGGGCTCTGGCAACAGTATCTCTGAGAAGATAACCTTGGGAGATGATTCTCCAAAGAACAATAGAACTTGGGGATTAATATACCTTTTTGGGGAACTAAGGCCAGGGAAGTATAATTGATTGGCTTTACCATGGCTACAAGGAAATGAGAAGTCCAAGACAGGATTATCTGGGAGAGGCTGTTGCTTTACAATGGATTACAAAAGAAAAGGGTCCAGCCAAAAGCTGGGATACCTGGGAGAGAACCCTTGATATAAAGGGAGAAACTTCTAAGACAAAAAGAGTACCTACCATTTGATTCTATCTAGTATTCCCACCTAAACTGGGATCATTAAGTACTTTAAGGTCTATTGTTCAGTCTGAAAGGCTCTGTGAGAGTTCTCCCAAAACCCAGTTGACACCATCAAGGAACTTACAAACACACATAATGTAATACTCAGCTACTACAATGTTTAGGTTGATTTTATTAGTCCTTCATCCCTCCCCCCACCAAAAAATCCTGAAATATATTGCATTTTTTACTTAATTCGAATGTACTTATCTGTGTTCATACTGCTTCCCTAATAGAACATAAGTTGCTGAAGGAAGTGCCTGTTTTTATTATCTTTGTAATATTAGCACTTAATGTGGTGCTTGATACATAATATACACTTCCTTAATGCTTCTTGTATTGAAAATTTCTACTGGATTTTGGAACTATATATTCAAAGCTAAAGCAAAGAGTGAGAGCATTTCTTTCCATATTCTCTGCAAACAATATAGAAAAGTAGATTTTAAGGAACAGGTCTCCTGTGTGATGAGAAGAAAGACATTTAACAAAAAGAAAAAATGTTCTTTCCAATTTAAAAAGCCAATTGCCAAAGGCAATTTCATTTAACAGTTGTATTTAGGAACAGATGCCATTATGTTTAGTTAGAGGCTGACTATTTATATTTCATCCTTTAACTGAATTTGATGCCAACTGTTACAGAATGTTTGTTTTGTATCCTTTTTTACCACCCCCCACCCCCTTCTACCAGTCAACATCATGAAGAGGATTTCTATTGTGTCTGTAACTACTAATTCATGACTGATAATTTTGCTGTTTCAGAATATATTCTCTTATAATCTAAAAACTAAGCCTGATTATGACAAAAATTTTAGTGAGAAAAATTTACTCCTAACAATACATATCTTTTGTCATTAAATATTTCTATTAGACCACATCTATATCTACAAAGTGGTTTTTTTAAAAAAATGAAAGTAACTGGTTATCTTAATAACAATGGACTACTGAGTAGCCTAATTTTGGATTGAACTCAACTAGTTATTTTCAAAATAGTTAGGTGCTCAGCCCAATTGTTTCTCTCCTATACCTCCTCTCCCTAAAAAAAAAAAAATGTTTTGTATGTACAGACACAACTAGAATGCTATAATTTTGCATGATCAAGCCCTTTTCAAGCACCCATTATTAGAAACTCTCACACCATCTGCTTGAAAACATCTATTTTTATTTTCACTTTTATCCGCATCTGTACAAAATTCACAAGGTTTTCTACGATATCTCTAAGTTACCTGTAGCTATGTGGTTCTCCCATCATTAGTTTTCTAAAGGAAAAAAACAAACAAACAAACATGTGGCCTCAGGAAAATTTTATAAACTGAAATTTTAATTCTGGTTACAATCCATGCCTACTTTTGAATGATTAATATTGTTTCTACTACCTCCACTTCTCTTCTTTTGATTATTTGAAAAATAAAAACTACCTCAGAAATAGATAGTAGGCACACAGAGATTCTCTATTCCCTGAGTTGAAGAACAAAAAATAATCTCTTTCAGCCTGCCACTTATTTTTAGGATGTGTCCTTAAATTTCAGTGTTTGTCATTATCTTTCACAAAGCTTATCTGTATTGACCTTTACTATCCTCTTTAACATCTCCAAAATTTCAATCATATCTCTGCTTTCCACTGTCCTTTTTTCAACTATTGTAATCTCAGATTTTTTTTTTGTTGGCTTTCAAACATAATATAACCTCCTTCTCCATTTATCATTCTTGTCCCGTGGATCCTTTCTGTCTCCTCAATGTCTTTTGGATGACATTATTTCTTTGCTTACTGTGGGAGATTGTCTCAAAAGGTAAGTGACTGAGTGTATTTAATCAGCTACCATTATAGTGCTTGGCTTCAATAGACATGTTTGTGGCCTATTTCATAAATTTATTGTTCTTAAAAGCAAACTTAATTTTACAATGGAACTACCCAATGCCCTTTTCATCAAAAACACAGGTAAAATATATCTTTGCTTAAAACTCATGCCATTCTGGGACTGTGATCTAATTGGAATTAGTTTACACTAAGTGTAAGTGAATTCTCTACACTTATTCTTCTTGAACTCTTTATTATGGTGGAAGCCATATTGGTTTACCCTCCAGGTCTCTTTCTCCCACACTTTCCATATACATCTTCTTTCCACTTCTTTTACTTGATCACCTTTTTTTTGATCCCCAAAGGCAACTGAGTTCCCCACTGCTTTCAGTGTTTTATATAAAGAAAAATGTCTTGTTTTATAACTAGATTTTGTTCTCTTCAAAGTATTGCTTTGTCTATTTTTTTTTTTAATTTGATGATCATCAGCCACCTTAAGAGAAGGATAAGAAAGGAAGGATTACTATGCAGGGTAGAAAACTGAAGTAGAAAGAAGTTAAATGCCTTCCCTATGGCCATTCAAAACATCAGAAAATCAAGTGTTAGGAAGATAGCAAAGTACCCAAATTTTTTGGTACATATATGTAAGATTTATAGAAAAACATAGAATTTTAGAGTTTGAAGGGATTTTAAGTGGCCATTTTGTCCACTTCTACTATAAAGAAATCCTCTTCACGACAAATAGTTATCTGTCCTCTGCTTAATGCTATCCAGTGAGGAAGAAATCACTTCCTCAGACAGCACATTCCATTTTGAATGGTTCAGATTGTTAGGATTTTTTCCTAACTTTGAGTCTAATTTTGCCTTTGTAAATTCTACTCATTACAGTTAGGATATTGAATTTCTTCTGTTTTCTATTAGATATTCTTTCATATATTTGAATGTAGTTCTTTTGTCCCTCCTAAATTCAAGCTAAATAGAAAGCCATAGGGATGCAAAATGATAAAAACATAAAACAATAAAATCTGGGATTTGAAGAAGTAAGAAATATGTCTGATCCTGTAACAATATTTGTTAATACCCAAGTGGCCAAACATCATTATTCTTTTCTTATTGATATTTGTGGTTAAACTACATGCAGCATGTATCAGTCTTACTTTTCTCCTCAAATACTGTAGTTGACTAACTTAGGAACTTCAAAATGTTGAACCAGGTTGCCAGTGTTTCCAGTTTTGACTTCTTTCTTTCTTTTGAAGTTTGAGATGAAGAATTGCAAACATTATCTATTCTACCATTTAATTGATCATGGGACCTTGATATTATCCTTCATACATTGTAATATCTGAAATGCATATATTTTGATATTTTCTTTGGTAACCTTTCCCCAGGGGGTTATGGGAAGTATCAGGGTGATATGCTCATTTTTATTTATCTTCTTTTTGATATTTTATTTTTCCCTCAAATTAGATGGGAGATTCTGCTAGGGCTGGTATATTATATCATGGGACTGATATGGTGTATCTTTCCTGGATGAGTGAAGTGGGGGTTGGTGGGGGGAGAAGTAGTGCTTTGTCAGAATGGACTTCTAATTAGTTACCTGATAATGCCTAGAGAAACCACATGTTCACTCATTATAGTCCCATTTTATTTATGATTCAAGTCAATATGCATTGACTAAGCATTTACACCAAGCTAGATGCTGTGCTAAATGATTGCAATAGAAATCCAAGCAAAAAGATATTTCCTTCCCTAAGGGAGCTTATGTTCTAATAGAAGAAAGACAACACATGAAATAAAGCTGAAAAAACATAGAGGGAAAAGATGTAGCAGATAATCTTTTGGGGGTTATGGTAGAAAAAGTTCATAGAGTCAGGAGTGAAGACCTGGAAAGGAATGAAAGGATGAACATAGTTGCCCTGGGCACTTTCCTTGAAATTGAAGTTCTGGAAGGAATCACTCAATCAGTGGAAGAGATGGTAGGAACAGAGTAAAGTTCTGGAGTATGAAAGTTGCTGTGACATGGTAAAGAAAGTGGTGATTCCTAGGATCTTCTTCAGTGTTCCCTTTGGTTCCATTTTCATACTAGGGGAGATCATTCTTGCTCCCTAGTCCTTGGCTTTGTTCATTCTCTTCTTTGGGCATCTTTCTCACCACTGGATCTAGACTACAAACATGAATGACTGTTGTATACTGTGGCTACCCATGTAGGTGAAGTGGGGGATGGAGTGGGAAGGTGAATAAGGTGATTTCATATCTGAGGTCTTGAAACTCATCTGAGAACTCTCCTTTCAGGTCATGTGGGTACATTAATAGGAGCTTTACCTAAGATGAAGTGGTTGCTTTCAACTATTATACAATGGCTTACTTTGAGAGGAGTGTCCCCTTTGGTCTGGTTTATAAAAACAAACAAACAAAACAAAGATGCTTAGAACACTGGCTGGTGCTTCTTTAGAGGTAATAATTAAATAATGACTCCTACCAAAACAGCCCTTCCTATCTATATCAGAGAGAAGCAATCATTTCATCCTGGGGCAACCTCCAATAGTCAAACCTATCTTCCAGGAAGTAGCAAGAAAGATAACCATATCCTCCATAAAAAGAAGCAATTAAAAAATATCAAACAACTCTTCCCTTCTCCCACTATCTGGAATATCATTAATTTGACAGGAGAACTCCCTTGATCAACAATTCCTGGCAAAGAGAAATTGAGAATTTAAGCCAATGTTCCCTACTCAGTATTAGAAAACAAATTGACCAGAATAGTGGAAACAGAAAGCAGGATTTGGGACCCAAGACAAAGCATGCTTGACAAGTTACTTGAGCATATTAGGACCAGTTGACTGGGTAGCAGTGATAATCTCTTTGTGCCCTTGATTGCCTTATCAAGTTCACAATGGCTTCCTGAAGTTGAAAGGAGGCTATCATGCAGGCAGCCCTTTTGAATTTGAATAATCATCCATCCACAGATTTGTCTAATGCACGGGGAATGTAAGGTGCCTAAAACAGATTAGCACAGAGATATTCAGGATGAGAATCTATTTCAAAGATCCACTAGGCCCTAATATGATCCATGGAATGAAGACACAGAGGAATTATTTTCCCAGAATAATCTGTAATTACTTATGATTTACCTTCCCCTACCTTTAATCATTCTGAAACTATTTAAACCTCCTCTTCCCCCATAAACAGCAAGGATGGTGTCAAGGCCAAGGGATATCATTGACTTGAAGACTAATGAGAGCAAAGAGGGAAAGAGAAAGAAGGAATTTAACAATTAAAAAAAACACATCATCTGTTTTCCAGTTTTAGCCTTTACAAGCTGGCTATTCAAGAGACTCCTCATATAGTGTACGAAGTACAGAATAAAGTGTGGGAAGTTTTGTAATTTGAAATTCTAAAATAAAGGGGAAAATAATGAAGATAACAGAGAGGTATGAAAGATGTAACTCCTAGGATGTTGTCAGTATCACCTAAGTGGACTTTATTCTAAATATTTCTTTCATTTCTAGTTTCTCAGTGACATCACAAGATTATTATGCGATTACTGAAGGTGTTAAGGAGAAGGAATCCAGCCTAATGAAACCTAGGAAAAACTACTTTTTTTTTTTTTGTGGAGATTTTGAAGAATGAAAACACCATGAGAGGTTGGAGGGAAAATTGGTTTTCTCCTTGAAATCAAAATTCTACCTTTCTGTAGATTGCTCCCTTCTTTTCCTAATTCTTAAACAAGTTTCAAATTATTAGATAAAATTCATTTCAAACAATTTCACACTGAGGAAGAACTAAAGAATAATTCATTGCCAACATTTCCTTGTTGGGTGCCATTAAAGTTAACCATCAATGGTTTGAACATAATACATGATAAATATAATATGCCTTTGAGAATGGACCAACTGAAATATATCATATCTAATGATACATGGTTACCTTGAAATGAGAATATTTCTGTATTGATAATGTTGTACATTAAGGGTTCTTGTACATATGCCACACATACATTTATATATATACAAAATAATACATAATAGATTATATATAATATGTTTTATATATGCAATATATACCTTTGTGTTTACATATTCACATATATATGCATTCATATGTTATATAAACATACATATTTATACATATGTATATACAAATGGGTATATTTTACACACACACACGTATTGGTATATGATGTGTTCAGAGTAGACTAATACCTTTCTCATGTAGAGTTTCCAACCTCATTTCAGGGTTGCTCATCTACTTTTGGTATTTACCTTTTATCTAACTCTGATCTGTGGTTCTAAGAAGCTATAATATATACAGGGCCATACCCTAGTAAAACCATTTTAGCAGATTAGCAAACCAAGATGAGGGTACCTAAAAAGGCCTAAAACCTATTAGTGAGTTAAGAGGATCCCTTTGTCAGGCTACACTCAGAGTTGTCCTGGATCGTTCTATTGCTGAGAGTAGCTATGTCTATCATAGCTAATCATCCCACAATATTGCTGTTATGGTATACAATGCTTTCCTGGTTTTGCTGATTTTGGTCTGTGTCAGTTCAGGTAGGTCTTTTCAGCTCTTTCTAAAATCATCCTGTTCATCATTCTTTATAGCACAATAGTATTCCATCATCATCATATGCCACAATTTGTTCAGCCATTCTCCAATTGATGTATATACCTTTGATTTTCAATTCTTTCCTACCACAAAAAGAGGAACTATAAATGTATTTGTATAAGTAGGTCCTTTCTCCCTTGTTTTGTCTTTTATAACCCTTTTTTGCTTAATTCCAAATTCCCCTCCAGGATAGTTGAATCAGTTCAAAACTCCACCAATATAATACCAGTGTCTCAATTTGGCCACGTCTCCTCCAACATTCATCACTTTCTTTAACTGTCATATTGGTCAATCTGATACGTGTGAAGTGGTACCTCAGAGTTGTTTTAATTTACATTTCTCTAATCATGAGTGACTTAGAAATTTTTTTCATATGATTAGCAATAGCTTGGATTTCTTCAAATGAAAATTGCTTTTTTTTTTTTTTTAAACCCTTACCTTCCGTCTTGGAGTCAATACTGTGTATTGGCTCCAAGGCAGAAGAGTGGTAAGGGTAGGCAATGGGGGTCAAGTGACTTGTCCAGGGTCCCACAGCTGGGAAGTGTCTGAGGCCAGATTTGAACCTAGGACCTCCCGTCTCTAGGCCTAGCTCTCAATCCACTGAGCTACCCAGCTGCCCCCTGAAAATTGCTTTTTAATACCCTCTGACCATTTGTCACTTAGACAATGGCTTGTCTTTTTATAAATATGATTTAATTATTTATATGTTTGAGAAATAATATCCTTATGAGAAAAAAATTGTTTTCCATTTTGTTGTTTCCCTTCTAATCTTGGTTACATTGGTTTTCTTTGTATAAAACCTTTTTTTTTTTTAAACCTTACCTTCTGTCTTAGAATCAATGCTGTATATTGGTTCTAATGTAGGAGAGTGGTAAAGGCTAGGCAATGGGGGTCAAGTGACTTGCTCATAGTCATACAGTTAGGCAATGTCTGAGGTCAGATTTGAACCCAGGACTTCCTGAATCTGGGCCTGGCTCTCAATCCACCAAGCGACCCAACTGCCTTCTTTATAAAACATTTTAAATTTAATTTAATATATACAATATTATTCATTTTATATTTTCTAATGTTCTCTATTTGTAAAAAGGAAAAATGTTTTTTTTTGATTGGATATATTCATATTTAAAGGTATGGTTGTCAAGGAACTGAATAAATATCAATTCCTGAGATGATTTTAGTAATTTATTTACAAAAGATGGGTAAGAGTAGAAGTAGAGAGATGAGAAGAGGGTAGAGTAAGAGATCTAACTTAACAAAATAGATTTGTATTCTTCTGGGCTTTACTCTGGCAGGGCTCCAGAGGCGCAACCTGAGAGCCTAAAAGTCAACTAGCAAGGGGTTTAGTGACTAGGGCTTCTCCAAGTCAAGAGGGTCTCACGAAGGCTAGTACCTCCAGGGAAGTTAAGGTAGTCAGTCAGGCTTCTTCACTCACCACGTGTAGTTCTAAGGGAAAGGTTTAAGAACAGTCTCACCAAGGTCTCAGGGTTCCAGTCTGAGCTCCTCCACATCTAAGCAATGAACAAGAAACCCCTGAACTCACTGAACTCTCTTTTAAAGTGGCTTCTTTTGTGTCGCTTCCTATGCCTTCCTCTTAGTTTACGTGTCCAATCACAACAGATGCTTTTCTTAGGACTGCCCAGGAGGTAGTCAGCAAATTTTGATTTGTCACTCACTCTAGTCACAGTCACAGATTTGTCACAGACTTCCCAACTTGTGAATTAAGTAATTGGGAATGTTCTCACCTTTGGTGATAAGATTAAGGATGGGCAAGATAAATTTAATCACATTGCCACATATCTTTTTTTTTTTTAAATTTTTCCCATCTCCATTGATTTGATGGGTAAACTATTCTATGTTCTTCTTATTTACTTATAATATCACACTTTATGTCTAAATCATACCCATTTGACCTTTTGGTATAGATCATGAGATATTGATATAGATATAATTTTTTAATACTATTTTCCAATTTTCCCAGCAGTTTTTGTCAAATAATGGCTTCTTACCCCCAAAACTGGTATTCTTTGCTTCATCAAACACTAGATTGCTGAGGTTATTTACCCATAATCTATGCCATTAATCCACCCTTCAATTTATTAACCAGTACCAGATTGTTTTGATGTTTACTGGGGAGTATCAAATGAAATCCCAAAGAATCAAAATTTCTTTCTTGGTAATGACCAGAGAGGAGTCCAGAAGAATAGTGACCATATTCCCTAGATCATGCCACTTAGTAAGTACAAAAATCTTCTAATCTCTAAGAACTAGCTCTGAACAGCAGCATGAAAAGTCAAAAGTTTGAGAGAATGCTGATCTTCCCCTGTGTGGGAATAGAAAACAATATTAACATAAATTTCAAATTAGAAATTAGAAAGGGAAAAAAAAACTGAGCTAACAACAATAGCATCCTGATAAATAAAAAGTGATTATCTCAATGGGGTATATCAAGACACAAATTCAGAAGAAGACAAAGTCAAAACAGGTACAAGAAAAGACTCCAAGATAAAAAAAAAAGGAATAGGTCACAAAACCAATGAGAATTTCTGCAAGAGCTAAAAAAAATACTAACAAAATCAAAGTGGCATAGGATAAAATTAGGCAAAAAATGTAAGCAAAGGAAGGAAATTATAAAAAGACACAACAGTTTGGTAAAAGAGGCATAAAAAATACTGAAAAAATGACAGACATCTTAAAAAAACAAAATTGGCCAAATGAAAGAAGAGGTGCAAAGCTTTACCAAAGAAAATAATTTAAAAAATATTAGAATTGGGCAAGTGAAAGCTAATGATTCCATGAGACCTCAAGAATTTTTCTTTTAAATAAAATGTTGACATAATAAAAATAGGGGGAAAAAAAGACATAGTATCTCATCAGAAAAAACAACTGATCCAGAAAACAAATTAAGCAGAGATAAGTTAAGAATCATTGTATTACTGGCCTAGTATCTAAAATGGAATAGCATCAAAATTATAAAAAAAAAAGTTTAAATGAATTATTTTTTTATTGTAAAACTGTAGTGGCATGGGGCCCTCAAATATACCCTCTAAAATATGGAGATATATAAACATAAAATAAATAAAAAAGAACTTAAGGAGATGAATAGAATCTTAGAAAAGTTAGGTAGGTAGATCTCTGGTTAAAATTAGAACATTTTTTTCCCTCACAGTTATACATGGCACCTCCACAAAAACTGAACATATATTAGAGCATAAAACCTCACAACCAGATGCAAAAAAAGCACAACACACCAAAATAGCATTTTCAGACAACAATGCAATAAAAATTACGTTTAATAAAGATTCATTGAAACATAGATTAAATATTAATTGAAAATTAAATAATCTAATTCTGAAGAATGTGTAGATCAAACAAAAAATCACATAACCAATTAATTATTGCATTAAAGAGTATGACAATAATAAAATAACATTCCAAAATTTTTGAGATGCATCTAGAGAAGCACTTAGGAGAAATTTTATATCTCTAAACATGTATATCAATAAAAAAAGGAATAAAGAAATCAATTAATTAAATATGAAATTTTTTAACAATCTAGAAAAAAAAAGAAATTTAAAAATCCCAACTAGGTGGCTGCTGGGTGGTTCAGTGGATTGAGTGTCAGGACCAGATATGAGACGTCCATGGTTCAAATTTGACCTCCAACACTTCTTAGCTGTTCTGGACAATTCACTTAATCCCCATTGCCAAAGCCTTACCACTTTTCTGTCTTAGAATTAATATCCAGTATTGATTCTAAGAGAGAAGATAAGGGTTTAAAAAAAATTCCAACTAAACACTAAACTAAAAATTCTGAAAATCAAGGGAGAAATTAATAAAATTGAAAGTAAAAAAAAAAATTGAATTAATAAAAAGCAAGAGCTAGATTTATAAAAAAATAAAATATTGATTAATTTAATTTAAGAAAGAAAAACTGAATTATTTAGTACTAAAGTATCAAAAACAAAACAATAACAAAAAGAAACAAAATCTATCACCAATGAGGATGAAATAAAACAATTATTCAGAAATATTTTCTCCAATTATATTCCAATAAAACTGAAAATCTAAATAAAATGGATTCATATTTACAAAAAATAATATAAAGTGTCCAGATTAACAGAAGAGGAAATAAAATATGTAAATAACTCTATTTTTATTTTTAAAAATTTATTTATTTAAAAAATATTTTTCCATGTTTACATGATTCATTTTCTTTCCCTTCCCTCTTCCCTGTCCCCTCCCAGAACCAACAAGCATTTCCACTGGGTTGGAGAAATGTTGCCTTTTGATACCTATTTCCATATTATTCACTTTTGCTATAGTGCAATTTTTTAAGGCCTAAATGCCAAATCATATACCCATATATACATGTATTTTGCTTTTGCATTTCTATTCCAATAGTTCTTTCACATAAGTCCTTCAGGAGTATCCTGGCTTATTGCATTGTTACTAGTAGACATAACTCTATTTTTAAAAAGAACATTGAATAAGCCATCAATAAAAAAAAAGTCCTAAGTCCAGTTAGATTTACAAATAAATTCAATATTTGAGGAACAATTAACTCCAACAAAGAGTAATTATTTGAAAACAATAGGTAAAGGAGTCCTAACAAGTTCTTTGTGTGATTAAAAAAAAAATGATGCCTAAACCAAACCAGAATGCAAAAGCAAAGAAAGAAAATTGCAGATCAATTTCCTAAATAAATAATGTCTTAATAATTTCAAATAAAATGCTAATAAGTAGATTATGGCACTATATCACAAAGATATGTTGAGAAATATACTTCATGATATGCATATAGATACTATGATCATATAGAATTTGTACCTGTAATGGCAGACTGATTCAACATTAGGAAAGCTATCAACATAATTGATTATAATTGGCTATTTTTAAAAAAAATTCATGATTATTTTATACATGCTGACAAAGTCTTGAACAAAACATAGCACTCATTTCTATTAAAAACCTAGAATTTTAAAAAAATGAATAGAACCTTTCTTAAAATGATAACTAGTATCTAACTGAACCCTAGAGCAAACATTTTTATAAGGATAATAAACTTGAAGACTTCTTTGTAAGATCAGGGGTAAAGCAAAGACTTCCATTGTCACCATGATGTGATATAGTACTAGAAATGCTAGCTATGTCTAAATAATAAGAAAAAAATTGAAGAAATAAAAATGGACAATGAGGAAACAAAACTTTCTTTCCATGCAGATAATATACAGATAATAATATGCAGAACATATAATATATTTAAAGAATGGTAGAGAACCAACTAAAACCTAGATGAAAAAATGAACAACTTCAGTAAAGTTTTAGGATATAAATACACCCAAACAAATCAGCATTTTTATGTACATTACCAACAAAACTCAGAAAAATAGAGAAATTCAATTTAAAATATCTGTATATAATATAAAATACACGAGAATTTATTTTCTAAGAGAAACCCAGAGGTCAGATCAAGAAAATTGCAAAATACTTTTCACACAAATTAAGACATCTAAACAATTGGAGAAATAATAATTTGGGTAGGTTGAGCCAATACAATAAAAATGACTTTTTATGTAAATTAATTTACTCACTCAGTGCCACAAAAATAAAATTACAAAAGAATTACTTTTTATAGCTAGAAAAAATTGTCTCAAAATTCTCCTGCAAGGATAAAAGTTCAAGAATATAAAAGGAAACAGTGAAAAAATACATGAAGGAAGTTGATCTACCAATTCTGGATTATACTATAGTGAGGTAATTATCAAAATAATCTGATATTGGCTAACACATAGACTGGGATCACTGGAATAGGTTAGATACACAATACATAGTAGTAAATGATCATTATAATCCTCTGATGAACTCAAAAAGCCAACATTTGGTAAGAACTCAATATTGACCAAAATTGCAGGGAAACTGGACAGCTTTTTTACAAATACTAAACAAAGATCAACATTTCACATTATATGTCAAGATAAGTTCAAAATGGATAAATGCTTTTGACATCAAGATTGATATGATATGCAAATTAGAGGAGCAGGGGAAAATGTAACTGTCTGATATATTGATAAAAAAGTGAGTTTAAACGAGATAGGGAGGATTATACGAACTAAAATAATACATTTAATTACATGAAATTAAGTGATTGTGTACAAATAAAACCAATGTAGCCAGAATTAAGAGCAAAAAATACACAGGAAACTGAAAAAAATTTACAGTATGTTTTTCTGATAAAGACCCAATTTATCAAATATACAAAGAACCTAAATCAAATTTATGTAAGAAAGAGCCATGCCCTAGGTGATAAATTGTCAAAGAAAGTGAAAAGGCAGCTTTCAGGAAAACAAAAAACAAAACATCATATAAAAAAGTCACATAAAAATGTTGCTAATCACTATTGATTAGATAAATGCAAATTTAAACAACTCTGATATACCACTTAACATTTACCAAATTGGCTAAAATCATAGAAAAAGGAACATGACTAATGCTGCAATTAGTGTTCAAAAATAGGGATTCTAATGTTCTGTTGGTGGAGTTGTAAACTGATCCAACTATTTTGGAAAATAATTTGGAATTACTCCCAAGAAGCTATGAAACTGTGCTTAGTCTTGCTCCAGTTATAGCTTTATAAGTCATATATCTCAGAGTTAAAGAAAAAAACAAAATATACTATTTGTACAAAAAATATTCAAAGTAGCTCTTTGTAGGACCAAAGAATTTGAAATGAAGGGAATGCCAATCAATTGATGAATGGCTTAACAAATCATGGTATATACTGTGATGAAATATTATTGAGCTAAAAGAAATGATAAGCAGGATGACTTTAGAAAAAAACTGGGAAGACATCTATGAACTCATGAAAAATGAAGTGAGCATAATCAAGAGAACATTTTAAATAGTAATAACAGTTTTGTAAAGATGATCAACTGGGACAGACTTAGTGATTCTCCTATAGACAATAATGATGAAACAATGATGGAAAATGCTATCCATCTCCACAGAATTGATCAATTCTGAAAATAGATGGAAGCATATTTTTAAAAAAGTGTTTCTCTATTTTTCTTGCGTTATTATTTTGTCTGAGTTGTCTTTGGAAAATAGTTAACATTGAAATATGTTTTGTATGACTTCACATGTATTATCAATATCAAATTGCTTCCCTTCTCAAGAATAGGGAAGTGGCAAGAGGGAAAGTAATGATTTGGAATTCAATTATTTTTTAAAAGTAGGTTAATTTAAAAATATAATTGGGAATACTTAATAAAATGAATAAAATATATTTTAAATAGAAAAAAAACCCTACCTTTCTTGTCCCTATCCTATAAGCATTTTCAAATGGGAAACTGTAACCTACAACCTATCCACCTACAACCTTGAATTTACTTTGTATATGGTTTGTATATGCTTTTATACAAACTATTTATGTTGCTAACACAACTCAATAAAGTAATTGCTCCTTGAAGTTTGAAACTTCTTTTTTGTCTTTTTATTCCTAACATGTAGTATAGTACCAGAACTTAATAAAAGCTTAATAAATGGTTGTTGATTGAATGATTAACTAATATGAAGTCCTTTTCTTTTAGTTTATTACTTTTTAAAGATAGAATACTTAGAATGTTTGTATAGAGCCGGTATGGAAGAGATTAGAGAGGAGATGATTGAAAAGGGAAACTCATGGAGGAGAAAGGAAGAATAGAAAATGTGCACAAGAATAGAGGTCTCTCTTGCTATTGGCAAGAACTATTTTTTCTTCAGAGTTTAAAATGAATGGGGGATGATGTCAATGTCCATAAAGTGTATAAATGAGGAATAAGAGTTAACTCCTAACTGGTGGTCTCTATTTCCATATTAAAGTAACCTTTACTGAGGATAGGGGACCTGAATACAGTAAACTAGGCTCAAGGCAAAAAAGAAATGTTTATATCTCTATGTAGAATGTGATAGTTTAAGGGTGAAAAAGGGGTTTTATGGGTTCAATATATTAAAGATGGTCACCAGAGGATTGAACAATTATCAATCCTCAATTAAGAATAATCTCAAATCAAAATTGACTTTTATGGAAATTTATTTACATGAGAAGAGAGAGAGGAAGGTAAGGAGATAAGAATCTATCCCACTAATTAGTCCAGGTAGATCTTAACCCTCAGCCAAAAGTTAAAGGCCCTGAGATCTGGAGGTGAATGGAGCAAACTTCATTCACAGAGTCTATAAAAAGAAGTTTCTTAATAGAAGTTGAGGAAGATTCAGTCTTTAAACTCACCACGTGGAACAGTCATGGTCACAAACCAGCAAAGCTCCCTCAGGTCCTCTTCACAAAAACAAAAGACCTCTCAATCACTCAACTCCCTCTTTTAAAAGGGGTCACTTATGAGTCACTTCCTGTGCCCCCCTCCTAATTTGCTTGTCTAATCTATTCTCATAGTACTGTCTAGGGGGCAGTCAGTTGATTCTGATTCGTTACTCACTCTAGCACATGTGGGTTAGGACCTCCCAGAATTGGAAGGTGCTCTCACCTTTGGTGATTAAATCAAATTATCACAGTAGTCACTTGGGGAAGACCGAAAGGAGTGCAGAAGTCATTGTGATTAGAAGTGTACATTTGTAGTAGATTCAGTTAGCATTCTTGTGAGACATACCCCAGTACTTGAGTAAAATGAAAGACTAGATGATTCTCAATTCTTGCCACCTTGAAATCTGTGATCCAGTGAACATTTTCCTATTCTTTGCCCACTGTGTCCTTGCCAGTCTTCAAATTTAGATCAGTGAAGACAGGTCAATTTCTTCAGAAACTTTTGTTTCTTTTTGTTTTATCTCTCTAGTGGGAGCTACTAAATCAATCCCCCTTCCAGGTACCCCAGCTCATTTAATTATTCCCTGTACGAACCATAACAACTGCTCTTTGTGACTAATATAATCTTTTATAAAATTATATATATTTAATTTAATTCTATTTGTGTGATGTCTTACCTTATAATAGCATTACAGAAATACTGTTTCTCTGACCATTCACCTTGATAATTCTTATCTATACACCAATAAGTGGTGCTATTTATGGAGTGATAGACTTAGAGTTCAAAGGACTTAAATTAATATCTTTTACTTACTAGCTGTGACTTTCCACAAGTTACAGAATCTTTCTCTTCCTCCGTTTTCTCATTTCTAAAATGGGGGCAATATTGATACCTACTTTACAGAAGTTCAGATAATATATGAAATGGTTTGTAAAATTTAAAGATCTATATACATACTAGCTGTTATTATTATTTATGTGCTTTTTTGCACATAAGATATTGTAAATATCCTTTTCCTTATGACCCACTCTATCATACATATCTTCATGTGTTAGCATCAACAGGAATTTTGATTCCTTAGAGATTGTGGGGCTTTATGATTTTTGCCCATTTAATATCACTTGTTGTGAGATTATTAGTGTCAAAAAGATGGCTTTTATGACAGGGTGCAGCTTGGACTCATTGAAAGCACCCTAAAATTTCACAAATATAAGTTTTGCCACCTTTTGCCCTTGTAATTTTTGTTGCATTCATTTTCATTGCTTTGGGTTATGCTTTTTGTTTGTTTTTGTTTTGCTACACTGTGTGCACAAACAATATGTTAATTCTTTTTTCATATGCTTTTTTTTTTACTTGTGTTGGAAAACCTCCAGAAACTATTCTGTTTAGAATGTTCAGTGAGACTGAAATTTATACCATTTATAAAAAGTTACAGCTGAGATGTTTATGTGATATGAATAAATTCTCTAGATAAAACTTCATATAAATGCATCATTTTGATTTAGTGCCTTGATTCATTTTTCCCTAATTATTTTTTATTACCATGAGGATAAGAGAAAATTGAATGAAAGATCAAAAGCTAATTAAAAGTAACCCAAACTTTTCCTTCTAAATATATATTCAGAAGAGAAGTGTCAGTAAATATTGCATGCTACAATCTTTACCAAGTGAAGAGAACACTTAGCAATCCTCTATTTACTTACATGACTTTTAGTATAATCTTTGGTTAGTTTTTATTGATGAATTCACAAGTGCCATTAAATAAAGTTATGAATTTTTTTCTTCCTTTCTCTTACTGAACACATGTTCATAGAAGCACACATACTTTTAAACTTTTTTAATATTACTGCATGAATACTAATGACTGTATCTTCTTTCCTCCTCAACCCCTAGCCCCATTTCTAGTACTATTAATATAGATAAGGCATCCAACCCTGGCTTCGATATTAACTGAACAAGTGTGAGTGTGTATGTTTAATATACAGTAGGGTTTTTAATCCAGTATTTGAAGTTTCAACCAACATATGTACCATGGATGGTTGAAACTTCAAATATTATTGAATCCTATATAGAGACTTCTAATTTTAATTTTTAATCCCGATTTTTTGTATAGTATTGTTATTGTAAAGTATTTCTTGTTTATTACTTTGCTCTCTTTCTGCTCATGCCTCTTGGCTTGAATCTGATGGCCACCCACCCCTCAACAAAATCAAACAAAAAGAATCCTCCAAGTAAAAACAGATGTACTGACGAAGGGAGAGTTTACTTCTACCATAAGTTGACCTTTAGCAGAGAGAGGAGACCTTTGCACCACTCCACTATCCTGATTGCTAGCCTGTGCTTTAACTCTATGTACTCTGATACCAGTGTTTGGCCCTTCATGTCTCTTTAAACCAAGTACTAGTCCTTCCCTCCTCCTGTGGCAGATCCCTTATCACATCCCTCCTTCCCCTAGAATTCAAGGTTAATCAAGGATAATCAAAAGCCATATAATAGGCCCTTACTAAATGCTTGTTTATTAAATTTGATTTTGCAAGAATCCCCAATTTCTTCTATGTGTGTACTCTCTTCATTAATGCTGATCACAGACTGTATACACAATAATAATTGAATGTCTATATTTTCTGTGGCTGAATAGTAATGAACTGTTCTATTTTTGCTGCCTTCTTTACTTTCTTCCCTTCTGCCTATGCAATTTTTTAAAATACTATAGTGATATTCTTTCTGTTCACATATATCACTATCCACCAATCGCCTTTTTTCTTCCTTCCCAATAGAAGTCCTCTCTCAAAGTAATATATAGTTTATTTTTTTTTTCAAAATTACATGTCAATAACAATTTTAAAAATAGCTTGCTAACATTTTGTGTTCTATGTTCTTTCTCTCCCTCCATCTCCTCCTTCCTTTCCAAGAAGGCAAGTAATATGATATACATTGTACATATACTATCATTCCATACACATTTCCATGATTATCATGTTGAGAAAGAAGACACATATCCCTTACATAGAGGAAAATTCATGGAGGAAATAGAGTGAAGAATGTTATGTTTCAGCCTGCTTTCAGACACATTCAATTCCTTTTATGATGGTAGATAGGCTTTATCATGAGTCCCACTGTGTGTGTGTGTGTGTGTGTGTGTGTGTGTGTATCTCAAGATACTAAATGTCTGAGAATTCTCTAATGATTCTATTAGCCTGGTATTTCTTAATTCCGCTCATTTCATCCTAAATCAGTGATTCCCAAAGTGGGCGCTACTGCCCTCTGGTGGGTGCTGCAGTGATCCAGGTGGAGTGGTGATGGCCATAGGTGCATTTATCTTTCCTATTAATTGCTATTAAAATTTAAAAAAAAAATTAATTTCCAGGGGGCTAAGTAATATTTTTTTCTGGAAAGAGGGCAGTAGGCCAAAAAAGTTTGGAAACCACTGTTCTACGTCATGTCATAAAAGTATTTATTTCTTTGAATCTCTTATTTTCGTCATTTTTTATAGTACAGTAAGAACACATTGCACTCAAATACTATAATTTGTTCATCCCACTTCTAAATCTAGGGGTGATTATTTTGTTTTCATTTCTTTGCCTCATCAAAAACTGGGTATGTACATGTTTCCCTCTGTGCCCCAAATCCTTGACTTTGCACATCTCTGCCTCATTTAAATCCAATTCATACACAAGCCAAGATATCACCCTCAAGATGTTTCAAAAAAGAAAGGATGAAGAAAAATAGTGAATTCATTGGATTATGGGTCTAATAGTAGTAGCTCTGGTTCTAAAAGTATGAATGTATAGGGATTTAAGGGATATAGTTACAAATTATTTTCCAGAATGGATGAACCAATATATAGTTCTACTAATATTGCACTAGTATACCTATTCTCCCACAACTTCTGCCACAATTGTTTACTTTCAGCCTTTGTCATATTTTTCAGTCTGATGGGTGTGAGATATAACCTCATATTTGCTTTGATGGGATTTTTTATTAGTGATTTGGAGCATTGTTTTATCTGATTGCTGATAGATTGCATTTTTTAATTTGAGAATTGCCTATTTATATCTCTTGGTCACATTGGAGAATGGCTTTTGAAACATACTTTTATATCAATTCTTTATGTTACTTAGATATTAGTCTTTATGAGGTAAATTTGTTGTAAAGCCTTTTCCCCAAAATTGTTTTGATACTGGCTCTAAATGAATGTATTTAGTACATTTTGCCTTTTATGATCATCACAGACTAAATACTTTAAAAAGAACTATGTGTTGAACAAAATAAAAATATTGGATACTAGATTTAGAGCTGGAAAGGACCAGAGAGGATAGTTAATTTGTATGAACAGGATTTAGGCACTTGGCCTGTTTTTACTGTTATATTTCTAACATCTTGGCATTACTACAAAGAGCTATGGGCAGCTTAACCATTATTAACCTGAAAGACTATGGGAAAGCTTACTGCCTTGAGGAAAAGCAATGAAAGGCTTATATAACTTGCTGAAACAACTTGATGTAATCAATTATTTGTTAATATTTTATTTGGTTCTTTGAACATATCCAAGGCTCCTACACACAATAGAGTCTTTGTCTTAGAGTGAATACCTTCATTTGTCTTGTCTTCTTTGTTTAGATTCAGTAATCTCTTAAGTTTCTATACCTTATCTCACTTATTCTATCTCCTTTCATTTCATTTTATTTTTTTTCCTGAATATGTCACTTTTTTTTTTCAATTTAGAAATAAACTTGCTGTTCAGCAGACTTGGGGTTTGTGCAGAATCTCACCATATACATAGATACATACATACATTTATATGTATATATATATATATATATNTATATAACTTGCTGAAACAACTTGATGTAATCAATTATTTGTTAATATTTTATTTGGTTCTTTGAACATATCCAAGGCTCCTACACACAAAAGAGTCTTTGTCTTAGAGTGAATACCTTTATTTGTCTTGTCTTCTTTGTTTAGATTCAGTAATCTCTTAAGTTTCTATACCTTATCTCACTTATTCTATCTCCTTTCATTTCATTTTATTTTTTTTCCTGAATATGTCACTTTTTTTTTTCAATTTACAAATAAACTTGCTGTTCAGCAGACTTGGGGTTTGTGCAGAATCTCACCATATACATAGATACATACATACATTTATATGTGTATATATATATATATATATACATATATATATATTTATATACACATACACACACAGACACACACACACACACATATATATATACATATATATATATATATAACATAATAAAAGCTAAAGAAAGGTTTTGTTGAAACAGTTAAAAAAACAACTACTAAATTTTTTCTTTGGTGGATGAAATTCCTTTATTTTAATGATGTAAATACTGATTCCTAGAGAGGTTTGATGGCTTGCCCAGGGTATATGGGTAGGAATGTCCATAGTTGAGTTTTGAATCCAGGTCCTTTTACTCTAGATCAGGACCATATCCAATACACTATATTGTCTCCAAATGCAAATAAAGGCCACTCAGGGATCAAATTTCAGGTTATCTAGATGGAAATTCTAAAATAATAGGAAAAAACCAAAAGTTGATGAAGATATCAGAAATTAGCAGCTTTCTTTTCCATTTTCATAAGAACAATCTGTTTATTCTTTGAGAGCATCCTTCACAAAAAAAAGTATGAAAAAAGAATGTGCATGCTTTGAAAGATAATTATTTTCTACATCAGGTCATATTATTATGCTTGTATAACTCATTGAAAGCTATGGAAAATTCTTCTGTGCCTATTGTTTATATATATGCATATATATACATATATATATGTATATATATGTGTGTGTGTGTGTGTGTGTGTGTGTGTGTGTGTGTATTTTAAACCTTACCTTCTGTCTTGGAACCAATACTGGGTATGGGTTCCAAGGCAGAAAAGTGGTAAGGGTAGTCAATGGGAGTCAAGTGACTTGCCCAGAGTCACACAGCTAGGAAACGTCTGAGGCCAAATTTGAACCCAGGACCTCCTGACTCTGGGCCAGGCTTTCAATCCACTGAACCACCCAGGTGCCCCCTGTTTTTTTTATATTTTAAAAGAAGTATAGTATTTTATTCTTCAGGACAAAAGAAAGGTTTTAAGGTTCTTCTCAAACAAATCATCCCCTTTGCATATATTCAAATATAAGATTCTATTGCATATGAGACTATGGAGACAATTTTTTTAGTGATCTGATGAACATTGATACCAAGCATATATAAACAAGGGAGACTTATGTTCACCTAAATAATTAGCCCTAAGTACTAGAGAATTATAGTTCCGGGAATACTTGTCATTAATTTGTCAATATATCAGTACATTCCAGATTATGTATAGATGCTATTTTTTTTCACATTTCAAGGACTTAATTTTTCTTAGGGAAAAACAGAACAATTTAAAGTTTTTGGTGAAATACTTTTTTTCAACAAAGATATTTTATTTTATTAATTACATTCATATAGTAACAATTTTTCACATAAGTTTTCTAAAGTTATTTGATCCTAATTGTCTTCCTTCATTCCTTCTCTCCCTCTTCCTGGGTAAGCAATTTTATATGAGTTATACATGTGTTATCATAAAAACAAAAAACAAAAAAAATATTTCCATGTTCATTGTTGTAAAAGAAAACTCATACAAAACCAAAATGCCAACGTAAAAACCCAGATAAACTAAAGTGAAAAAATCATATGTTTTTATCTGCATTCTAATCCAACAGATCTTTCTCTGAAGGTGGCTAGTACTCCTTGTTGTAAATTCCTCAGAATTGTTCTGGATCATTGTTTTGCTGAGAGTAACTAAGTCTTGTTCACCACTCCATGATATTGCTGTTACTGTGTACAATGTTTTCCTGCTTCTGTTCATCTCTGCATCAGCTCATGAATGTCTTTCTAGTTCTTTCTGAAATCACACTATTCATCATTTCTCACACCATAATGGTATTCCATCACCATCATTTACCACAATTTGTCCAGCCATTCCTCAATTGAAGAACATCCCCTCAATTTCTAATTCTTTGCCACCACCTTCTGCAAGTAGGTTCTCCCCACCTTCATCATTTTTTTCTCTCTTTGGGATATGGACCTATTAGTGGTATTACTGGACCGAAGAGTATGCATTGTTTTATAGCCCTTTGAGTACCATTTAAAATTACCCTTCAGGATGGTTAGATCAGATCACAACTTTATTAGCATATATATATACACTAGTGTCCCAATTTTGCCACATCCAACTTCAGTGTCATGTTTGCCAATCTTATAGGTGTGAAGTGGTACATCAGAATTCTTTTAGTTTGTATTCCTCTAATCAAGAATGATTTGTACCATTTTTTCATATAATTATTGATAGCTTTGATTTCTTCATGAAAAAACTGCTTGTTTACATCCTTTGACAAATTTTCAATTGGGTATTATCTTGTATTCTTATAAATTTGACCTACTACTCTATATATTTGAGAAATGAGACCTTTATCAGAGAAATTTGTTATAAATTGTCCCCCAGTTTGTTGTTTTCCTTCTCATCTTGGCTACACTGATTTTGCTTGTCCAAAAGCTTTTCAAATAGTTAAATTATTTGTTTGACATCTTATAATGTTCTCTATCTCGTTTGTTCATAAATTATTCCCTTCTCCATATATCTGACAGGTAAGCTAGTTGATGTTTCCATAATTTACTTAAGGTATCACCCTTTGTATTCAGATTATATATCCATTTTGACCTAGACACCATTTTAAATAATAGTTTTCTGACATTTTTCTCTTTATGTTCTTTCTCCCCTCTTTTTTTCCCTCAGATGGCAGGTAATATATATGTATTATCTTGCAATATATATTTCTATGTTAAATATGTTCTGAAAGAAGAAACATCACTTATACAAGAAAAAATAACTCATGAAGGGAAATAAATGAAAAAAATTATGTGCTTCAATCTACATTCAGATTTCATCAGTTCTTTTTTTGGCAGAGGATAGACTTTTGCATCATCAGTATTTGGAATTGTCTTATAACCTTGCATTGCTGATAATAGTTAAATCATTTATTGTTGATCATCGATCATTATTGATGTTACTTTTCTGGTTCTGCTCACTTCACTTTGCATTACTTTAAATGAGTCTTTCCAGATTTTTCTATGATGGTTTTGTCATTTCTTATGGAACAATAATATTACATGACAATCATAAACCTAACTTGTTCCACCACTCCGCAATTGATGGCCAACTCTATAGTTTCCAATTCATTGCCACCACAAAAAAGACGGCTGTAAATATTTTTGTACAAGTATAACATAGGGTGGATATTGAAGGCAGGTGAATTTCTGTTATTCCTTAAATACACTAATTGTCTTATTCTTCAAGCCTGTCCCTGGACTCTTATATTAGGCTCAGAAGGGTTTTCGGAGGGAGGAGTATGACCTTGGCTAAGTCATTGAACCCCTTGGGGTGTTGGGCAGATATCTCGGTCTACATAAGTTGTTTTTAAGTGGTCAATCAATTTTGGTAGATGATATTTCTTCATCTGAGGGGTATCTATATCATTAAAATCTTGGCCCAGTCCCTATCTTTAATTAAAATGCCTGAGTGCTGATTTCACAAAGTCCTGATGGATAATAACATAAATCCATTTGAAAACTTTAAAATATTACATTAATCACATTATAACAGTATTTTTAAATATAAGGTAGCTGAGAAAATATTTAAATAATTAATCCAACCTTATCCTTTTCATGAGTAAAATGGGTCCCAGAGAAAGTAGATGACATGTCTGGTGTCACACAGGTCATAAAAGCAGTGCTGGGAAAGCTGGTTATATCAGAGAACTCAAACATTACTACACTGTGTTCTATAACCTTTCAAGTGGAAAAAATTGTCATGCCTGGCTGGCCTTAAGGGCAGAGGCCCAGATTTCTTTAGTCATGAATCTCTTTTTCAAAGGTTATATATTTTTGTTCATAGTAAACCAAAGGAAGACTTAAACCTTTGATCTAAATGCAATAAAAATCAGCACTATTCCCACCCTGCATTCCACCAACTTTATTTGACAAGGACACTGTTTAAAATCCAGGAAAGATATTGTTTATCCAAATAAGAATCAGGAAATCAAAACAGTTTCTTTAGGAGTTTAGATGGATAACTGAAGAAAAATCTGAAGAGTAATGAATGAATAAAAAACAAATAATAGGGCATAATCATTGTAAAACATTATTCATGGGGGCAGCTGGGTAGCTCAGTGGAGTGAGAGTCAGGCCTAGAGACAGGAGGTCTTAGGTTCAAACCCGGCCTCAGCCACTTCCCAGCTGTGTGACCCTGGGCAAGTCACTTGACCCCCATTGCCCACCCTTACCAATCTTCCACCTATGAGACAATACACCGAAGTACAAGGGTTTAAAAAAAAAACCATTATTCATGCAACCTTATCCTTTTCCTCTTTTCTCCTTCCCCAGTGCCAAATACTATTTTTAAATTTAAAATTAGAATCACTTTTGTTGAGGGAAATAAGGTATAAGCATTTATATAGTATCTACTATGTGCCTTAGAACTGTGCTAAGAGTTTTTACAACTATTACATCGCCTGATGCCCCAAATAAACCTGTAAGGTAGGGCTGTTATCGCCATTTGAAGAATGAGAAAACTATGGTAGCCAGTGGTTAAGTGACTTGCTCAGATTCATACAGCTAATACATGTTGAAGAACTCAGATCTTCCTGACACCAGATTCAACATTATTTCCCCTCTGCAAACTAAGTATATATTGAAAGAGTTTTCAAAATATGTTTTTTTTAAATTAGTTACTGCCCAACTCTTTTCAAAAGCTTTCCCTGATGTACCCTTACAAAGGAGCCGCTGAGTACTTTAGCAAGATGTTAGGAATACATTACCATGAACTTATCTTTGTTTTCTAGTTACTTTATGAGTCTATGGGTCTCATCACTAAATGTGGGGGAAGGGTTCATGCCCTTCATTCATTCATTCATCTTCCTTATCCCCAACCTCTAATACCACTTAAAAAAAGTCTGGGCCCATTATAGGTGCATATAGTGTCTGCTGCAATTTATAGTAACTTTTTGTTTTTCTAATTCAAGAAAACAAATATTTCTTAAACATCAATAATGTACAAAGAACAATGCTAGATGCTGGGAAATATAAAATATAAATATAAAATAAAAAATAAAAATGGCTATTGATTCAAACTTTGTTCTCAAGGCGCATACAACTGGCAAGATTAGAGGAGGAAGAAAAAACACATAAAACAATCATAATTCAATAAAGCATGAGATAAGGGTAAAAGAGAGATCTAGGCAAAAATGGTATTAAAATTTTAGAATAGAAAAATCAACTTAATATACAGAACAGAATATCAGTTTAAAATAAATTAAATAGTCCCTGAAGGAAAAAGAGTTTTCAATAGATTAATGAAATAAGGGGAAAGGAGTGTTGATTTCTTGGATGGGTGATGGCAGGAACCAAAACAATGAGAGTGTATGGTTTTCCCTCCAGAAACTTGGAATCTTAGAGAATTAGTCTGATTTGCTTTTAAGTCTGGTAGTTGAGCTAAAACTACTAGATTGTCTCCAAATTCAATAAAGTTACAACAGATTTCACAAATTTAGTTTTCGAAAAAGGAAGAAATTTGAAAATTCTTAGTGTAGGGATGGGGAAGGAAGCTTGACTAAATATTCACAGACTAAGCGAATAAAGAAGAAAATAAAATGAAATGTTAGCATCTTATATTCTATAGAGAACAGCTTTATTAGGGAAAAATATCAACTGTGACTGCCCAAATGATGAAAGAGAAAAAATAAATATTGTCTTTAAAAATAAATAAAAGCATTTCTTTTTCTACCAGAATCATGCTTTGTTTTTTTTTTACTACTTTCAAGCAATATGGTTTTATATTCATAAGGGAGATTCAGTCCTAACGAGGGAGAAATACCTAAAAAATCACACATAGCAACTTAATATTGACAGTCTTTTCAGCCAAAGGACAAGTCTTCCATGTTCCCTCAACAAAATATCCTAGTGATTTTTGAGAAATGATGAAATAAGAGAAAGCCACTTGAGGAGGACTAGATAAAAAATGTCTGTGAAAACACAAAAGAAACAATGAAAAGAATGAGGCACTTGATCAGGTGAGAAAAAACAATATCAAATATAAATATGACACTAGAAAGTAACCACTGAGAGGCAAGAATGCCCAGAGATATTTGCAGGCTGACAGTGGTATTGAACAGAAGCAATGCAAAATCAAAGACTTTTGCAAAAGGCAGGCTAGAATATCAGTATTTTATTTATTCTTTGGAGCAAGAAAAATCTTTCATTTTACTCTATGCTCCAGACTCCAGCCATTCAGTAATGTTCTCCCGACCTGAGAGTGCATATTCCCAAGAGAACACCTGATATTTTATTGTCTTCTCTTCTGTGTTGAGGTTATTGAGGATTGCCAGTGGCAGCTAAGGACTCATTGAGATCTTCTAGATAAGATCCCTTCATGATAAGAATAATAAAAACCAATGATGATCATTTTCACAGTACTTTAAAGTTTGCATAGCCCTTTACAAATATGAACTCACTTTATCCTCATAATGTAAGGAAAGAAGCATACTGGTAGATAGGAAAACATGTCTGTGGGGCAAAACAGACTTATCTCAATCACTTTATGGAAGTAGAAAACTAGGAGCTGCTAGGTTCAGTGGATAGAGAGCCAGGCCTAGAAATGGGAGGTCCCAGGGTTCAAATTTGTCCTCAGACACTTTTCTAGCTGGGTGCTCCTGGGCAAGTCTGTTAGCTTCAGTTGGCTAGCCCTTATCACCTCTGCCTTTGAAACTATGCTTACTAGGTAGAAGGTAAGAGTTTTTTTTTTTAAAAGAAGGAAAACAGAGAAGCCATCCCCCTGGGGACCTGTCTTTGAAGGGGGAGGATGGGAGGGGATTAGGAGTAGAGTCAAGTTTGCTGGTCATAATATTTGTTCATTGTTATTTTTCATGGAGTCCTGGGACTTCAAGATTTCCTTCTGTTAAAAGAAGACTTAAAAAAGGTTATGTATAGAGTGTTCCATACACTTAGAAGGCCAACATCATGGGATTAGAGCATGGTGCCTGATTGTCTTATTTGTGGAACTATATTTCTCCAATCATATCAATTGCCCACTTGCAGTTATTATGATAGAGTTGCTTCTTATCTGGTAACTATTTGAGGATTCTCTCCAAAATGGCTTGTGGTTTATCTCAATCTATATTTTACTCATTTTTTATTATTTTTCTTTAGTAGATTAAATGTTTAAAGGGCCATGAAAAGAATTTAGCTCTGATTTGGTGATCTTAGTAATTTGCAGGACTTTTCTAATGGATCAAAGCTCAGAGTTTCAGAATTCAAATAGTTCACTGAACTTGGCACAAAGAAAAAAATCTAATCTAAAATCAGAGACATTTGTGGGTCGTTTGCCACTATCTCACAAATACTATTGCTCATATGCAACATGGATGTATGCGATATATCCACGCTATTATAGAAGTAGCAATTTTGGGTCATTAGCTATCATATTTGTTTACAGAATTCATTTTTCCTGAGTACATTGACCTGGAAATAGTAACCCTAGGTGTTTACATTGCCTTTCAGTTGATGGAATATGCTACTGCCAGACTTTTTCTGGATTACAGCTTTTAGGAGATGTTAAAGTCAAATGGCAGCCCTCTATTTGTCAGATATGATTAGAGGTTATCAAAGAACCTCAACTATATTCTTATTCCCAGCATACAGGATACTTCTTTCCCTGCTGCATACACTGCAAAAGCATCTTAAGGTTTTGTTTCTAGAGTGTGTTGAGCAACTTGATCTGAACATGAATCTTTGATTATGATTCCAATACAAATTCACTAGATTAGCATCTTATTGGCAAAATTATGTCATGTATTAATCTTTTATCAAGAAAATTGAGCCAAGGAACTTCTGTGAGGTGTAATGCTGTGTGTGTATGTGGGGAATTTCTAGAGAAAAGTAGTCTATCTTCTGATCTGGCATTAACTTGAAGACAGATGCATTGTCCATTTTTGCTTATCTTCTTTTCCTTCTTCTTGAGGAAGAGTGATGGCACTTGAAGTTTCTTGAAGGGAGTGGACCTGGAATTATCAGTTTCTTTCAGTCTATAAAGAATCATGTACAGAATAAAGCATCTGAAGGCAACAGTAAAAGAACAGCCTTTTAACTCAGGGAAGCCTTGAAAATTTTGAGTTTTTGAAAGTGAATTACAAATGAAGCTATGATAATTTTTAAAATTACCCAAATTATTTTTCTATTATGTCTTTTCATTATATATTTCACGTTAAATGATTTTACTTCAAAAAGTGAAATGCTGCACATTGTACATCCTAAAAGTGGGCCCCATTAGTCCAAAACAGGGAGGAAATGCTTCTGCCCTAGTTGGCCCAGTCTTCCTATATGTGAGGCAATCAAACTGAAGACTTCCATACTTGTGAAGTACTTCACTCAGGCTATCAGAGCACAAAGGAGATATGATAAAGTCTGAAGGAAAGCCAAAGAAATCAACAAAGTAGAAAGATAATTGACTAGGTCAGGAATTAATACTCACTGAATGAAGTACTAATGTCATGAATAGTAGAGTGGAGTTTTGAAATCATGCTTCATGCCAATTAATTGAAGGAAATAAAGATTTTTAGTTGAAAAAAGACTTAAGAATGACTTGAAAATTTTCTTAATATATGTTAAGGACTGCTATATAGAAGAATTAGATTTGTTTTGCTTCTCCCTAGAGGACAGAAATCCTCTTCTCCAAATTTAAAGCTCTTTCCAGTCTTCTATTAACATACAATTTAAGACCAACTTTATATTGCTTTTCTTCATGCACTCTTTATTTCAGGTAAACTAACCTTCTTGCTTTCCTTCCCATACTTTGAATATACTCCTGCTTACATATGCCCTTTAAAACCTTAGGTTCTTTCAAGGAACCTAAGCTCCAGTGTTTCCTCCTGTCCACGGCTGATTACGATTCTTCCATATGTTAGTCCATGTTAGGATTCCTCTTTAAAATTACTTTGTATTTATTTTAAATATATTTTAAAATTTATTCATCTGCATTCACAATGTTTATTTACTAGAAAATACTCTTTGAGAGAAAGGACTGATTTTTTTTCCCCTTCGAATCCCAACATCTATACTAAAATCTGATAGGTAGTAAATAAATACTTTTTGAATGAACTAGGAGAAACACATAGAAGCTGTTTAGAAGTTGTTTTAGGTCAATGCAAAAAAAACTTTCTTAATAATAATGTCTCATGATAGTGGGAGGAACTGTGAATTGGCACAACCATTCTGAAAGCAATTTGGAATTACACAAATAAAGTTACTAAAGTGTTCTTACTCTTTGACTCAGATACTCTATTACTAAGTATTTTCTTCAAGGAAGTCACTGAATAAAAGAAAGGCTCCATATACACTAAATCACTTATAGCAATACTTCTTATGGTAACAAAGTCATGGAAACAAAGTAGATATTTTAACTAAGGAATTGCTGAAGAATTATGGTAGGTGAATGCAATAGAATATTTTATACTATAGACAATTATAAACATGATGGATGAAAATGGAAAGTCTTATTAGAACTGATGCGAAGTGAAGTGAGTGAAGAAAACATTATTCACAAAGACTATTACAAATTAAATAGAAATTACAATAATCACTAAGTAATCAAAATGATTGTTATGAAATTATAATGAAAAAATATGGCCTGAAGAAATTCCCCTACCCCTACTTCTTTCCATTATATAAAATATCAGATTTTTTGATATATTGACCAAATTTGCTGAATTTTTAAGTTTCATTTTTAAAATTCAGCTATAAAAGATGAATCTCTGATGTTTAGAGGAAATGGGTAATATAAAAACAAAATATATCAGTAAACTTTATTTTTAAAAATTATGTCAAGGTACTTTGGGTTCTCTTCATAAGAAAACAGTTCTCATCTGTGGAATTGTTTAAGGTGTGTCATTGTGGGTATGTTGCAAGGAAATCTGAACATGAGATGTAGTAGAAAACATTTAAGGTTCTTTGGTACGCTGTGATTCTATGATTTTATCTCATAATTGTACTTTAATTTTTTTCAGCAAACCTGCGGATTCTGTCCATAAAATACTGTGGGACCTTGCTTAAATTACAGAACTTCTTTGAGCCTTTGCATTTCTACCTGTAAAATGGATATAATAAAACCTAGTAAGCACAAAGTTAAAGCACTATGGAAATGCTTTTAAAAGATTAAATGAATAAAAAAAGAAAAAAGTGTTATATAGCTATAAATTTTCATTATTTTTTAAAATTATTAACTGTGCTCCAAACCCTGATACCCATTTCCATTTTATAGGTATAGGGCATGTCTATAAAGATAAAGGGTTATAGGTTTGTCATGTTTTGAATTTTCAGTTTTCTTGATTCACCACAGGCTACATAAGAGTAGTGTAGAAGAAATTTTAGGATATGAGTTAAGATACATACCTTCCCCTCACCATGAATAGGAGAATGGAAATGAGAAATCATAACCAGAAACAATTGAGGCAATTGTGATTTCCCAGCAAGTCTACTTCAATTATTGGCAGGTATTTACTATGGAGAATCACAGAATCTTAGGTTCTTAGATTTATACTTTGAAATGATCATAAAGATGATTTTATACAACTCTCTATGTTTAAATCCCTGTGTTTAATCCTCAATTCCTTTCTAAAAGCAGCTGCAGTAAAAAATAATTTCATGAATGCCTTTGTGTATTCCTGTACCAATGGAATTCTTGGGTGGAGGAAAAATTATCACTCTCACTCTCATAAAGATGTCTTATCTATATAGAGTTAGTAAAGGCTTCAGTGAAACTGATAGTCTTTTGATAATGAACTCCAGGGTTATTTCAAGCCCATGTCAGTGTTGTATTTAAATGAATTCATCAGAATTTAGATGTTTTAACATATAATTACTAAGCAGTATTAAGATGACTAGATGGTACTGAGTAGGAAGTCAGCCTGTTAGGATGAAATTGGTTCAAGATTTTCTCTAATTCATATTAACTGTGAGATACTGGGTAAGGCATTTAAGTTGATGTTGCTTCAGGATGATACTGCTTCAATCTTCGGGATCAGAAGTTGCAGAGAAGGTACCAGTCTACTTTGAGAGAGGGTGGTCTGTGTGCTGATAAACTCATGGGTCTAAGACTCACTTCCCCCCTCTTCCAAACAATCCACAGCATGATGTTACAGGTCTCCAGGATAAAGATAATATAATATCTATCATGTAACTCACTGGGTCACTGTATGAAAAGTATTTAATGAATTTTAAAATGCTGCATAAATGATAGTCATCATCATCACATCATCATTATCCTTATCATTCACCTGAAGTAGTTGACCATGACATATGAATTGGGAATTTCAACAAGAGGATATATTTACTAACAGTACAGACCTTTCTAAAATGTTTTTTTCCTAAACCAACTTATGCTTAGGAATATACTGAAAGATTCACTTAAGCATATAACTCTATGGTATTTAACAAAAGCATATTAACACAGAGCTAGTGATAAAAGACTTATAGATTATGCAGTGGAAATATTAAGTCAATAAAGGAAACAGAAACACAATAGTATGGGGCTACATAGGGGCAACAGGGTAACAAGATGTCAGCTTTGATATGGGGTACAGGTTATACCTCTCTTGGAACACTGTGCCAAGTTCTGGTCACAACAGTTTAAAGATGATATTGAGAGAATGAATATTATCTGAAGGAAAGCAGCTGTAGAGGTAAAGGTCCCTGTAAACATATCAAATGAAGATTATTGATAGAACTAAAATTTTTATCCTAAAGAAGAGAATATTTGGATAGGAATGGGATTAAAAATGATAATTGGTTTCTAGCTTTTAAAGAACTTTCTTGTGAAGAAAGGTTAAAGGTAAAGTATCACTGGCCCAGAGTGGAAAACAAGGAGCAATGAATCAGTAGATGTTGTAAAGAGGCTAATAAAGCATCTTTACAGGAAAAACTTCCCAACAATTAGAACCATCAATGGATGATGAATTGCCTCTGGAAAGTATTAGGTTCCCTTCTTGGAGAACTTCAAGTGGAAACTGGATAACTTGATTGATATTGACTCTCTCTCTCCTTCCTTCCCCTCAACCACCTGACTCACTCTCTCTGTCTGTTTTTCTGTCTCTCTCCCTCTCTCTCATGTATGTATTTATGTCTCTGTCTCCATGTGTCTCTCTATCTCTCTGTCTATCTATATCTTTTAGTTTCTGTCTACATTTTTATCTCTTAACTTCATTTGAACTAGAGCACTACCTAGGCCTCTTCCAACTCTAAAATTCAGTCATTTTATGCTATAATAACATCTGTGATGTGAGACCTGTGTCATTTTCTGTACCTCAAGTTATGATTCTCAAACTAGAAGCTATCTATTCCAACTTCATTATTTTATAGTTGAAGAAACTGGAACTAAAGGTAAGTTAAGTGACCTTGGGATCACACAAGTATTAAGAAATAAAGCTAGTATTTGAACCCACATCATCTGACGACAAAGGTAATATGCTTTCTCACTGTACTGACATTTGTTAAATAAAACTGAGACAAATCTGCATTACAAATGGCATGAGGTTGTTGTTTGAATAAAATGAATTAATAGAGATAAAAGCATTTCAGAAAAAATATAATTTAAAATCACATACACAAATACCTTTATCTGGATTTATTGAGAAATGAGGTGCTTCATACAAGTGAAGTTTACTCAATTCAAATGAATATTTTATAAAACCATTTTAGATGAAAATCTTCTCAAATGAATGGCATACTTTCAAGCCTCCTTAGAGAATACTGAAAACAATTTAACCTTTCCTTGATAAGCACAGGTCATCATTATGAACATTCATTTTTGTAACATGCTATACTCTATCCTCATTTTGGCTGGTTTTAGCTGTCACGGAAAATGATCTTTCAACTGAAAATTATAGGACAAAAATTACTAATAGTAAATTGAAACCTGAGATGAGTAGAGAGATAGGAAGACAGTAGCTAGCTACCATTAGTGGGTTCAGGACACAGGCCCAAATGATCTAAATCTTTGGGAGAGGAAGAACTAATAGATATAATTGTCAAGCTATTGTCATTGCTCTTTGAAAGATAATGGAGCCTGGGAGATTATAGGACTAGATAGGGGGAAATGTGGTTCTACTCCTCTTCAAACCCTCCCACCCCCAAATCCCCCCAAAAGGGGTAGGAGACTAATTTTTGAAATTATAATCTATTGTGCTTATATTTGTTTACTGATTACATTCTAGAGAAGAGTTACTTTAACTTTTGTAGGCATATGAAGGACCTCTTTGGTAACCTATGTGTATATGATATAATTTACTTCTCTCTTCCCATTTTTCTTAGTACAATACTCTTTTTCATGCCTAGATATTTCTTACATATCATCCTAAATAGCTCACACCCTTTCTCTTTGTATGCTTCTAACTAATATAATAATGATAACATTTTTTAAGAGTTATAGAGAACATCTTTCTATAAATATAAACAATTTGACCTTATTGAAGTTCTTAATTTTTTTCTTTTTTCTCATTTACATTTTTGTGCTTCTTTTCATTTTATTTTATTTTTCTGTTTAAATTTGATCTTTTCTTCAGGAATGCTTAGAAATCTTCTATTTTGTTAAATGGCCATACTTTACCCTGAAAGAATGTAGTCAGTTTTGTTGGGTAAGTTGTAAACCCTGTTCCCTTGCCTTCTGGAATAGCATATTCCAAGTCTTCCAGGCCTTCAATGTAGAAACTGCCAGATCCTGTGTAATCTTTACTGGAGCTCCATGATATTAGAATAGTTTCTTTCTGGTTATTTACAATATTTTTTCCCTTGGCCTGGGAACTCTTGATTTTAACAGTCTGAGATTTGTTATTTGGAGATTTATTGGAAGAAGTAATCTGTAGAATCTTTCAATTTCTATTTTACCCTCTTGTTAGTGAATATCAGGGCATTTTTCTTGTATTATTTCTTGTAATATGATGTTTAGGCTTTTTTTGGGGGGGGGGTCATGATTTTCAGGTAGTCCAAAATTTCTTAAATTGTCTCTCCTGGATCTATTATCCAGGTGAGTTGTTTTTGTTTTTTTTCAATGAGATATTTCATATTTTCTTCTATTTTTAATTTTTTAAATTTAGTTTTATTTTTTCTTGATGTTTTATGAAGTCATTAGCTCCTATTTGTCCAATTCTAATTTTTAAAGACTGAATTTCTTTCATTTCCTTTTGATCATCCTTTTCAATTTGATCCATTCTATTTTTTATGGAACTCTTTTCCTCTTTGGATTTCAGTGCTTCTTTTTCCAGTTGGCCAATTTTGTTTTTCAAGCTGTCATTTTCTTTTGAATTACTTTCATTATTTTTCCCCATTTTTCTTTCCATTTTTCTTTCACTTATCTTATTTGATTTTTGAATTCCCTTCTAATGTTTGAGATGAATTTCCATTTTACTTTGTTCTGCATGTGGCTGCCTTGATCTCACTATCCCCTGTTGATTCTAAGCTTTGCTCTTTATTGACATAGAAATTTTCTAAGTTTAGGAATTTCTTCTGCTATTTGCTTTTTTTTTATTTGCCTTTTTTATTTGCCTGTAGACTGGGAATTCTGAAAGCTACTGATTCTGTCTCCACTATGGCCTCAGCTCTGTGAGTTATATGGCCCTGGGGCTAGGTCTTCATCTACAGTCTTGAAAGGGCCCAGCACTCTGGACTTTCAGACCTCACTGTAGGCTAGTGTCAGGTTCTGAGAATTCAAGGGGTGAGTCTTAGGTGCCCTTTTGTTTGTGTAGCCCAGGTCCCAAGTTCCTGAAGTTGGCCTATGCCCAGCTTTGGACCCTGGCAATGGGGGTTGTGGTCAACCAGTACCTCTCTGTGTGCAGTTTTGCTTCTAATTCCTCTTATCCTGTGAAAATCAACTCTTCCAATTTTTCAAGCTGTGTTTGGCAGGAGAGTCCATCACTCCTTCTAGCTGTTGATTTTTGACTCCTGTCACTTTGAGGCACTTTTTAAAGATTGGTATGGAAGGAAGGACTAACAGAGTATTTTCAACTTTCTCTGCTACTAAGCTGCTGTTTTGGTTCAACGCCTCTGTGGTAACCTAAAGAAGCATACTGACCACTTCTTAAAAACATTTTATACAGGCCTAGAGATGGGAGGTCCTAGGTTCAAATCCGGCCTCAGACACTTCCCAGCTGTGTGACCCTGGACAAGTCACTTGACCCCTATAGCCCACCCTTACCACTCTTACACCTAGGAGTTAATACACAGAAGTTAAGAGTTTAAAACATTTTTTTAAACACAAAACATTTTTGATTAAAAATTAAGCCAGTTATATTGAAATATATTTATAAATATATTACTTAAAATGAACTAACAGAACCAGGTTAAGAACTTTTGTTCTAGAGTTTTTCAGGAGAGGGCTAGAGAAAAAGTAATGTTGATCAAAAAGAAGCATTGTGAGCTAAAATTTTTAGATCATAGTAGACTAAAATCTTTTCTTTTCTGACAGTATTTCTGGATTGGTGGAAGAAGAAATTCTAAAGAAATAATTTAACTTGATTTTAGCCAAGTATTTGACAAAAATTATCATTAATAAGGTATGAATTATCCCTAAAATACCTTTCAGTAGGTGGTCACAGAAATGATTTGTTAGACCAATGACTAAAATTAGTATGAAATACAGATAAAATCAAAGTCAGAAAAAATATATGGAATTAAACTAAAAAGCCCTTAGTCCTGATAAGTTCAAATGATTTACTGATGGTAAATGAATATGAATAGGAAAAATATGAAGATTGGTTACAATAATTTCATGCAGATAGTTTTAACTGATTTAATTTGTTTAAATAAATTGCCATAACAAAGAGAAAAAATAGAAATAATTGTAACAAACATATACTTGATTTATTTGTCAATTGAAGAGATATAATAAGAAAGATGAGAAGTATACACAGCATACTGGATTCTAAAATAAGGATTGAAAATCATTTTTACAAGATATAACATCATTCTGAAGCTAATAAATTGAAATGCAATTGGGACAAATATAAAGTCTTATACCTCAATTCAAGAAATCATCACATAAATGAAAGATTGAGAAGTTACAATTTGACAGTAATTTGTCTACAAAAATTATTTGGGGATTTTAATGGAATAAGTAATGTTTTTTGTCATCTAAAAAAATCTAATGCAATCTGCATAATTTTTAGGAGTAAAGTACATTTTTTGCCCTTATTAGGCTACATTTTGAATATTGTATAGTTTTAGAAAAGTTAACACTGAACTAGAGAATGTCAAAAACAATGAAAGTCAGAATGGTAAAGTTCCTTAAGCTTTTGTCATATATTTGGACTGATTAAAGGGATTGGATATGTTTAGCCTAAAATTTCAGGAGATTCTTGGAAGCTGTCTTCATGTACTGAAAAGTTGGTTATGTGAAAGAGTTGTTAAATATATTCTATTTGACTTCATAAAACCAAACTTGGACAATGTTGTGTTTCATAGTGGAAAACCTACTGTATTTGTAGCTGGAGATCTTGATCTTACTCTCTGTGTGACTGTGGACAAGGCACTTAATCTATCTGGGCCAGATTCACATCAATAAACTGAAAGACTTTAGATATTTTCTAAGATCCCTTCCAGTTCCAAATCTCTTTTCCTATGATCTTATTATCCCAAGTGTTAAAGAGACAAATTTAGGATTGATGTTAGGGAAAATGTCCCAACTAGCCATTAGAGTGATCTAAAAACAGATCAGGTTTCTTTGGGAGGTCATGGGTTCCTCCTTATTAAAGGTTTTCAAACAAAGGCTGGGTGAATTCTTCTCAGGCATTCTGTTACATGAATTCTTTTGGGCATGTCCTGGCTTAGATGATTGCTGAGATCCTGGCTAATTCTGAAATTTTGTGAAACATTAAGAATTTTATACCACCTGCCCTATTCCACCATAGCATCTAACAATGTTTTCCTCAAAGCAGCTGCTCAATAAATATTAGTTGAATAAATGAATGTTTAGACTTCGTACTCCAAGTTCTGGCCAGTAGCTCTCCAGGTGAGATTTGACATGAAAATTCTACCCTGCTGGGGAAATAACTGGTCATTGAAATACATGCCTGTTGAAATCTAAAAATAATGTTATATTAGACCATTCCAGGCTGAATGAGTCACATTCTTTTATTTATTCTGGTCAGACATAGAAATTAGTGTCTAATTCATGGATTTTTGACAAATACTAATAAAGATGTTGACTGATTTTACTTTGAATTTTAGAAATGAGAACATAGAAAGCTATTATGTTTTGTAAAATTCTGTAGTTTTGCTACAGTATTTCTGGAAGTCAAATGTGCTCTGGGAAAGGAGGGTGAGGGTGTCATTGAGACCTAAATACTCATACTTATCCCTTCTAATTGCTCCCAACTTGAGCTCCTAACAATCAATTGGCAATTTAATAATAATAATACCAACAATGATAATAATAATGATAAATGTCAGACTTTTGTATTATTTACCAGTGGAACCAGTTTTCTATGAATTAAGTAGAAGGATAGAACTGAATATTTCCTGCATGACTTGCTTACAGAAAAGGTGAGATAAATTCATAAGTAAGCCTATTACAGAGCTTGACTGAAAACTAATGGCCTATTTTACAGGTTAGGACTTTAAATGGAGCACTCCATAATGGGAAAAGAATTCTTAATCTCTTCATTTTATTTAATTTAACATTTTGTGCAACAGGTCCATTAATCATTTCATATTAAAATTCAAGCAGAGGGAAACTGTTGGATATTTTGAAGTTACCAAGAGCAATTCCATTTGGTTTGGGGATTTTCTTAGGCATGATAGGGAAAGAAAGAGAAGAGAATATTGACTTTTGACATACTCTTTCTGGTTCATTTTCCTGAAAAACCTGTTAGGCATCTATATCTGAAAAGAAACATTCTAGATGATCATTAAGTGTGTAATCTCTCTGTCTTTTTCTATTTTCTCATTCTACTTGCTCCTGAAAGCTTTACTTGCCACTCTCCTAAGCATGAATGCCAAGCCTAGGAATTCTAAACATGACATCTAGCATTCTAGAAACTTTTATTCTTTTGAGTACATCTATATATATATATATATATATATATATATATACACAAATATCAATTTGTTAATTCTCAATTTTAGGTAATGAGAAACCACAAAGAAATACACAATAATCATCTTTACTTGACCACTCTGTAACCATTTTGACTACCACCATCCCTGGTGAAGACAGCCTAAGACTCTGTGGCTAAGAGCCTCAGGAATATCAGCTCCCACCCTCAAGCAACCAGTCTTGATTTCAAACTGTTTCCCTATAATCATAATTGAAATCTACAATTCTTGTGGATAAGGGACCCAACATTTCCTCTAACCCTGAAATTGCTAAGACCGTCCATCAAATGAGAGGTAAGGCCAAGAGCCCTGGGAATAGCAATGTTGTTACCCCTAAAAAATCCAGATTCTAGTTCTAGTTGTATAGCCATCTTCTAGTAAAAAAACTGTTAAGATCTGACAAAGCAACTCATCAATCTTTTCAGTTTCTCATGAACCCCACTTTCTCATGAGCCAGAGTTAATAAAACACCTGGGAAAGAAATGTCTTCACATTATAATCCTTGACACTATCAAATGATTCAATGTCAGAAATGGATATGCTTTTATGATGTCAATAAGATTAAAGAAGATAGAATACAATCTGTTTTGGCATGGTACCCTATAGATCCAAGGGCCTTTCCACTGAAAGCTGAAATCCTTATTATCTTCTCTATTGTAGTGAGAGGTGCTTGAGAATGTAGACTCTTGGTTTTTTTTATTTGTAACCTCATTATTTAGCATTGTGTTTTGCATTTAGTAAGCACTTAATACATTTTTTCTTTTTTTCACTTTTTTTTTCAATTCATTCATATGTCAGAAAAAGTTCTAAAACTGTTCTTGCTTCTAGAACTTTCAAAATTGCCTTGATCTACCATTTACTTTCTCTATTCTCATCAATTATTCCTCCATACTTGTCTGTTGCTTTGGGGAAAAGTCACAAAATCATGATAATTGAGTCTATTACAGGTTTATGCTGACTTATGATAGCTTAATATGGGCCCTTATTATTCTTTTATAATCCTTTCATTGACTATTGTCAACCTATCCAGATATTTTCATTAAATATGGTTTTCCAATTAAAATGTAAGCTCTTTGAAAGCAAGGATTGCTTTAATTTTTAAGTAATACATATGGTATATACACATAATATAATCTATTGTCTCTTTGAGGTCCTTTTCATATGGAGCATTTCAGTGCTAAAAAGGTCAGAAAAAAAGGAAAAAATTAAGATGTAAAAATGAAAATATTAAATTTACTATTGGAAGATATGTTTTGGTACTATTATAATGATCATAATTGTGATTCCTAAGGGAATAGGAAATTTTTTTTAATAAAAACAACTTACAAGTTTACATAAAGAAGTGATTTTTAGATGGTATTTTAAAGAGCTTTTGAATTGAAAATGAATCACATATGATTTTAAAAAGTTCAACTCACTATGTTTAAGATATATTCTTTGTATATGAGCAGTTTGATGATTTGAAGTTGGTAGAGAAAGAACTTCAATTTATAAAAACTGGAAAAATATGAATTAAGGCAAATACCCTTTCAGTGACATAAAATGGATTACTGGACAATGACAAGGTCTTTGGACCTACAAAAAATTATGGTACACTCAGCTCATATGCATATGTTTTTTTTTTTTTTATCAATAGAGAGCCTAAAATGAGAGTAGAAGAGGAGAAGAAGAGAGAGAGAAAGGAAAGGATAGAGAAGATGCAGATGGAACAAGTAAAGGAGAGAAGAGAATAGAAGAGAAAGGAGATAGAACTTGGGTAAGGAAAGGAGACAGGGAGGAAAAGGGAGGGCAGGAAAGAAGATACAGAAAATGCTGAAAATATTTTTTGACTTAATAGGGAAATTTGAGGGCCTGTTATCTTTTAAGTAAAAAGGTGATTCACTCAAGAGACAAGAAGCTCTGATTTAAATCATTAAAGGATATGGTATGTATAGAAGGTAAAGGAAATAGGTGGTTGAGGCTTAAGAGGAAAAAAAAAAAACAAACCTGGTGAGTGGAGATAGAAAGTTGTCCAAAGCAGCTCTATGTGAGCTGCATGGAAAGGAGAGCCTGTCAGAGATAGAATGATAGATTGCTTAGTTGAAGAGATTATCAATTGTATTTCACCTGAGCTTCAGCCAAGTCTTGCTCATTCCCTAGAGTCCAGTGATGGGCAAACTTTTTAAAGAGGGGGCCAAAGGAAAGGAAATGCTCATCTGTCAGTCTGTTTCTAAGGCAACTCTTTTGAAGTTTCATTGTATTGTATCCTACGCTTTGTATTCATCAGATTAGGAATAATGTTGCACAGCAGGATAGAATATTTCAGGCCTCCCCCCACCCCTACCCACCCTCCCGTCTGGCCCTCGGGTTGTAGTTTGCCCATCACTGCCCTAGACCTTTAAAAAATCATTTGGTAAGCCCTATCCCAAATACTTGTTGCTCTCTGCTATCCTCTCCTTTGTGAGGGAAAAGCAGAAAGGAGAAAGACAGATACTACTGTACTTACTTTATAAGAAGAGATAGCCAGGTTGGTTTGCCTCATCAAGAAATCAACCTGAATTGTTTGCTATGAATTCTGTCCTGACTAGGCAATACAGTATTCACTTATGAAACTTGACTGAGCTGGTCTCTATATAGCCAACTGATGAATATTGCAATTCACTGGCTTACTCCTATTTAAATTAAGAAATGCAGCTTTCTAGAAATCTTCCTAAGTATAACTATAAGCTGAAGGATCTTGTAAAGCCACCTTTGACTAGAGAAGAAAAGAAGTCCCCAGAAGCAATTAGAAGAAAGTATTTTTGTGTGGTATAGACATTATTAAGTTGATCACCTATATCAAAGCTTGTGGATTTAGGGTTATGAGTTACCCAATGTATATGATTCTCTCTTTCCTAGTACTGTAATTCCACCTTCCTGTAATCGGGTGCCTACCCCCCTCCAGAGATATTAAGTGCCTTGGTGGGAGGGTGTGACCTCAAGTCTATGTGTTGATTGTGATGCATTGATTTATTCTTTCATTGTTTAAATATTTAATATGAGTGTTTAATATATGAATGTCTGTGGTGGTATTTTTGTTTCCTTTATTGTTAAGTGAATGATTGAGTTTATGTATGGGTGTCACTATTGTGCAGTGTCTGATTTCTGCAAATGTCATTCTCAGACACTGGGTTGTCTATACTCATTATTGCCCAACATGGCCTATTACATTGTGAGTGCCTGACTTGTTTAAACAAAAACACACAGATGAATCAAGAGCCAAGGCTCACAGGTAAGGAGAAGGCACTCTAGACTGAGTGTATTTGGTTGTTACTATGTGGTGATAGTCTTTTGGGGATGACTGTTTTAAAGGGCTATGTAAGAGACACTCCACACCTGCATTGCATTGAGAAGATAACAACACAAAAGGTGATATACTAGCATAATGCTTGTCACACAATAAGCAATTAATATTCTTTTGCTTAAATGACTCAACTTTATCCCACTCACTTTCAGCAGATGATCTGCCCTCTACATTTTAATATCAAATTAGAGCTGGGAGATAACTTGAGGTTAATGTATTTCCATCTCTATTTCTTCACTCATTCCTCTGACGATGGATTGTCCCCAAGGTTAGCCACCTGTGTTTTTGACCCTATCTTCTCCATTATCTTTCAGAATTAATTTCAGAATTGTTTTTTCTAGAAAAATCATACACATTTTTATTTAAAGTAGACAGATGAGCATGCTTATAGTATGTACCATTTAACTGGTGTGTCCCTCATATTCAATCTCATTCGTTCATCTTACATTGCAGGTAGAACAAAGAGGGTAGTGAGGAGATTGTTGTGAGACAGGAGGAGCTGGAAAAGGGATATATATTTACATACCCTCAACACAAAAACCAAAATATTCTTTTTTTCAGGGTTTCCCCAGCTCCAGCAGGAAGAAAGTACTTCAGAACATGTTCAAGAAATGGCAAATGAGGAATTCCACCCATCAAAGGCTAAAGGCTCTCTCCTTTAGTTATCCCCTTTGAATCATTTCTATGTATCTCGCTGTGTTTCTCTGTGTCTCTGTCTCCCTCTCTGCTTCTGTCTCTCTGTCTATATTTTTCTCTTTCTTCTCTTCTTTTTTCTCTTCTTATCCCTTCTACTCTTCCTCTTTCTTTTCTTCCTCATTCCCACCCAAAGATCTATAAAAAAATCCATCCTTAGGTGGTAGCTGGTGGCTCTGTAGATTGAGAGTTAAATCTCAACATGGGAGGTCCTGGGTTCAAATCTGGCCTCAGATACTACCTAGCTGTGTGACCCTGGACAAGTCACTTAACCCCCATTGCCTAGTCCTTACTGCTCTTCTTCCTTGGAACCAATATCCAGTATTGATTCCAAGATGGAAGGTAAGGTTTTAAAAAATATCCATCCTTCACATACAACTTAAAATTGCTTTTCCACAGACTCACTACTTAACTTCCTATAATCTGGCATTTTCCTTGTCACCAAAACTGCTTTCTCAGGGAATTATTGGGACCTCCTAATCCCCAAGTTCTATAATCAGAATCCTGATTTTTCATTTCCATTCACTGCTCTGTATCTTTTAATATTAATGATCATGCTTTACTTCTTCTAATTTTTCTTCTGTTATTGTGACACTGCATTCTCTTGGTTCTCTTTCTGATTCTCTGACAGCTCTTTTACTGATTCCACTTCCTTCTTCCAATACCTAAATAAACCTGTCCTTTCCTCAGTACTCTTCACTTCTCAATGCCACTTAACATAGTTCAACCATATGGGGCTGCAATCTATTCCCCGAAATGCCTTGTGAGTTTCTATCCCTGTTACTGAAGCATCCATTGCCTCTGCCTGATGAACTGCCCTTCCTATTAGCATCTGCTGAGATCCTATAATCCTTCAAGGCCCTTATAAAAGAAAAGCTTAAAGCCATTTCAGATCCTCTTACTGGTTTGCTTTCTCTAAAACCACATAGGCATTCTACAGACCGAACTGTCTCATCGTATTCAGCCTTGTATTTTAGTGTTTTGGGTCTTTATTTTTGTTTTGATTAGGAGCTAGCATGCTATCTAAGATCAGGGGTTGTTTCTTATTCATATTCGTTTTTCCAACAGCACCTAACACAATATACATAGTATAGGTTCAATAAATATTTGTGAAATAATGAATTGTGGCTTTCTTATATTTGCCACATATCATCAAACTCACATATTATGTTAAAAGAAGCATCAACTCCATAACCAATCTATTAAAATTATTCTGGGTACGGGCTTCATTATAAGTTACTATGGTGCTAGAGAAGTTGAGAATATAGAATGGGAAATTAGGTAGTCCAAAAGAGACCTCACATAAGTTCATATATACACAGACACACACATTAAAAAAATCACCAGACAATGGTAATAGTTATCATATAGATGATATGTGATAGGGGATTCAGCTGTTAGTTATTTATGGGTATATTTGCTCTAATTGGCTATAACCTCAGGGAAATGAGACCCTTCTATAAAGCAATTATGGTCAGAATTCTTCTTTATCTCACTCCACCCCTGCCACAAGGAAAGACTGGGAATTTCATGCTATTACAGTAGTCGCCACTATTCTTTCATACTCCAGGCATTGTTATCTGCAAAACTATATTCTGATAACTGACTTATTAATGTCTCTATGTAGCTGCCCTGTATTTCAGCAGAGTTGTCAACCTAGTTTTTTCCTAGTTTCAAATGTGAACATTCTTCATTTCATTGAGGAATTTTGTATTTTACTTTAATGTACCAGGTACAAAAGATTGAGCTCGAGATATAAAAAATGTCATTGTTCTCTTCATCTTGCAGATGGAAGCAAAGCAAACTTATTTTTTGTGTCTCTGATGGCTCCATCCAACATGATCAAAGGCCTGGGAGACAGTGTAATAGAGTAGAGTCAGAAAACATTAAGTTCAAATCTTATCCCCAGCACTTACTACAGAAATGACAGCAAATAGAAGTCTGAATTTGGTTTCAGGGAAAATGCATTTAGCCTTTTCTTGTCTCAATTTCTTGTTGATTTTTTTGTATTTAATATTTTATTTGTTTTAATCAGTCAGAATCTGACTTTTTATCTTCCACACCTGCCCCACCCAACTAAGAAACAAAGTGGAAAATATGTTACAAATATGTATAGTCAATCAAAAGAAATATCCATATGTCATGTCAAAAATAATTTTTCTCATTTTACATCATGGGTCACCTAAGGTCAGGAGGGGAATAGTATGTTTCATCATCAGGCTTCTACAATCCTGATAAAATTTTGACATAATAGCAATTCATTACATTTATATGCCTTACCTTGTTTATATATTCTCCAATTTATGGGCACTCATTTGTATGCCCATTCTTTGCCATCTCAAAAAGTGCTATAAATGTTTATATATATATATTTATATTTATAGTTTATTTTGCTTAGGATTAATCTCTCCTTTTTTTCCCTTCTAATTTCCCTTACCTGTTTCTCTCCTTTCTCTTCTATGTCCCTGTTGAGTAAAAAAAGTATTTCTGTAGAAGTGTATTCTTCCTTCTTTTGATGAGAATTCAGATGAGTGTGAGTTTCAAATGTCAGCCACTGCCCCAAACTTCTCATTCTTTTTTGTGTAGTTCTTTCCTTGGCACTTTGATTATATGAATTAATGTTCCCTTTTTCCTCACCCATACCAATGTATTCCCCATGCCCCTTTTTATATTCTTAAGATCATTAAGGCTGAATAGAACCAAGCCAAGGTATTCTCTAATTGAACTCCCTTCATGAACTCTAGTGAATATAGGTTATCATCTCCCCACTTTTTAAATGTATATCGTTAACCCTTGATTTGACTTCATCGTTACTTATTTATAATGTTTACCAATTTGTGTAACTCTTTACTCCTTTGTATTTCAAAGTTTCTCTGCGGCTCTAGTTTTTACATCATAATTTCTTAGAAATCTTCTTTTTCAATAAAAATCTATTTTTTCTTTTATACCATTATACTCAGTTTTGCTGGTTAAGTAATTCTTGGTTTTAAGCTCAGATCCTTTGTCTTCTATAATATCATATTTGAAGGTTTCCACTGGTTTATGGTGGTAGGTGCTATATCCTGTTTGTGTTTGTTTGTTTGTTTGTTTGTTTGTTTGTGTGTGTGTGTGTGTGTGTGTGTGTGTGTGTGTGTGTGTACTATGGCTTCTTAGTACTTGAATTCTTCCTTTCTGACTGCAGTATTCTTTTTTTTCTTTGACATGGAAGCTCTGAATTTTGAGCACAATGTTACTGGGAGTTTTACTTTTGAAGTTATTTTCAAGAGGTGACAATTGGATTCTTTTTTCCCTTTTGCCCTCTGATTCCAAGAGATCTTAGAAGTTTTCTAAGAAGATTGATTGTAATATAATGTTTTACTTCTTATTTTGGACAAGACATTCAGATCGTCCAATGATTGTGAAATTTATTTTTCTCCTTAATCTTTTCTCTAGATTAATTGATTTTTGCTAAGGACATTTTGCTGTTTTTTTTCTTCATTTTTTTCTTTGTTTTAATATTTCTAGTTCTCTCATGGAGTCTTTGGCTTTCATTTGGTTCATTCAAATTTTCAGGGAGATTGTGTCTTGAGCAAAATTTGTATACCCTTTTGCAAGTAGTTAATTCCCTTTACAATTTTTCTTTCATAATTTCATTTCTTTTCTGTTTTTATATGTACTCTTATTCCATTTATTAAAAAACAAACAAACATTTAAAATACTTCCTTTTTTTCCTTTAGGACTTCTAGGTGAAACTGACAAAGTTGTGGTTTTCTCTGAAGCACTGTTGGCAGATATTTTGGAGTCATTTTCCATGTTTGTGTCTCATAATAGCTTATTGTGGTGAACCTTCCCCCCCCCCTTTTTTTTGCTTGTGCATTCTTTCAGCATTATTACTAACTTTGGACTTGATACTAGGGCTGGGCTTTACTACACTTCTGGAGGAAAGGTATAGGCTAGTATTGTTGCTTTCTTGGAGAACTAAATATTATGGATCTTTTCCTCTAGTATCTCAGGCATAGGCTGGGGAATTATAAGCTTATAGTATTCTCAAAGTAGCTTCATTTAGGGAAAAATTTGGTTGTTCCCACTGCACTATCATCCACCTCTGTCTATTCTCTGTAAGTTTTTCATCTGGGTTTGGGTTTTCAGGAGAATAAACTTCTACAGGACTCCTCTCTCAGTTATCAAGAATAGTTCATTAAGAGTGGCAAAATTGTAGACTACTCTTTAATCTGAGATTCCTGATTTGTTTTAACATCTGCAGAGTAGGGTACATGTTTGAGGTGAGAGCATTCTATAAGATTTAGGTTTGAGACACATAACTGTTCCTATTCACTTCTGAACTTCCCTCTTTCTGGGCATATTACACAAGGTCACTCTATGCTGGAATAGAATATCCCTCACTATGCAGGTCCTTTTCTCAGTCTGCCCTGGATCTTTAACCTGGAACTGACTAGTAGGTAACAGTTGCCAGTTTGCATCTGTTTGCATTGCATTGCTCTGATGTAGGTCTGCCAGTACCTTGGTGTTGGTCCAGGATATAGGCTCTTCTGTTATAGCTCTTCCTCTTGCTCTGGTGAAGTTAGTCCCTAGGAGTGCATTTGGCCTGACCCATCTCTAGTGTTTGAAGACCTTTTAACTGTCTCTCTATGCCAAACTGGGTTGGACAACTGGTTGTAACTTTTTCTGGATTTCCCCATCAGAATTTGGTCTGGTACATTTTCTAGATCAATTTTGGAGACTTTTGTAGAGAGGTGCTTGCCATAGTGTTTCCTACCATTTCCCCAGTATCCGATTCTATGATTATTATGCTGATTGAGATAATTCACTGCATTTCTCTGGGGACTCAGTTTCCATATCTATAAAGTAGCTTTTGAATTACATACCCTCAAAGATTCCATTAAGTTATATGGCACGAGTTGTGTGAAATTTCTACTGAGAGGCCAGACTTCAAATATGAAATTCTGACTGTGGGAAGTGGGATGTTGGTGTATGGTTTCAGTTTTTTGGAAACTGAACATAATATTTAATAAAAAGAACAGATGGAAAGTAATATTAGAAATACAGAGAAAATATGAACAAAGATTGCATAATATCAAAGTAACAACTACCTCAGAGAACCATGCATAGCATAACAAATAACCAGAATATTTTTTAAAGTTGGGTTGAGATCTCAACTTGTAGAAAAAAAAAACTTGTAGGGACCTAAGTGAATAGCTATCTAATTTGATGGGGCTACCTATGTACATAGACAATGAAAAGTATTCATTATACCTTCTCCCCTTTATGTCTCTTTTCTTCCCACTTTCTTTTTTTCTTATTCTTGCTTTCTTTCTTGCTTTCTCTGTCTCTAACTCCATTAAAAAGTTATCTCACATTCTCTGTGTCTGTCCTTATGCCTCTCTTTGTCTCTGGCTCTGCAATATCTTATCACATATAAATCAGGTGAATGGTAGCATTGTGTTTACGTTTTTTTGAAGATAGCACAGTGTTTAATGGGCCTGAGAAGTATACCATAGAGCAATAATAATTCCCGTAATTCCCTTCTTTTTTGATAAAGCAAAGAGAACTGGAGCACACTGACCAGCAACAGGAAGCTCCCTACTAAATTTCAAAGATCAGCTATAAGTTAGTTAACAAAAATGGAAATTGTGGGGAAGGGAAGATCATAAGTGCTTTTCCTAACATACTTTCCTGAAAAATTCATAGCCCTATGGTTCAGAAGCCAAAATTAGATTTAGTCTGTTACATCAAGATATTCTATATTTCAAGTGTCATTTTGAATCCCTTTCTTTTCAGCACATGAGCAATAGTTTTGCTTTATACCTTCCTTGGCATTCTGGGTACATTGGTAGCCCTACTAAATTAGCTATCCACTTGGGCCTCTAGGCCATTTTCTCAATAAGTTGGGATCATATTTGAACTTATAAAAGTTTTAGTTATTTGTTGTATGTTCCATAATATTTGAAGTGGCAACTGTCTACTGTCATGTTACACAATGTTTGGAAACATTTTTTCACTATGCGTAATGTTGCTTCCTATCGAAATTGTTCTATTTAGCATCATACTATAGTTTTCAAAAATTAAAACCATCTATATTTTCTAAGACTGTGAAACAGTATTTCTTAGTGAATAGAAAGCTATGCTTAGGGTGAGGAAGACCTGTGTTCATGTTCCCTCTCTAATACATACTAGCTATGTGACACTGTGGAAGTAGATTCACCTTTCTCTATTCCCATGTAACTGTCCAATACTGAAATTTGTAGGTCACTTTTATACCTGTATAAGTAGGTTTTTCTCACTAGGAGAAAATTAAATCACAGGGCCAGACCAAAAAGAAAAACCTTCCATTTATATTATAATTATTCTCAAGGGTTTAATTGTGCTCCCTTTCCAATTCACAAAATTTACTTCAGAAACAATAAAGTCAGTAGGATTTCTTACTATTACAGTCATGGTTGAGTAGGCTTTGTTGAATTATAACCATGTGGCAGCTGTGACTCTGTCTCACTTAAGTCCAAATCATGAGCAAGTTGAGATATGAGCCTCTGATATCATTGGACCTCCTTACAACAAAGGATGAACAGTCATCTGGCAGGTTTTAGGACCTCAGATGAAAGGTCTAGGTCACTAACTGAGCTTGAGGCCCAAACAGGCAGATGGTGCCCTAACTGCCTAATTTTTCTGACTCTTCCTAAAGGCTACCTGTTGTCTGTCTCTTATGGACAACAGAGAGAGGATCAAAAAAGATCCCCATGAGTTAGAACAAAGATACTGGTTCTAAAAACAATACATGAACCCCCTGACAGAAACTTATCTGCTTCTGGCCTAGATATTAAAGACAAAAATCTGAATCACAAAGTTGGCAGACTCTCCCAAACTAAACAAAATCTTTAAATTTGGTACTATTTATAATTTTTTAAACATTTATTAATATTTATTTTTTTGAAATAAATTATGGTTACATAATTCATGCTCTTACTTTCCCCTTCACCCCCACCCCCCAGAACCCCCTCCCACGGCTGATGCGTATTTCCACTGGTTTTAACATGTATCATTTATCAAGACTTATTTCCAAATTGTTGATAGTTGCATTGATGTGGTGGTTTCGAGTTTACATCCCCAATCATGCCCACCTCAACCCCTGTGTTCAAGCAGTTGCTTTTCTTCTGTTTCCATTCCTGTAGTTCTTCCTCTGAATGTGGGTAGCATTCTTTTCCACAAATCCCTCAGAATTGTCCTGGGTCATTGCATTGCCGCTAGTATAGAAGTCCATTACATTCTATTTTCCACAGTGTATTGGTCTCTGTCTACAATGTTCTTCTGGCTCTGCTCCTTTCGCTCTGCATCAATTCCTGGAGGTCTTTCCAGTTCACATGGAATTCCTCCAGTTTATTATTCCTTTGAGCACAATAGCATTCCATCACCAGCATATACCACAATTTGTTCAGCCATTCCCCAATTGAAGAACATACACTTATTTTCCAGTTTTTTTGCCACCACAAAAAGTGCAGCTATAAATATTTTCGTAAAAGTTTGTTTATCTATGATCTCTTTAGGGTACAAACCCAACAGTGGTATAGCTGGATCAAAGGGCAGGCATTCTTTTATAGCCCTTTGAGCATAGTTCCAAATTGCCAGCCAGAATGGTTGGATCAGTTCACAACTCCACCAGCAATGCATTAATGACCCAGTTTTGCCACATCCAGTCCAACATTCATTACTCTCCCCTTCTTTCATTTTAGCCAATCTGTTAGGTGTGAAGTGATACCTCAGAGTTGTTTTGATTTGCATTTCTCTAATTATTAGAGATTTAGAACACTTTCTCTTGTGCTTATTGATACTTTTTGGGGGAATGGCTTGATTTTTTATACAATTGGTTTAACTCCTTGTATATTTGAGTAATTAGACCCCTGTCAGAGATTTTTGTTATAAAGATTTTTTCCCAATTTTTTGTTTCCCTTCCGATTTTGGCTACATTGTTTTTGTTTGTACAAAAGCTTTTTATTTTGATATAATCAAAATCATTTATTTTACATTTTGTAATTTTCTCTAACTCTTGTTTGGTTTTAAATCTTTCCTTTCCCAGGGATCTGAAAAATAAACTATTCTATGTTCACTTAACTTATTTATAGTTTCCCTCTTTATATTCAAGTCATTCACCCATTCTGAATGTAACTTGGTGTAGGGTATGAGATGTTGATCTAGACCAGGGGTCAGCAACATATGGCTCTCTAGCCATATCTGGCTCTTTTGAAGGCCAGATCCATGGCTCTTTCTGCAGGAGCCATAAAGTCAATTTTTTTTCAGGCCCTGTTACAGGAGCTCGCACTGTTACAGGAGCACGCACTGTGAGCACTATATGGCTCTCACGAAATTACATTTTAAAAAATGTAGCATTTATAGCTCTCATGGCCAAAAAGGTTGCTGACCCCTGATCTAGACCTAATCCCTCCCATATTGTTTTCCAAATTTCCCTACAGTTTTTGTCAAATAGTGGATTTTTGTCCCAAAAGTTGGGCTCTTTGGGTTTATCATACACTGTCTTGCTGATGTCACTTACCCCAAGTTTATTCCACTGATCCTCCCTTCTGTTTCTTAGCCAGTACCATACTGTTTTGATGACCTCTGCTTTATAATATAGTTTAATATCTGGTACTGCTAGGCCCCCTTCCTTCACATTTGTTTTTTCATTATTTCCCTTGATATTCTTGATCTTTTGTTATTTCAGATGAACTTTGTTATAGTTTTAATCTAGGAGATATGGATGAATTTACAAAAATACAAATTGCCTAGATTAACAGCAGAAGAAATGGAAATCCCATATCAGAAAAAGAAATTGAACAAACCATCAAAGAACTCCCTAAGAAAAAATCGCCAGGGCCAGATGGATTCACAAGTGAATTCTATCTGACATTCAAAGAACAACTAATCCCAATACTATACAAATTATTTGATATAATAATCAAAAAGGGAGTCCTACCAAATTCCTTTTATGACACAATTATGGTACTGATTCCAAAGCCAGATAGATCAAAAACATAAAGAAAACTACAGACCAATCTCCCTAATGAACATAGATGCAAATATCTTAAATAGAACACTAGCAAAGAGACTCCAGCAAGTGATCAAGAGGATCATCCACCATGATCAGGTGGGATTTATACCAGGAAAGCAAAGATTGTTCAACATTAGGAAAACCATCCACATAATTGACCATATCAACAATCTAACAAACAAAAATCACATGATCATCTCAATAGATGCTGAAAAAGACTTTGACAAAATGCAGCACCTATTCCTATTGAAAACCCTGGAAAGTATAGGAATAGGAGGACTTTTCCTAAAAACGATAAATAGTGTATACCTAAAACCATCAACAAGCATCATATGTAATGGGGATAAATTAGAAGCCTTTCCAATAAGATCAGGTGTGAAACAAGAATGCCCATTATCACTTCTATTATTTAATATTGTACTAGAAACACTAGCAGTAGCAATCAGAGAAGAAAAAGAAATTGAAGGCATCAAAATAGACAATGAGGAGACTAAGCTATCACTCTTTGCAGATGATATGATGGTCTACTTAAAAAATCCTAGATAATCAACTAAGAAGCTTGTAGAAATAATCAACAACTTTAGCAAAGTTGCAGGATACAAAATAAATGCACATAAATCATCAGCATTTCTATATATTTCCAACACATTAGAGCAGCAAGAGGTGGAAAGAGAAACACAATTTAAAATCACCCTAGACAATATAAAATACTTAGGAATCTATCTACCAAAACAAAAACAGTAATTATACGAAAACAACTACAAAATTCTTTCTAAACAATAAAAAGTAGATCTAAACAATTGGAAAAACATTTATTGCTCATGGGTAGGATGAGCTAATATAATAAAAATGACCATTCTACCCAAATTAATTTACCTATTTAGTGCCATACCTATCAAACTACCAAAAAACTTTTTTGCCGAATTAGGAAAAACTATTTATCATTTTTAAATGAAAGCCATTTATTGATTTAAGTGACTTCTTAAACTCTGAAGATATTTTAAGACCATGAAAATTGTATTCAGTGCAAATATTTTGAGTGAGTTTGAGTTCTTCTAACAAAATGTAAGAGTTGGGCTCAATTTGTGAAGTATCAATAAATCATTTCCCAATGACTAGTAATAATATTCATACTGGGGAAAAAAGATTGATTACAATTTAAAGACATTTTGTCTTTACCCTTGATGTATGATTATAAATGCAGTTTCCAAGTTGTCCCACTGACATTGGTGAGGTTTCTTCTTTCTATCATTTTATAAAATTCTCACCTCTAATTAGGGTCTAAATCATTGCTTACCAATTTTTGTCTAGTTATCATGGGGCTTTTCTGATTTGCTTTTAAAGCCAGGCCACATAGACACGTAGAGAGATGCAGACAAGTGTGCTCCATAGCTTCTTGGCAAAATGGCTTTGTTTTCGCCTTTTCTACCACAATCATGACTTCTTCAAGGAATCTCTTGACACAGGCTGTATGAAAGTAATACTGGGTAGGAGGAAGGTGAGACTATGAAAGAGGAGAATACTATTTTTCTCTTTCCTTTCCAAAATCCAAAGAGAAAAAGGGAAAGTAAGGAAGAAAACATGAAAAAAAGAAAAGTTTAAATTGCATGTTTTCTTGTGGATTCACTAGTGGGAAAATGGTAAAACATTTTTTAAACCCTTATCTTCCATCTTAGAGTCAATACTGTATATTGGCTCCAAGGCAGAAGAATGGTAAGGGCTAGGTAATGGACGTTAAGTGACTTGCCCAGGGTCACACAGCTGGGAAGTGTCTGAGGCCAGACTTGAACCTAGGACCTCCTGTCTCTAGACCTGGCTCTCAATCCACTGAGCTACCCAGCTGCCCACTATGGTAAAACATTTTTGCCATAATCTCTACTCTTAGGATGCAGGGCCGAAGTGCATGTGGGGTTGGGGGTGGGGTATGTGTTTAGAACTGGGACTTTTCAGGGCTCCTGAAAGCTTTCTGCTTATATACTCTCCAGGGGACACTTTTGAGAGTCATCAGTTGCTCCCGGGTTACCTCTTTGTCTTGCTATAGACCCTGATAGTGTGTCCACCTGTTCCTTTCTTAGCTCCTATAATCCATTACTTCTGATCAGGGTTTCTTTCCTCCCTGGCCCCCCGAGGAATAGGAATGAAGTCTCACAGCTTCTCTCCTATCCTCCTGTTCCTAAATCAAGCATTCAGCCCTTTTAAAGTTTTCTAAGCAATTTTTTGTCTTGCAGAAACTACAGGGGGTAAAAAATAAAAATATGGATAAAGTTACAGAGTTACAAAAAGTCTAAAGAAGTCTCATAAGAAAGTTATTTCATATTTTCATTAGAAAGTAAATGGAACTAGGTCTGATCTCTGTTAGCCATTCTCACAATATATCCTTTCCTTCTTGCTCATCTTTAGAGAATACCATTTTCTACATTTCTTGTATTGACTTAAGTTGCTTCCTGACTCTACTTTCTCCTTTCAATCTTTCTATAAATAAGTTCTATATTTCTCTACTCCATGATTCCGTACCCATCTTCTTTTCCTAAACACTGTGAGGCAATAGGACAAGACAGAGACCAAAATCAGGTTACATAGGTATAGCTGACACATACCCAGGGGCACTGAAGGCTAAAATATAACTAGGGACTTCAGAAGTCAATTGAATCACTGCAATAAGCAACAGTTGGCTTCTAATTTTCAGTTACTCAATTGGTCATCAACATTTCCTAAGCACCTATTTTAAGTCAGGTATTGTGTTGGGTGCTGGGGTTAGAAAGACCACTATGAGAAACAGTTAATATCATCAATGAGATAATATTCCCTTGGGGGAAAATGACACACACAAATAAATACAAATAATATAGAAAATAAAATCAAAGTAATTTTGTGAATGAGCTTTATTCAGTCCTTGAAATAATCACTGAAGGAAGGTGAAGGATTCTAAGAGGTGGAGGTTAAGAGGCAGTTCCTTTTAGACATGAGTGACAGCTTTGAGAAAGGCAAAAGAGTTGAGAAAAAGAATTTTATATGTGGAGGGCAGCAAGGAGGTCAGTTTGTTCATAATGCAAAATATGAGAAGACTAGTAATATAATGCTTAGAAATTTAGACTAGGGCCAATTGAAAAGGGTTCTAAATTCTAAAACCTGGTTTATCTATTTTATCATAGAGGTGATCGGGAGACAACGGAAGTTTTTGAACAGTATAATTAAACATACTCAGATCTATGCATTAGGAAGTCATTTTGACAGTTATATGGATGTATTTGAAGAGAGACTTTGGAGGCAAGATAATAACTGGAAGGCTATTGTAATGAGGGCCTTAACTAGGATGGTAGTCATTGGAGGAAAAAGGAGATGGTATGTGAAATTGTTGAGGTAAAATAGAGAAAACTTAGCAACTAATTAGTTGTGACATATCTAAAAAAAGCAATAAAATACAATTCATTTATATCCTAAGCTAGGCATCTCAGGAGGCCAGTTTAAAGCCAAGTACCTCATAGTGCAAATAATTAATCTAGCTTAAGTAAGAAGAGCATTAAAATAGTTTAATTTAGTTTATAATTATATATATATATCCATATATATAATACAGAACAAGGATGCATGAAGAAAGGTGTGGTTCTGGTTCAGCGAAATGCTAAAACATCTCCTTCTCTTCCTTGCCTCCATGGTGATGATAATAACTGATGAATGAAATTGGCCTACATGGTATTGAGGGAACTACCAGGTCTGAGAAGGTATGGGAAACTTGGTAGTGGGAGGTTTATATGGCCAGGGAGGCTACCCGATAATTATGTTACTAAGGCAATACTTTAAGATATTAAAATATAAATAAGTATAAAAAGAGTAAGGTAGAAACAGATTTCATTCTTAAACTGCCTATAATGGGATAGGGCTACTGTCTATCAAAATCTCCCTGCTCCCAGATATTCCAATCTGCTCTATAGACTGGATGCTTCATCTTTGAAATTTGATTGACATAATAGCCTAGGAACTTCCCCTTCCAAATTCTGGCTGTTTATTCAAGATATGCTTCCTCTATTGTAGTATATACAGACATGGTATTATTCTACTCTAATGTCTCACAGGAAACCATAACTTTTTACTTTCCCATAAGTATCTTTTCAGTTTACCTAAGAAAGTCATTCTTAGGTCATTTTCTGGGTATGTTGAGAGAATCCAATTACATATTTACTACATAGCGGCATAGATCAAAGATCATTAAAGCTCATAGGAACCTTAAATAAGATCTAGGCTGACCTTTTCCCCTCCATTTACAAATAAAGTATCTGAAGTCAAAAGAATCTAATTCAATTCAACAAACATTAATTCTTGATATGTTAAAGTCACTGAACTAAGCACTTGAATGAAAACTAAATCAACCTCATCTTTTCAATTTCTTTTTGAATGAAGGCATACATGTGCACATATACTTAAGTATAAGAGGGTAATAACACTAAAATCTGTGAAGATCAAAACAGGTTACACATAAGAGGTGGCACTTAAAGAGTTGTTTAGGAAGGAATCTAAGCATTTTATGAAACTGTAATGAGACCCATGGAAAAAGCATGGAGATAGGAGATGGCATAATGAATATGAAGAAAAGCTGTGTGTGATGTAATGTATGTAACATAGAGTTATGAAGGGAAATAATATGAACTAAGTCTGGAAAGATAATTGTGAGCTAGACTGTAGAGGACATATGATGCCAGGTATAGAAATTTGCGCTTTATCTTAGAGGCAATAAGGAGTCACTGAATGTTTTCTGAACAAGGATAAAACATAAATATACTTTTTCTTTAGTATTATCAATTTGTAGTTGTGTGGAATTTGAGTTGGACAGGGAAGAGGTGGCACATAGAGGGACCAGGCAGAAAATTGCATAATTGTCCACTTGAGATGTGATGATCAGTTTAATTTTGGGTAGTGGTTGTGTAAATAGAGGGATGGAAACACATGCAAAATATGTGGCAGATCCTTGGAAATGAAGAATAGGAAAAAAAGAGAAAGAAGATATAAGTATAAATATGAAATTGTCAGTATGGTTGGATAGAAGATTGTTAGTTGTCTTCTATAGAAATAGTGATATGTAAAGGAGTTTAGCTTAGAAACGAGAATATTGAGTTCCATTTTGAAGAGAGAGGGGGAGAGAGAGAGAGAGAGAGAGAGAGAGAGAGAGAGAGAGAGAGAGAGAAATAAAATGAGTCAGAGATGTCAATGGTATATTCAGATTCATATATTTAACAGACCGTGTGATCTAGGATTTCAATACAGGAAAAAGGAGGATTAAGTTGATATTTGGGAGTCATCTACATAGAGGTAAACTCATGTGAAATAATGAAATAATCAAGGAAGAAATGAGTATAAAGAGGAAAAAAAACAGTCAAGGCAGAAGGTTAGAGTAGAGGAAGTCTTGCTTCAGAAAATGAAAATGGATAAAGATCCTTTAAAATAGTTTGAGAAGAAAGGTAAGATAGGTATGAGAAACTGTCAAAACAAATCAAAAGAGAAGAAAGTATCCAGGAAAGGACAGTTATTATCAGTTAAAGCTGTAAAGATAGAGAGTAGAATGACATTCCAGTAAGGTCATTGGATTTAATAGTTAAGATATCATGGCTAACCTTTAAGAAATCAATTGTTTTAAAACCCTTACTTTCTATTTTAGAATCAATACTGTATATAGATTCCAAGGAAAAGAATGATAAGGGCTAGGCAATGTGGATTAAGTGTCTTGCTCAGACCCATCCCTAGGTCTGACTTTCAATCCACTGAGCCACATAGTAGCCCAAAATAAAGCATTTTTAATTAATCTAGGACAGAAGCTAGAAACCAAGATATTGAGAAGTGAGAAAGTAACAAAGAAAAGAAACAACTGAAATCAAACTAGATATTTGCTATGAAAGAGAGAAGAAATATAGAAAGATAACCTGCTGACAATTCTGCCTGCCTCAAATGTCTTCCCATTCTCTCCTCTAATCATTCAACCACTAAGGTGGTTTTCCTAAATCACAGATCCAGTCATGTTAACCCTAATGGCCCATTCCAGCAGGGGTCCCTAGTGCCCCAGTGCCACCAGAATAAGCAAACAAATAAATGTACATAAAAACTCTGTTTGAAATTAAAAGACCTTCAGAACCAGTTGGCTTTCTATATTTCCAAAGTTTCTGACATATAATCTTTGATCCACTGACACTAATCTCCTTGCTTACCCCTAAACAAGACATTCTATCTCTCAACTTCAGACATTTTTGCTGGCTATCCCTCATGCATGGAATATTCTTCCTCTCATCTACCTATTGACTTCCTCTGCTTCCTTTAAGTCCCAATAAAAATCCAATTTTCTACAGGAAGCCTTCCCAACATCTCTTAATTCTAGTTCCTTCCTTTAAAATTTTTCCTATTTATTCTTAATATAGCTTATTTGTACATATTTATTTGTTTATTATCATACCCATTATAGTGTAATCTCTTTGAGGGGTGAGACTCTTTTTGTATCCTTGGCAATTATTATACTGACACTATGGAGTAGATATTAAAGAATGTTTGTTTGTGGATAACTTGGTCAAGAAAGTTTTATGTTTTAAGAATGTAGGAGATTGGATCATGCTTTTGGGTAGAAGGACAGTGTACCACAAATAAGGCAAAATGAAAGGTGTAGGAGAATGAATGAGGACATGATCAAAGGAACAATCTCCCAGAGGAAATGGGAATGGATGTGATCAATGTCATAGAAGGTAGTGCTGAAGTTGACTCTGTGAGCCATATTGACATACTATGTACATATCTACTGCCCTATTGTATAGCTTCCTCTTTCATTGATTAAAGTGTATGAGTATTCAAGGAGCCTATCATCTCTGGCATAAGGACTTACTGAGCCCTTTTCAGGGCTGCTTCTCTACATTTGGTTCAACCAGGTTGAGGGTAACTGAAAGGACACAAACCTTGATGAGTTAGGGGGTGCTTACCTCAAACATGTGAAATGTTCCCTCAGACAAATGGACAGATGAGAACATTGTTTCAATAGCCATGAAGGCAGTGGAAGCAGGTACAGTAAAGTACTTATAACTTGGTTAGACATCAAAAACATCAAGGTCATTATCAGTATGCTGTTAATAACTTGTCATGTCAGTAGGGATGTTCAATTATCTGGATCAGTAGATATCTGGAGTTTAGGTCCCCTAGGCTAAACTGAAATTTCATTCAGTACTAGGCCTATGGGCCAATCAGAAAACATTTATTAAATGATTACTATGTGTGAAGTACTATATTAAGCACTCAGGACAAAAAGACAGAACTGAAAATAGTCCCCACCCTCAGTCAACTTTGTAATCCTTAATGTACTACCTAAATGCCAGCTATTAAAATTATTTTTGTTAAGCCTAAAGAGGATCAAAGTAGGGGAGATCAGAGGCAGTGAAGGTGAAGACTTTTGAGGGCTCTTAACTGATTTGGGTTTATTGTCCCCTGCCCTCACCTTCAGAGATGCTTCTCCCTCTCTCTGGAGCCTTGCTGCTCCTGCCACTGCCCCCACCCCCACACACAATCTGTCCACTATGGAGAAGATCGAGATGATCTAGAAGGCCAAGCTGGCCAAGCGGGCTGAGTACTATGATGACATGGCCACCAATATGAAGGTGGTGACCAAGCAGGGGACGGAGATCTCCAATAAGGAGTGCAACCTGCTCTTGGTGGCCTACAAGAATGTAGCTGGGGGACGAAGATCAACCTGGAGGGTCATTTCCAGCATCAAGCAGAACACTGATACCAGTGACAAGAAGATGCAGCTGGTCAAGGATTACTGGGAGAAAGTGGAGTGTGAAGTAAGATCCATTGGCACCAGTCCTGGAATTGTTGGACAAGTTTTTAACAGTCAATGTGACCAATCCAGAGAGCAAAGTCTTCTATTGGAGAATGAAGGGAGACTCCCTCTGGTACCTTGTTGAATTCATCGGTGGTGATGACCAAAAACAAATAGATAATTCCAAAGGAGCTTATCAAGAAGCATTTGACTTCAGCAAGAAAGAGATGCAGCCTACCTATCCAATTCTAGCTCTTAACTTTTCTGTCTTTTACTATGAGATCCTTAATAACCCCAAACTCTGCTGCACATTGGCTAAAATAGCTTTTGATGAGGCCATTGCAGAACTTGATACACTGAATGAAGACTCATGCAAAGACAGTACCCTTATCATGCAGTTGCTTAGAGACAAACTAACATCATGGACATCAGACAGTGCAGGATAAGAATGTGATGCTGCTGAAGGTTCCGAAAATTAAAATTCATACAAGGTGTCATCTTCCTTTCTCTCAAGAAACCTTTTTACACATCTCCATTCCTTACAGCTCCACTTGGACTTCCCAAAGCAGAGAGAACCCATTCATGTGTATGGAAATCAATTGTTTCTAGTCTTTTCATTCTACAACTTTGGGAAAACTCCATTCTTTGATTTGTGTTTGTCCTGGCCTTCCTGGTATGAAGTTAGTGCTGTAGAAAAGTATTACTAGCTTCATTTCATATAAACATAAATAACTTCCAAACACTTATGTAGAGGAATAAAGTGCATCTGATATTTAAAAAACTGAACCAATTCTGTAAGTGGCTGTGTTGTGTATTACAGTAAAGATATGAAAATGTTGTTGAATGCAACTCAAGTGTTTTACATAGCTTCTCTCCCTCATATTCCTACCTTATTTTTCAGGGTTTTCTTTTCAGCAAAAAACTTTCACATGCTTTTCTTATATATATTTTTTAAAGAGGAATCTCGAAATATTGAATCAAATGGAAACAAGTTTGGCATTTTAGGGTTAGAGATCATGAGGTGAAATATGCCTACTGTAAAATAAGTTATGGAATCCACAGTATGTCTGTGACAGCAGGAAGTTTTCTTACTTCTCAGTTACTGCTGTTGTATTTGACAATTTCTCTCAACAAAAGTTCACTCACACTCCTGTCTTTGTAGTTACGATGTCCACTTTTCTCTGTAATAGAAGTAGCATGTAACTACCAGAATGCAAATGTTGCTTTTTGGCAAATTAAAGTGCATGCCATTTCTTAATACACTAGAATGGGGGAAACCATTTGGAATTCATGAGTCCAGGCCTAACATTTTTTGTACTTTTCCATGCATATTTGTGCACACGTGAGAAGGTGTCACATTTGTCCAGTGATCATTATTTAGAAACTTTGGACTACTATTGTGTGCTGCTAATCATTGATTGTAGTCTCAAAAAAGCTTTGTGAAAATGGTATGCCCTATGTAACAGCAAAGTGACATAAAATAATATTCATTTTAGAAACCAAAACATTGTTGTAATTTCAATAGAAACAACAAAGATGAAATTGGATATATAACATGCAGAGAAATGAAGTGGAATTCTTAATGTTATAGAATTAGTTAGCCAATCTGATAGTTGTGAGGTGCTACCTCAGAGTTGTTTTAATTTTTATTTCACTAATCAAGAGAAGTTTAGAACATTTTCATATGCTTATTAATGGCTTTGATTTCTTCATCTGAAAATTGCTTATTCATATCCTTTTGACCATTTGTCAATTGGGGACTCACTTGTATTCTTATAAATTTGACTTAGTTCCTTACAAATCTGAGAAATTAGACCTTTATCAGACATTTGTTATATTTTTCCCTCGAGTTTGTTGTTTCTCTTCTAATCAGGGTTAGATTAGTCTTGCTTATATAAAATCATTTTAATTTAATAGAATCAACATTATTCATTTTACATCTTATAATACTGTATTTCTTCTTTGGTTGGATCATTCTTCAAACTATTCCATCTTTCATGTGAACATACTCTTTCTATTGATTTGTCACAAGTCCTACATAACCAATGATGGCTCCTCTAAGACTTACTTCTTACACAGAATCATCCTATAATTGATTTTTTTGCAACAAACAGGTATTGATTGACCACTAACTACTATGGATCAAAAAAACTACATAATAACCTGTGGCCATTCAATAGAAGTCCTTCCTATTTCAGTGCTTGTGAAGAACCAGATGGTTTTACTTTGTAGGTGGGCCTCATTTTATTCCCTACATATTTTCTTTAAAGGATGTGCCATCATTTGTAAATTAAATCCCATTTTAAATAAATTATAGGAAATCTCTTTCCATGGGAACCCTGTGCTCAATCATTTTATGGAGAATCATAGCATCATAATTTAGAGCTAGAAGAGATATTATGGGTCATGTAATCTAATCCATTCATATTACAAATGGAGAAATTGTGAGCCAAGCATGTTAATTAACTTGACCAAAGTCACACTGAGGAATAAATGGCAGAGCTGGGATTGGAGCCAAAGCCCCTAACTCCAAATATAGCATTTTTGCTGGTGTCCCACTTTCTAACTCATTTAATAGTATGCTGATTTATCTGTTATATTTATGTTTGAATTTTTAAATTGCCACAACTGCATTTTGATCTGTCTTTCTCATGTTTCTGCATTACTTCCCCTAAAGTATCCTTCCATTCTTGTTTAAGTCAACATGTATAATTTAGGTATGAATTCAGTCTTTGGAGAAAGAAGTCTAAAAGTTGAATAACCCTGCTATTATTATAATATTTGAGAAAAACAGATGAAGTAATGGAATAAAAAATAATTTATGATATAAAATTCTATGTCATAAAAATAAAAATATTAAAGATTTCTATAATCCTCTGAAATGTGAAATGAGCAGATTCAAGAGAAAAAATAGCAATATTCTAAGAATAAAAAAGTTTGAAAGCTTTAAGATGTATGATCAAAATAATAGCTATTCATGAGCCACAGGGAATAATGATGACACATGCTATCTATCCACTACAGAGAAATGATAGGTTTAGGGTGCAGAAAAAGACACTTATTTTTTTAATACAATCATTAAGCAATTCATTTTGTTTAACTATGAACATTTGTTATTAAGGGATTTTTTCCAAATGAGTTGAGAGTGAGAAAAAAAATTTTTTTTTTTTTTTAGTAAAGAAGTTGGCATGATGCTCTTATGAAATATTGCATGCACTTTTAGATGAAGTCATTTAATAATTACTTTTACTTAACTATTTTATTTGGTTAAAGAAAATGCCTCATGAAATGAGGAGTAATCTTGAAATATTTTAAATGTAAAAACAATATTCAATATGAAACTTTTAAAGAATAAACATGGTTAAAAATCCATTCTTGAAGTTACTTCCTGATTTTGAGGCCAAAATTTATCCATTTTTTTGGTGTTCAGCCTCAAATACTTATGAAGTATACTAAAAATAATAAGGGAATATTAAAAAATCAATTTGTAAATCAATGAAACTCTTTTCCTTTCCAAACTTTCACAAGAAAATTAAGTTTTTGACATTTCTTTGGACTCTGTGGACCAAGGAGCTTTAAATATTTTTTCTTTCCATATATATATATATTACATATTTGAAAACACTCTTGACAAAGATTTATGGTATTAAGTACAGATAAATTTATATCACAAAAAGGAAAAGTTGCTTTGTCATCATTGTGTAAGGCTAATACCTAAAATGTCATCATCTCCGTTATTCATCATCACCTAATTCCAGAAGTTCCTTTCAAGATTAACTCTTAGAAAAAGACAATTTCTATTACTCAGTTTTCTGACTGTTAAAAAGCAACCTGGTTTTGCATAATTTTTTTCCTCTCTCAATTTTTGAATCAAATTCAATAGATATATAACTGAGCCATAATTAAGGTGGGGTATGTAGATCTTTTATTCTAAGCATATTATACATCTGATGGAATTCTACCTCTGTTTAGAGCCTGATTTTTTTGGCCCTTGTTTAATATTTCTATCATCCCTTGAGATATATGACAGGATTTATTAGGGAAAAGGAAACTCCTTTTCCTTTTGGGCCCAGTCCTCAACCAGTTCACTTGAATTTCTCTTGGGTACCAATAATCCTAGTTACAGCTTAGGTTTATCAGTTAAATACTAAATTCATTTTACTAATATTTGTGTTGTTGCACTTATAACAGAAGTATAACATATCATACCTACCTTTAAGGTCTCCAAAATCTATTTAAACAAGTGTAGATTTCCCTATGATTGGTAGACTCAAACATTGATTTTCTATTTTTCTCAACTTCATGATGTTGAAGGAAAAGCCAAATATTATTTCCTTCCCTTATAACACAACTAATTTTTTTCCTTCCTTATGTTTTTCGTAGCATTTTTCAAGTTCTTTCACTTGAACTTTTCACATTTTTTCTTTTATCATACTTATTTGCATATATGTATCTATTTCCTATCAGATTGTAAACATATTAAAATATTATGTATATCTTATCAGTATTTTAATTCTCAGTATCTAGTAAAATATAATAAACACAGAAGAAAAAGTTTACTAAATCCAACTTGAATGTTTTAAGAGATAATTATTGAATTTTGAATATAAGATTTTATTGTTTGGAAATTGGTAATTGCTACAAAATCATACCTTGATTTTTATTTTGTTGATTGGCTAAACTTAAGAAAGAGACAGAGAAAATATTAAAAATGCAGATTAAACTTGACTGTGTCATAGTTATTTTTTTTTCCCCAGGAGACCTGATGGTTAAGCATTTACCAGCACAACTCTAAATAAGAGATATTTAATAATAAAAAAAGTATGTGTGGAATGGTTGTTTTTGAAATAGGGTAATTAAGATATTTGCTTAAATTTATATAGAATAGTGCATTGATATGACAGATTTAAACTATAACATAACAAGTCTTAACCTTTTATCTTGAAGGGACAATAGCACACAAAAATTTATAAAGTTTCTCATTCAATTTATTTTAGTCTATACTCAAGAGGTGTAATCCAGGAGAAGAAGATTCTTTTCTTGGAATAAATAGACCTTGACCCTTGGATATAAATTTCCTAGCACAAAAATATGCTATAACATGGGCTTCAAACACATGGTCTGTTGGCTGAATGGTGTCTACCAAAATTAAATACATATAAACAAATAAATTTAAATAATAAGATTATAAAAATATAAAAATGAATATAAAACAATGATAACATTATTATATTGTTTGTTATGGTAATATGAGCACTCAGAGATCTGTCCATATATTTTAATGGCTCTTATTTCTTTTTTGAGTCTGACAACATTGGTGTTGATTAATGATTTGTCTTCATGACATATAGTAACAGAACATTAACTCTTATTCTTATTTTCTCTCTACTTTAAAAACTGAGATAATACCCAGATATAGATGTAGACAAAGAACGGGCCAAGATTGACTAAAGGAAGTGAGGAGAGCTTTAGGATGACACAGAAATTTTCTCTCATCCTCTATTTCTATAGGATCAGAACCAATGTCTTTTTTATGACCGAAGAAACAAAGTTCATTCTTCCAAAAGAAATTGGGAAAGAGCTTTACTTGAAAGCACTGCATTTCATGGGAAATCACCAGTTTTGAAGAAAAAGAAAAGGTTACTCATCTTACTAATGCTATGATTCACCTATTCAAAGAGAAAACCAAGCAGCAGTTATCTAAATAAGCAGGTGGAGGCAGTTAGGAAAATTAACATAAGTTAAATAATGAAAATGCTCATTATTTCCCAATTGAATTACTAAAATCCTTGGCATAAACACATTCTGTGTCATATCCTGTTTTATTGCTGCTAGAGAATGGTAATCATATAAAACTAAAAAGACTTTAATTACCAAAAAAATTCAATTAAAATTATATATACAATATGTATATATAGTTAATAAGAAAAAATAGACAACATATTTGAAACTTCTAGTTTCAGCATTCCATAAGTGTAATATGGTAGATTAGGATAATTGTTCTGAATTTTAATTTGCTTTGAATTCTTTTGGAGAAGGATAACATGATCAGAACTTGTTAGGCACCCAGATTTAAGAGCCCACCAGAATTCAGTTTTCCAGCTAGATTGCACAGTGTTTAGAGAACTAGGGATGCAGTCAGGGAGACTTGAGCTCAAATCTGTCAAGACATATTTATTAACTGTGTGACTGTGGGCAAGTCACTTAATGTTAGTCTACCTCAGTTCTCCCATCCATAAAATGAGGATAATTATACCTACTTCACAAGGCTGTTGTGAGGATGAAATTAGATAATTATAAAAATAACTCATTACAGTTCCTAATTTATAGTATATTTATTCCTTTCTTCATTGTGGATAGTTAGGCTTTTCCTAAAAACTGAAAAAAAGATGTTATACAGTTCTAATTCATCCCCAAACCTTGGTTTTTACTCACCACTGAAATTTTGCCCCAGGAATTCTAGAGTCAGTCAGGGTCAGTAAATATTAAGTGCTTATGGTGTTTCAGGTATTATGCAAAGCATTGAAGATACAGAGAAAGGCATGAGGTAATCCTTGCCCCTATGGAGCTCACAGTCTCATGGAAGAAGAAAACACATAAAAAGCAGCTAAAAAGTGAGGGTGGGGAAGGAAGAAGTATGCAGCATGGGGCTGTGATGGAGTCCAGCAGCCAGGGTGAAACATTATTTGAGGAGGTCAGGGTTACAGAATTTAATTTATCTTGCAGAATGATGGGTTTCTGGGGATCATGAAATGGAGATTAGGTGGGTGCGATCTAAATAGATTTTCCTACATCTCATACTACATCCCCCTTCTCACTTTTCATAACACTTCAAGACCCATAGCCTCCACAAAATCAAAATGGCTGAACTCAATTCATTCTAAGTTAGTTTATCTGATAACATTCCTTCCTCTTAAGATACCATGGGATTCTGGACATTGATTTGATTGACATGAGAAATTACGAGCATAAATACCCCTACTTTGGTACTGATCAGCATACATTGCTTGAATGTGGCTGGTTCTTGTCCCATATTGACTGATGAACTCTTTTAAGACTATACTTACTGTATACTCTGTACTGCAAATACTCAGTATATTGTTAAATACTCAAAGAGAACTACAAAAATACATAATAGTGAACTAACCATTTTCCCTCAGTGATTATTTTTCTCTGATGTTCTTTCAAACATTTTTTTTCTTTTCCATTGAGAAATGCCAGGGTGGAGGAATGGAAAGAACATAGCACTATCCTAGAAGTCAAGACATCTAAGCTTTGGAGCCATTTCAGTCATTAATTTGCAACAATACCTTGTGATTAATCTCTTTGGATCTTAGTTTCCTCCTATTTGATTAAAGTAATTGCATGAGGAGATTTTGAAGATCTTTCCAATGCTAACATTATTTGAACATTTGATAAACTTGTAAAAATTGTTTCAAGAAAAAGATATTTTATTCACACTTATACTTAAGACTATTGTGTACATTTGGAAATAGAAAATATTACTTGGTATTGAGTGCTTTATAAAATTAAACAGGAATAATGATACATAGTTGGTTAAAAAGAGAACTTCTAGAAATTGCCCCAAGGAGTATGTAGAAAATATTAAAACATTAGTTATGTATGCCAAGGTAAGGATAATTCAATCATCCTCAGATATTCAGAGGTTTTTCTGAATACAGAATCATTGGGAAAGACCTTTTAGAAAAGATCTTCCATGATATATTTAACTCTGAAGTAAGAAAACTGGATTCTCTTGGACATATTAAAAATATTACTTGAATTTGGCTGTTTATGACACTACAGGACATTTTGTGTAACTACTAATAATTTCATCCTCTAACACCTAAGTTCATTTATTAATAGTGAGGAATTAATCAATGCTAATTACAGTGAACAGAACACAGGATATTATAATGCCATAATATTCTATCCCTTTTAGAGCTGTTAGTCATCCTTAATGATTCATAAAGTTTCAAATCACAGTTTCCTTTAGCCTATCTAGCTAATGGTTAAACATAGTTCCCAGTATGGCCCTTTCCTGCTCAGAAGTAAACCTCGGGGCTCCCTTTAACTTCTAGGAATGAATAAAAACTCCAATCCACTTTTTCTTCTTTTTACAATTTCACTAACCAGTCTTTCTTATTATGATCATGCAATACCCCCCACACACATACTCTCCAATCCTACTAAAGGGTTCTTATTGCTCTTCCTTTCAAACAACTTTCCCTCTCCTGCCTCCATTACTTTGCATAAATAGTCTTCCATATTTGGAATATGGTCCCTCCATACCTCCATCTCTTAGAATCGTTAGATTTCTTCAAAAATGATTTACTTCAAAAATCACTAGCTTCCTTTCAAAAGCACTCTCCTGAATAAGGGCTTTCTTGTTTTCCACTGCTGCTAATATCCTCTCCTTAAAATTCACTTTTACTTACTTTTTCATATGTATATATGACATGCCCCATACCCCTAAGACCAAATAATGTAAGTAAGAATAAAATTTATCCCCAGATGCATGAGACTGTAATTACTTTTTATATTTGCCCAATATTGCTATTCAGTCATGGATAATGAACACAAAAGACAATATAACACATCACAACAAAGCACAACAGAAAACAAAGCAAACCTGATAGCTTTATTCTTTTTTATTTCTCTTTTCCCCCAACTACAAGTAAAAAGTTTCTAACATTTTACATAGAGTTTTCAGTCCCAAATTCTCCCTCCCTTGCCACTGATTTTACAGTGCAGTTTTTCATATTAATTGTTCTGTAGAAGGAAACAAACCCACAAAAAGTAAGAAATAAAGTAAAAAACAACAACTTTACTTTGGTCTGAATTCAGACTCCATTAGTTCTTTCTCTGGAAACAGATGACATTTTTTTATTAGACATCCTTTGATATTGTTTTGGATTATTATATTGATGAGAATAGCTAAGTTATTTGCAATTGTTCATTATACGGTAATATTACTGTGACTGGGTACAATGTCCTCCTGGTTCTGCTTATTTCATTCTGCTTCAGTTTGTGTAAGTCTTTCCAGGTTTTTCTGAGCTCATCATTTCTTATAGCACAATAGTATTCCATTATAATCATATACTATAAATTACTCAGTCATTCCTCAACTGATAGATATCCCTTCAGTTTCCAAATCTTTGCCCACAGAAAGAACTACTATAAATATTTTTGTATATCTAGGTTCTACTTTTTGTTTTTCTATCTCTTTGGGATATAAACCTAGTAATGATAATGCTGAGTCAAATTGTATGTGCTGTTTTATAGCTCTTTGGGCAAAGGTCCAAATTGCTTTCCAAAATGGTTTAATCTGTTCACAACTCCCTCAACAGTGCATTAGGGTTCCATTTTTATCACATTCCCTCAAGTTTCATCATTTTCCTTTTCTGTCATAATAGCCAATCTGATAGCTATGGAATGTTACCTCAGAGTAGTTTTAATTTGCATTTCCCTAATTAATAGTGATTTAGACCATATTTTTGCAAAACTATAGATAGCTACAATTTGTTTGAGAACTACCTGTTCATATCCTTTAACTATTATCAATTATAAATTACTCATGTTCTTATACATTCAACTCATTTCTTTATGTATTTGAGAATTGAGACCTTTTTTAGAGAGATTTATTGTAAAAATTTTTTTCACTATTATGATTACTGGATATTACTCTCCATCCTATTTTACCCTGTTTAGTTTCTGACCACCACCTCCCTCAATTTGCCCCCTTTTCTACCAGTCTCAGGTCCTTTCTTTTTACTCTTCCCTGGCTACTTTCCTGTAGAATAAGAGATTTCTCTCCCCAGTGCTCCCAGACTGTGCACTGATCTGTGCACAATCATATACATTCTTATCTTCTTTAAAACTGTTACGAGGGTCCCCTGGTCCCCTGTGGCCTGGTGTGTGCTAATGCTTTTCCTTTCCCTGTGATCCTGAGCCAGGACAGTGACTTGGATCGACATTTGGGGAAGGTGACAAGAGTCTTGCACTCTGAGTGAGGAAAGGGGAACCTGTACTCTCCTTCTGAGCCTCCCTCCCTTCCTCACCCTCCTACCCACTTTCTTTGGCTCAGAGCTCCAGAAGCTTCCCCCCACCATTTAATTTAGAATATTTTTCCATAGTTAAATGATTCATGATCCTCCCCCACCCTACACATACACTTTCTTACCTCGTTCCAGAGCTGACTAGCAGTTCCACTGAGTTATACATGTATCATTGTTCAAAACCTATTTCCATGTTATTTGCAGTAGAGTGATCCTTTAACATCAAAACCCTAATTATATCCCCATTGAACCATATGATTGATTCTTCTGCATTTCTGGTTGCAGAGTGCTTTCTCTGGATGTGGATAGCGTTCTTTCTCAAAAATTCTTCTGGATTATCTATTGCTGCTAGTAAAAAAGTCTATTACATTCAGTTGTTCCACAGTGTATCAGTCTCTGTGTACAATGTTCTCCTGGTTCTGCTCCTTTCACTCTGCATCAATTCCTGGAGGTCATTCCAGTCCACATGGAATTCCTCCAGTTCATTATTCCTTTGAGCACAAGAGTATTCCATCACCAACAGATACCACAATTTGTTCAGCCATTCCTTCAATCGATGGACATTCTCTCATTTTCCAATTTTTTGCCACCACAAAACACGGCTATAAATATTTTGTACAAGTCTTTTTCCCTTATTATCTCTTTGGGGATAAACCCATCAGGCTGGATCAACGGGCAGGTAGTCTTTTTTTTTTTTTTTTAAACCCTTAACTTCTATGTATTGACTTATAGGTGGAAGAGTGGTAAGGGCAGGCAATAGGGGTCAAGTGACTTGCCCAGGGTCACACAGCTGGGCAGGTAGTCTTTTAAAGTCATTTGGGAATAGTTCCAAATTGCCATCCAGAATGGTCGGATCAATTCAAAAATCTACCTGCAATGCATCAGCTTCCCAATTTTGCCACATCCCCTACAACATTTATCACTTTCCTTTGCTTCCATATTGGCCTGTCTGCTATGTGTAAGGTGGTACCTCAGAGTTACTTCAATTTGCATTTCTCTAGTCAGAAAGTATTTGGAACACTTTTTCATGTGCTTATTGATAGGTTTGATGTTATTGTGTAAAGACTGTCCATTCAGGACCCTTGACCATTTTGTCGATTGGGGAATAGCCTGATTTTTTTAAAATTTGACTTAGTTCCTTACATATTTGAGAAACTAAACCTATGTCAGAGAGTTTTATTATAAAAATGTTCTCCCAGTTTATTGCTTTCCTTCTAAATTTGGTTGTATTGGTTTGGTTTGTACACAAACTTTTTAATTTGATATAATCAAAGTTGTTCATTTTACCTTTTGCAATATTTTCTATTTCTTGCTTGGTCTTAAATTCCTTCCTTTCCCACAGATATGACAGGCATACTATTCTATGTTTATCTAATTTGTTTATTATTTCCCTCTTTATGTTTAAGTCATTTACACATTTTGAATTTATCTTGGTATAGAGTGTAAGATGCTGATCTAAACCTAATTTTTCCCATACGGCTTTCCAATTTTCCCCTCAGATTTGTCAAATAGTGAATTCTTGACCCAAAAGCTGGGGTCTTTGGGTTTATTGAACACTAGTTTGCTGAGGTAATTTACCCCTAGACTATTCCACTGATCCACCCCTCTGTCTTTTAGTCAGTACCATATTGTTTTGATGACCACTGCTTCATAGCATAATTTAAGATCTGGTACTGTTGGACCTCATCCTTCATATTTTTTTATTATTTCCCTTGATATTCTTGATATTTTATTCTTCCAGATAAACTTTGTTATATGTTTTTTATAATTCTATAAAAAAGTTTTTTGGTAGTTTGATAGGTAAGGCATTGAATAAGGAGCTCAATTTGGGTAGGATTGTCATTTATATTATATTAACTCATCCTACCAGAAGCAATTGATGTTTTCCCAATTATAAAGTTTTCAAATTAACTTTAGGTTAGGTGACATGAGATTAAATACCAACTATGTTTCTTAATAGCTATATACTTTAAAGCAAGTCACATTTCTGGAAGGTTCTTTTGCTTGCTATGTTCCATGAATTGATTTGGACATTGGGAATATATTGACTGCCCTAGGGAAGAATGATGGGGAATTAAAGAAAAGTAGTATGTATATGTACATACATGTGAATTTGTATAAATATATTTGTGAGTATTTTGGAACTAGATGAGATATGCTTATCTTAGCACCCAAGATCTAGTTAGGGTGATACATAGTGAAAAAACCTCAAAGGAAAAGAGGTTACTTAGTGGGGAACAGGAGATAGAGGACCCACAAGGGGCTTGAGAATCTCAGAGTATCTTTATTTTAGCTTCCTTTTAATGGTATAAATCTAGATGTACACTGTCTTTGGAGTGGAGCAAGGTTTCCTTTAATGCAAGATGATGGAAGTACTATGACAAAGTCTATTAAATAACTTATAATAGAACATAATTGTCAGAGGGAATAAGGAAAGATAAAGGACTTGTGACAAAGAATGTTATAGAAAAAGGAACTCTGGATTAGAAGTCAGAAAATAAATTTTAATCTTCATTCTGCCACTTACAACCTTGTGATCTTTGATGAGTTATTTAAACTTTCTAAGGTTTGGTATTCTTATACATAAAATGAAAGTATTGGGACAAATGGCCTTTAAAGTCACCTTCAACTATTGATCTATTCATCTATGTAAGGGCCAATGATAGACATCATAATCTAAGGGCATTTGTAATTCTAAATCTTATGATCCTATGTTTAAAGCACTGCAATTCATTCTTTACACAAAGACATTACAGAAACCCTGCTTTCAAGGAGATTACAACCTAACAGGGAAAGCTTGTTACATTATATAAATGAGCTATTGTTATTTTGAAAATGACATTGATTTTTAAAGTAAAATTACCTATGCTGTGAAGAATTCTTTCCTAGCCTGATGACCCATGAAATTAAAAGATTTTCTTTAAAGTTGCCCTTAGTACTTGAAGTTCATCACATTTGTTCTTTGATAGTAAGTTAATTGCATTTCTCTCCCCAAACCTCAAATCTTTAGTCTGTAAATTTCTACATTACCTCATTTTCTAAGACAGTTGGTCAGCTGTGAGTAGGTACATGGGAAAAATGAAAGGAACTTGATGAACAGCTGTTCCAGAAGATCAAGAGTACTCCATGATGTGATGGAAGATATTCTAAATTTATTAAAGTTTTAAGAATCCATTTCTTTTCTGTCATATCTAAATTACTCAATGGATATTGAATATTTGGAGTTCCTGTGTGCTGAATACTTGGTGATGCTCTCTAACAGTATTATATCACAAATTATGGTTTTGATATTATTATTATTACTATTACAACAATTAAGTTTATTGAGCCACATAGAATTAACCTTTCCAGAAAGTACTGAGAGCTCCTGTTTTAATAAAATATTTAAATGGTTCATATTAGTAGAGTCAATGTACAGTCACTAACACCCCAGAAATAAATCACTCCCTTAGAATAAAAACAAAATCAAAACAATCCAATCAAGCTCATATATATATGAGAGTGTCTTTGAATTGATCTATGCTCAGTATCTCATGATTACCTGATAATGTGCTAATAACTCTGAATTTCCTCTGTCTTTATCCTGTCTTCTTCCTCTAAGGACTTTTTCCTCAGGTTTCCTAACTTTTCTCCTCCCTACTTGTCTATGCTATCTCTGATCCACTTTATACTTTACTAACATATTATTTATCCTAAATATGGACTTGATGATAAGAATTTCCTCTTCAATAATTTCTGGTTATTGAAATCAAATCAATTATTGATCAAAAATTTTAATCAAATATATCAACTCAAATTTTTTGATCAAATCAATCAACTCAAAATTTCAAATCATGTCATATTTCTTTTGGTCTCCATTTGATTATTCTGTCCCTCTAATATGCTTATTCATTTCTTCTACATTTCCAAACCCTTCATTCAAGGTCTAGTGTAAGGCTAGCCTCCTTTATAATGATTTAGAAGTGTTATGAGGATAATGGGGACCTGAAAAATTGGATTGGATTTGATGGGAGAGAGAGACACACACACACACTCACTCACAGGCTTCTCTGTGGAAGCTGCTGGCACAAGGGTTACCTGACAGGTTTTGCTGAACTAAGCCTATCAGTTGTCTCCTTTTAACTGTGGCCCAAGCAGGGAACCACAGAGAAGTTGTGGGTGTAATCAACTTCCCTAGCTCCTCAACCTGGGGTTGAAATAAATATTGATAAGGGCTATTGGTGTGCTAATTGAATAACAATGTGATCTGACTGTGTGATTATCTCCTTTTCCCAAGGGCTTTAGATATATTCACCACTCAGGAAAGGTATTTTGTAACAAATAGCTATATTTGGTTCTAGCTTAATAGGGTTAGGAACAAGGGAAAGAATGGAAGATTTGGGAACCTTATTGCTAATAGTCTAAGTTAATGATCAACCCACTACAGAGATTGCTGGATCATGTAGAGACTGGAGATTCTTCACCCTCTCTCTAACTCTGGCTTGACTTGGCTGGAGCCAAGCCAAAAATTAGGGAAGGCTATTGATGATCTTCTTGGCTGGCAGTAGTGTTCTCTCACAGCTCTATTGATGATGGCTGTAATAGCTCTCTAGCTCTCTCAAGCAAGGCAGATGGATTGCAGGTATAAGGCCTACCTTCCCTCTTGACCTCCCACCTCCCAAGATTATTTCAGACTGAGCCGTCTTATGCTGTGCATGATGGGTATTTATAGGGTTGGCTCCAACAGACTTTTGGCCCTGGCTCACAGCACCTGGGTACATTCTGAGGTCTCCAACTGCCAGTCTTGTCACTCAAAGTGGTGTCCATCTTGTCCCAGAAATTCATTACAAAAGAAATTATCAACTATTAAATAATAATGACATTGAATTTTTATTATTTTCTAAGTCTTAAAAATATAGATGGAAACTGTGACTTCATTCATATTAAGAATTCGGAGGTGAAGGGACTCCATCTATCAATTAAGGTTGCCATGATCTTTATCTTCCACTCTCAAAGGTTAAGTGACTTATATTCAAAGCCATTGTATATCCTAGACAGAACTTGATTCCAAAATCTTACTTCTAGACTGGCTTTTTATCCATCATATCACACTTTTCTTCTTAGTGTTATGAAGATACGTTCATATCTTGTTCTCTTGATGAAACAACTTTTTAATGGAATTGAATTGCCAGTGAAAATCTTTACTTTATCTCAGTGGAGATTGTGGATTTACTCCAAGATTTACAGAAAAGAAAAGTAATGTTGGGAACCTGTTTTTCCTCTTATTTAGGAAAATGAAGGATCATGTGATGGAAATCATAAAATAGAGTTTTGTATCAGTGAATAATAGGAAGTGAAAGGAGAAGAGGCAAAATGTCAGTAGGACAAGACATCATTCTAGAAGCCCATAGAATAGGCTACAGTGAACTGAGAAAGTTGTCAATAATTCAGAGATAATACAATTTGAATTTCACAAAGCATAATAATATATGTAAACAATATTACTTGTTTTCAGTTGCTTTTTTGTGCTTGTTGAAGACATGCAATACCTTTGGAGTTAGAAGGAGAACTAGATAGATATTTGCATAATGAAAAGAATTCAAAGAGATATGTTCTTTCTGTTAACTTCCTCTTCTCTAAAATTAAAATAAATCCAAAAATATTTATTGAAAAATGACAAGCAAGGTACTTCAGCTAGTATTACAGAAGATTAAAGAAACAGGGTAAACCATTTTTATAAAGTTTTGAGGGGCACATGACATGAGGGCATTCAAGAAAAGAAAGTGTACACTGAATCAGACCGATGGTCCATCTAAAGCAAAATTTTTCTCTGACTAAAGGATATTTTGTGCCAGAACATATACAATAGCAGCACTGATATTGTTTTAAACCATAGCATCTCATGAAGACTGTATAAGCATTCCCAGTGCACTAAAATCATATATATTTGAAAATACTTTAAAGAATGAAAAGTTTTATGGAATAAGGTTAATCCAGCATTACAACATGCTATTGATACACTATTATAGTCAAATGCTATGCAGTTGTTCTGTTTTAATTTTCACAGATTTTAGCATTGGTAAAACTAAGATGCTCTTTATCTCTCTGATATGCACTTTCATCTGGTGTGGTTGTGTTATTTTCTCTGTCTATAAAACAATCCTAGTTATGACTCTTATTGTATAAAGCATTTATAGCAGATTTGGTATACCCATTTATAAAATGTTCTATTCTCTCCCCCTTTAAGACTTTTCCATGTTCATTTTGCCTACTTGTGGGGCCTGTAATGAGAAAATAAAATGGAAGAACATTTGAAATGTGGCCTTTTTGCAAATACTAAAAAGAAACAATTATGAATCTGCATAAACTTGATCCCATAGCATAATGTTGAGAACCTTAGCTTAAGTGCTAATCATTATTTTGTGTTGCTAGCAAACAGTTGCCAAATTTGGTCCAAGACAAAAATAAAGACTATTGGCTCATTAGCAAATCTGGCAGTACTAGAATGACAGTAATCACATTTCCATTATATTTTCATAGTTAGGGCTTCAAAGTAGCTTAAAAATATTCATTAACAAAGCAGGTTGTAGCATGCCAAGGAGTAGCTGCCTCAGCACCATCATTTAAAATAACTTCAATAGCTTTATCAAGAAGGGCAGAGTTTTGTCTTAACTGTATGGGAAGGAAAACTACTACTCAGCAAAACAAACAATGACATGACTGATAAGATTAATGCAAATTCCCCCTTAGAAGTAAATGAGTTCCTAAACAAATAAAAATCCTACAAAGTAATTTGTTGATTATTAAAAGCAGCTGTCATAATCTTAATTGAGAGGAAATTTAGTCTAAAATTTTTTTGGAAGAATTTTTTTCTATGCACAGGTTTGCTGACAACAGAAAACATATAATCAATACAATATATTCATCAACATAAAAAAATTCTTCCAAGATATCTATCTCCTCTCCTATAAAAAGGTGGTAGAGAGCAAGGAGAATATACAAGTTGGAATGCTTTATAGATGATCTGATGTTTTCAATGAATTGATCGGTTTTCATAATTTTTCTTTTATTGCTTTTGTTTTCTTACAAATACTCTATTATAATTAATAGTTTTGTAATATAGGTGTATATGTTATATTAAACATATGTAATATATCTTATATATTATATAAGTATATAATATGTAAGATTGATTCTTGTGTTCAAGAAGTTAGTTTCTAATTACATATAAAACACTTCTTGAACACAAGCACAAATCTTTATTATTAAATTAACTATTCTCCATGAGCTGGGAATTTAGGGTTGCTGTAAAAAAAATGGTTTTCTTTACTTTTACCTGTATTATAGTGTATAACTTTCCACCATAGAGGATTATCACTTTAGATTAACCATTGGCCTCTTTCACTTTTAAAAGCAAATACTCCTGATTCTAAGTGTCTGATATCTTAGTAAGACCTATGGTTAGCTGGTATGAGGAGAGGGAACAAAGGAGAAGCAAAGTATAAATGGGACACTTTAAAGGGGAAATTTGCCTATGCTATATATTTTCCTATGGTCAAATTTGATGATATACATTAGCATGGCCTCTGGGAGCACATTGGTTGATACTTAGAATTAGTAATGAATGAGAAGGGAAAACTTGCAACAAAGGAACATGGAACTACTAGAGACAAAATGAATTTGGTAGTGTTCGTATACAGTGAAGATTTAAAGAAAGTACTATTTACAACCAGGGTAGTGCCACTGATTGACATAGATATGGTAATATAGTTCTAATACTTTTTTTTGGCCAAAATAAAATATAGTGTTTTAGTGAAGGTACTTAATTCATTGAATTTTGCTTCAAATATTATGTGTTGCAGAAGTACAATTTCCCCTACAAATAACAAGAAATCTAGAAATACTGTGTTCTTTGAAGATGAACATAAAAATAAAATATAAGTATCAATTTGGAATTAGGAGAAATTTTGGAATTAAGTCAAACTACCCCTCTTTACTTTACAAATTAGTAAACTGAGACCCAGAGAGGTTAAGTGACATGTCTAAAGATCTACTTCCTGGGAGATATCCTTCTAACTTGAGATTAAATTATTGGTAATTAAATTTTATATCCTATTATTAAATCACAAATGAAACAATCTAATTATATTAGTATCTCTCCCATCTCCCTCTTTTTAATAAGAACATCATGAGACTACCAAATATTTTAATAAATTCTAAAATAGATCTATATAATGCTTAAATAGAAAAGCAATATTTTGTAGTGGATGATCAGCCTGAAAGAGCTGTATTCAAGTTCTACTTCTGATATCATTTGACTGCAGAACTTGGACAAATCACTAAATCTCTCAACGCTCTGGAGTAACTTTGTAAAGTTATAAATTGCAGAGCAAATGTCAGTTTACCCTCATAGTAGGAGCTTCACAAGAAGGAAATTTTTTCATCAAGTATTCTTTATGACAATAATTTATTGATAAAATAAAAACTATTAAAAATTTAAGTATTAATTTAATATATAAACTTTCAATTAATTTCATGATTTACCATTGAAATTTACTTCACTTATTGGAACATTTACAGTTAATTAAAGATGAAATAATTAACTGAAAATTAAAAACTGAATACTCTGATCTACAAATATAGTAACTCTGTCAAAAAAAAGGAAATGATGTTTGCCTGACATAAGTTGCTTTTTAAAAAACTAAGGTTTCTCTTTGTAATCACTGATTCACTGCTATATATGCCCTACCTATTTAGTGGTCTATTCTATATTTACATTTTTAGGAATCCTAGTCAAGTTCACTGGCCTATAGTTTTCAACCTCCCTTTACTTGCTCTGTATGAAAAGAGGTATTTGTCCTATTCCAGAACTATGGTAACTTGATTAGTTTTCAGAATCTTTTATAGCTTACAGAGGCTGTTTAACAATAACATCTATATATTCTGGCTTTATAATTTGAGACCCTATCATTTATGTAGCTTTTTTGATACTGAATAAAGCAGTATCCATTGGAAGGGGCAAAGTTCTAAGAGGGATGCCTGTTTGAATTCCCGTGATAAAACTGCTATTTAGATCATTTAAGTCATATTTCATCATAACTTTATATCACTAAGTTGGGAGAAATGAAGGAAGGGCCTTTTCCAGTTAAAATTTCATCCTCAGTAGGTTTGGGATAGGCATGAATAAACTTGTTGTCTACAATTTAAGCATACTCATCTGTCTTGATTTGACCATGACCCTGGCTCATTTTTCCTTTTCAAGGTATTTACTGTTATAGCCTTATATGCTGCATTAGTATTGTCCTCGCCTTTTAGCTTGATGGATGACTGAACATTCCCAAAGGATGGAAATGGTGCTTAGAAAAAAAATCAGACAACCAGCACCATGGATAACCTTCTCTTGTAGAGCAATGGAACACCAAATGAAAGCTGATATCTAGCCTAAGTTTTGCAAGGGGCTTTCTCTGCAGTGTATTCACTCTCTGGATTCAAAATGATTTTAATAAAATTAAAGAAAGGCTATACTGATATAACAAATGCTATTTCCATAGTTACTTTAAAACAAAACAATGGCAACAAAAACCTTTGTTATTATTTTTTTATAAAACAAATTGACCTTTAGGTTAGGTTTTTATGTGTTTATATTTTGCCTAGCTTCCTGACTGCCTAAGTTAAATCTAAAAATAGGCAATTATTTTAACTCACGATTTCCCCTAATGTTTTTTTTATAAAAGCATTGTATTATATAAATTAAATAATCTAACACAATGAATATAGTGTTGGACTTAGAATCAGAAAAACCTGAAGTTGACTTCTATTTTATACATGTATTAACCATATGGGCCTGAACAACTCCCTAACATCTGACTATCTCAGTTTACTCATCTATAAAACAGAAATAATAATAACACCAACTTTTCAGGGCTATTGTAAATGTGTTACGCATATAAAGCACTTTTCAAATCACAAAATGATGTTACCAATGATTATCAAATAAACAACTGCTTATTGTGTTCTTGCATTAAGATATTATCAATGACTAGATCAAAAATGCACTGCAAAGACTGCATTCCTTATTTCTATATATACAATAGAGTTGATTATAGAATGGTTTTACAGTTTTTTAATGTTATAGGTTCAATTCCTACCAAAAAAGGTTAATTTTACAAGGAGGAAGATTTCTAAAGATAACCTTTATTTTGGCCAGACAGATTGAAAAGATCATTAATAACAAGAAATACTTTGCATGAGACTATAATCATGTGAAACCAGCACTCTAATAATAACTAGTATTTATATAGATAGAGCTTTAAGATTCACAAAAATGCTTTTTATACATTATTTCTTTTATCCTTATAGAGATGTAGTATAATGTACAAGTAAAATACCTAAAGAGCTCTAAAGCTTGCAAAGTGTTTTTCACATATTATTTATCTGAGTCATCACACTTTTTTGAGGTAGCCATTGTAGCTATTGATACTCCTATTTTATAGAAGAGGAAACCAAGACTCATTTAAATGAACTGCTCATGATTATACTTCTAGTAAGGATCAAATGAGGGATCTGAATCTATGTTTTCCTGATCTGAGGACTTTTGCACTATCCATTTTACTATCACCTCCTAAGTAGATCTTACAATTTCATCTCTGTTATAGGAAGGACATTATTTTAATATTAATTACAAAGAGTAAGTCTATGAAACATTAAAATAACCAGTTAAAATAATGGGGCAACTCATAAAACTTTCTATTTGGCATTTTGTAGATGTTTCAAGCTCCAGTTTCACATTTGCTTAATTTTTAAAATTCACTGATCTTCTTATTGCTATTATGTAAAAAATTACTATGTAAATCTTTGTTTCTCTCAACAAAGACTTGCTAATCCACTTATATATTCATTTGGACAAAAGGACAAAGAGTTGTGTAATATGCCTGCTTTGTGTTGTAGCTGAAAGAGCCTTGACATGATCCTTGTGCAATAGGTTTGACATTCCTGCTGCTCATCACAAACACCTGATTATTTTAATGAAGTGAACCTTTTGTTTTTCTTGGTTTTGTTAAATTGAGATTAGGGATCAAGGATAAAGAGGAACCAGGATTCCAAGAATTTCAGGGGGAGAATTTACTGCTTCAGTTTATAAGCAATTTAAAGTGGCATCCAAAGGACTCAATTTGGAAACAGAAGAATGAGTATTGAGAGAACTATTGCAGGAACCATAGCTAAATTGTGGCGACTGGAAGGCAGCAGCTAAGGGGCTGACATAAGTTATAAGTTCCTACCAACTTCTCTCCTAAAATGGGAGAAACAGCACTTTAATTTCTGGTAATTTAGTCATGCCTCTCGGTTAGAATGTAAAATAATAGGATACAAAGGGAATCTTACACTGGAAAAATCAACAAACATGGATTAAGCACCCTTCATATGCTGGGACTGTGGTAAATTCTGCTGACACAAATTATGATAATAGATGGTATCTGAAGAGTTTACAGTCTAATGGGGGAAAAAGAATCCAAACAATTATGAACAAGGAAGCTATAGACAGGATAAATTGGAAATAGTGAAGAGAGGGAAGACCCCAAAATCAGGAGGTATCAATGAAGCCTTCCTGTAAAAGATAGTATTTTAACTGGGAATTGAAGGAAACCAGGAAGTCTGCAAAGGTCAGTTACCTCTGGCTTTTCCTCTGTGCACCTGACATTTTAAGGACCTCTATAATTTGTCTTTAGGTTATCTCTCCAGCATTAATTTATAGCATTTCTCTTCACACAACCTATATTGCAGCCAACATGCATAACTGATCTTTGAACTTTTTTTTACAACTTTTAATTTTTTTTTACATTTTGATACAATTTTTAATATCAGTTTTCTAACATTTTGTAATCCATGTTTTCTCCCTTTCTTCTACTCCTTCCCCCAAACCAAAATTGCTGGTAATATTGCTGTGGGGGGCTTGAGGTGAACCCCTGGGGTGAACCCTTTGGCAAGGTAGCTTAAAAATAAAAAGAGAAATTTATTAATTTACAAGGTAATGTTAAATCTGACCAGGAAGACTACCTCCTAGGGGGAACAGCATGGATGGAAAGCTGCTGGGGTCTTTATATTCTTTATAACGTTGGAGACATGACTTTGTGCCATGCTGAAGACATGACTTGAGACTGGTATGCACTGTCCCATTGACAGGCTGGGTTTGGTCATCTGACTGTGGTCTGCCTGAAGACAAAGGGGGTGACTGTCATAGTTTAGGGGACATGACAGGTAGATGTCTTAGATATAACCTGATGGTATCAAGGCATCGGCTGAAGTTGTATCTTTCTGTCCATCTAAATAAAGGATGATCCAAGGAGGATAATCCTCTCAGGGTCTTATATAGGTGTTATCAGATATTTTGGGTTTAGGAGTCACAAGGATAGAAGGGAGCAAAGCAATTTCCCTGCTCATAGTTTGCCTGAAACACTTCTATAGTTTTGAGGGTACAATGCCCATGCCAATATGATTTAAGTTGTACACATATTAAAATATAACACATATTTCCCTGCTCATCACATTGTAAAACAAGAAACATAATGCTTATACTGGAAAAAAAATTCTTAGAGTTCTTTGAACTTGACCTTCCATCTTGAGCATTTGTGAATTCACATAACACATTTTCATCTCTTCCTCTATGTCTCTACATCTCGGAATCCTTCAATATTTTAGTGGATGTTTATTCTTGAATACTTCCATAATTTCTTCTTTTGTCCTCTTCAAATTAATTTTAGATTGACCTCCTGGTGTATACTGTATATAGCACCCGACATCCAGTAGAATACAAGGTTCCACATTTTGATTCAGAGCTTGGAGATTGCTTGGAAGATCAGATATGTCAAGAAGTTCCAAGGTAGAAATAAGGGGCTTAAGATTACTAGTGGGACTAAAATTCAATTATATTTTCTTTTAATTTTGCAACCTATGATGTACAACACTGTTTCTATGAGAAAATGTATTCAGAATTGTCAACAATGAATGCCCAGTGATATTTCTGAACATATTCCATTCATAAGTTTAGGACTGACTATACTTAGTTTTCACTATCAGTGGACTTTTTCTTCTTTCCCTTTAAATTTAATTCTAGACACAAACATTAAAAGTCTCTTTTTTATATGTTGTAATGAGATTGAAAGTCTTGTATCATGACTGCATGGCAGTTCAACTTTCTCTTGAAATCTCTTCTATAATAACATTTCACATTCCAAATGATGCCCAGACTCACAAGTTGAATAATGAGGAAGCATTAGCTGGCAGGAAGATGGTAAAAAATATTACCAAGTACTAACACTGTTTTATGGCCATTATTGCTAAGCTTTTGTTTTGGAGATTTTTTTCCACTGCAGTACAAAAACATGATTAAACCAATAAATTAAATCTTTGTCTATCCTGTAATTACACATACAGATGGCTAATCCTGGCCCAAGCCATCCATCCTCTCCTGTTTCCTCTAACCATGGTCAGAAACTCTGCTCCCCCTGCCATGTGTGATATTGAAAGAAGTGCTCCTTTCAGACAATATGTTACCTGAAGGTTTAGAATATAGTTCAGCACATAGTAGGTCCTTTATAAATTCTAATTGAATTAGCAACTTCAGACATTACATGAGATTAAAGACTTCCCAGCAGTAAACATCATCCTTGTTTATTGCTCCTTTATTTTTCAAATGATGAGAGTTTATTGTAAGCCTCATAGTAACAGATATTTCAGTGCAATGTTTTATCTATAATAATATGAGGGGAGGAAGAAGAACAAAAAGGACAGTAGTGGAGTTGGGACTGATGGCCTCAAGAAGACTTGTAAGTAATTCAAAGGTATCAAATGGTATGAAATGAAGAAAGATCCCTTATTTGGGAGTGAGAAGACTTTGTTCCTATTGTCAGTAGTTTACTCCCTGTCCTTAGCTCAGTCACTTCAACTCTTTTGGCTTTATGTTTCTTATCTATAAAGTGAGAGGAGAGGATCAGCCCAAATATACCATTCTTAACTTTGGCTGATGACATAGACCTGATTAAAGGTGCATCCAAGAAAGGGGAGTCACAATATAGAGGCTCACAGTCTGGAAAAGGTGAGGCAGGAGGAAGGAAGTAGGAAGACTATTTTATTTATTTATTTAATTTTTTAAACTCTTACCTTCTATCTTAAAAACAATACTATGTATTAATTCCAAGGCAGAAGAGCTGTAAGGGCTATGCAGAATGTGCTAAGTGACTTGCCCAGGGTCACACAATTAGGACATGTCTGACACTAGATTTGAACTCAGGAACTCCTATCTCTAAAATTGGATCTTCATCCACTGAGCCACCTAGCCACCCTCTTACAGTGATTCCCAAAGTGGGCACCACGGCCCCCTGATGGGTGCTGTAGCGATCCAGGGAGGCAGTGATGCCCACAGGTGCATTTATCTTTCCTATTAATTGCTATTAAAATTTAAAAAGTTAATTTCCAGGGGTGCTAAGTAATATTTTTTTCAGGAAAGGGGGCAGTAGGCCAAAAAAGTTTGGGAACCACTGCTCTAGGGGGACCAATTAAAGGAAAGAACTCTCCCTCCCCATACTGTCTTTTCTCTGTACCTTGTAAACAATACATGCTCACTTAATGTGTTGTTTGATTCCTGAAAAATAATATGGAGTCAAATAAGTAGGTCACTTTAACTTAGAAACACCTTAAAAATAACATCCAAAACAATGATTTTTTAATAAGGGAGCAGAAAACAAGGTTAGTAATTATTGCTTGGAAATCTTGAAGTTCACTATTATATGCTTTGAATAATGATTAAATTTCAGTCCCAAAACTTAGTAGTTACATTTAGAAACAAAAATAAGAATCAATTATATATATATATATATATATATATATATATATACACACACATATATATATATAAACACATTTCTAGTGTTCTATAATATATACATATGAACATATAATATATACATATAAACATAGAATTGTGGTTTGCTTAAAGCAAATCATTTCCTGATGGCTGCTAGAATTCTAGAAAATGATACTTTTTTAATGATTAAAAATTGTCCTTGTTGAGATTTTAAAAATGATAGAAAAGAGCAAAAATAATTACAAAGATAGCCAAAGTTGTTTATTTTTCTTTAATCACCCATGACTCTAAAAGGTGGAATGGTTTGATGAGGAGCCCTTACTTTTTTTTCTTGCTGATTCTTAGTGTATTATCTACCTAATTTCCCCTCCTTGGGAAAACCTTTAGGAAGTGAATTTTTTTTAACATTTATTAANTCAGTCTCTGTGTATAGAGTTCTTCTGGCTCTGCTCCTTTCGCTCTGCATCAGTTCCCGGAGGTCTCTCCAGTTCGCCTGGAACTTCTCCAGTTTATTATTCCTTTTAGCACAATAGTATTCCATCACCCGCATATACCACAGTTTGTTCAGCCATTCCCCAATTGAAGGACATACCCTCCTTTTCCAATTTGTTGCCACCACAAAAAGCGCAGCTATGAATAGGAAGTGAATTTTTAATATGAATAATAATTAGACTTAATAAGATATTGGGGAAAAGAATGAAGTTGAGGGGAATAAAAAGATACCATAATGTAATATGTTGATATGATAAAATATCCAAACTCTCAGGTGGTTCTTCTAGGAATGTCAAAAACAAAACAATAAAAAAGTAAAGAAATACATTTAAGTGAAATTAATCTTAATATTTTCTATTTGTTTAACTCAGCATTTAGATACATGTTAGCTTCATCTTTATTTTGATGGAAAATTATATAGAATTTATGGCAGTATGCCAATACCCTCTGAAGTTAGATGATAGTGGAGGAGGAAAAAATAATTTTTATTTTATTTTATTTTTATTTTGCATCATTCTCTCTCCTAGTGTCTGCAATTGCATCCCCACCTACTGTACTCTAAACAGATGACAAAATCTGAACACTGAGAATTTATGCTATTTAGTTACTCTGCATTCAAGTTCTGCTCAATAGTCACCATCACTCAATCTATAAGCATTTATTAAGCTCCTAATGTTTGTGAGGTACTATTGACCTACTTCAAATTGCCAAATTGAATAACCCACATGCCTGATCCCTCTGTAGTATTTGATATTAGTCCTATAGTACAACATTCCTTCATGTAACTTCAGAAATACCTCTATTTTGCTGATTTTTCTCCTTCCTCCCTCATTCTATTTCTTCTGCATTCTTTGCTAATTACTTATACTTTTGTAATGCTTTTGTCACTTCTCTTTCTATACTTTCTCATTTGAAAATATCATGCTTTAATGATTTTAGCTATTCTTTCTCTGGAAGTAACTTTCAAATCTATAACTATCTCTCATCTCTCTTCAGAGAGTGGTAGATATATCTTCAACTTCTTACAGACCTATGCTTTCTACTAACATGTTACAAGAACATTGGATTTGGATCACAGAATGTAGTTTTGGATTTCCCTTCAGCCCTTCTTACTTGTGTAGTCTTTGCTAAGTGATAACGTCTCCGAGTCTCACATTCCTCATTTGTAAAATGAAAAGGGAAAAATAGACTCCATGACCTTAAACCTAAAATCTGTGATCTGATAACTTCAGTTTTAGTATAGCCAAACTAAATTCCATAGGATTATATAATCACAGTTATTTCAAAATTATGTGACCTTTGTGACCTTCTGTGTCAATCCATAACCCCTATTTGTATAATATATACCAAAGGTATATGTTATCAAACTTCTGCTTGAAGGTGTCCAATAATGAGAGTCTCACTATTTCCTGAAGCAACCTATTCCAATTATGGTTAACTACAATCATCAGGATTTTCACTTTTCTTTCCTAAGGAAACCTTATGTAACATCAGAGAGATAAGAAATTGAATATCAAATTTGGGGAAATAGAAAAATGACCAATTTGCCTGGCACATTTAGTGTGTGAAGTTCTGAAATGTGAACTTAACCTGAAGAGTAGGTTGGTGCCAGATTGCAAAGGGTTTAAATGTCAAATAGAAGAATTTGTATCTTATCCTATAGTCAATAAAGGATAAATTAACTTTTTTGAGCTAGGGAGTGAAATAGAGAGTGATCAGATTTGAGAATTAGGAAGCTTATTTTTGCCAATTGTAGAGAAGACATATAGTGGAGGAGGGAATAGCTAGAAATAGGGAGTCTAATTAGGAAGTTGTTGCTATTGTCTAAAGGATGACTGGTGATGACCTAAAGCAGAATAGAAGCTGTTTGAGTAGTGAGAAGGTGACAGATGTGAGATAGGTTGTAAACGTGCAAATGACAATACTTCACAGCTGATTGGATATGATCAGGAATCAAGGGACCTGAAATGTAATCCCAGTTCAATCATTAATTTGCTGTGTAACTACTTCCTTGGACTTCACTATCATTACTTGTAATTGGAAATAAATTATACCTTTCCTTTCTACCTCAGAGACATTATTAATTTAACTAAAGAGAAAGCATCTTGTAAAGTATAGAATGAAGTCAACAAAAGGGTGATTATCAAAAGCTTCAGCAAACTATTTTGGATAATCTCAGCAGTGGGTATCAAATGATTTTCTGTTAGAAACTGAATTTCATGAAAAGATTCTGTGGAAGAAAAGATATTAACAATACATTCTTCAGTTAATAGGCTGTAATCACAAAGCAAAGTAAGACATTCTTTAGGCCTATGCAAATGAAGAAAAACAAAGGAAAATATAATCATTTTTATACTCTCCAGGTTTTGTATCACTATCCTCAGCACTACCAGTACAAAATGTGTAAATGGCATCTCATTAGCAAAAAAGAAAGAAAAATCTCTGGGATATCACTGAATGAATGGTTTCTCCTCAGATGTATCTCATCTCACATTATGGTTGATCTCAAGAGATATTAATTTCTTCCTCTTACAAGGAAAGAAAGGGAACTCAAGAGATTGTCAGGCCAAGGACATAATATTCCTCATTGGATATATTAAATTATCTGATGTGACTTGAGAATTTTTATTAGACTGTTTTGATGAGGTTTACCACTCGTTAAAATGTGCCTGATACTCATAAGTTCCTACCTCTTTGAGGACAGAATGCTGACTTGAGAGTCAGAAGGGACCTAAGATCAGATCCTGCCTCTGATAGTAGCTGCTTGATGAGAGGCATGTTTCTTAACTGAGACTGCTTCTTCATCTGTATAATGGGGATAATAACATCTAGAGTAACTATCTCAGAGAGCCTTGTAGGATTCAAATATGATAGTAAGTGTAAAACTCTTGATAAGCCTTAAAGTGCTACATAAATAGCTATTATTTGTCTTCCTCATTGGAAAAATACAAACACATATCAAGGCCCCAAAGTGATATTAAATCTTTCAATTAAACTGAGAAAATATTTACTCAATGCCTATTCTGTGTCAAGTCATTGAGGCCAAGAGTAAAAGTATGAGCCTTCCAGTTATACAATCTGAGAATGAGAAAGGGAGAAGAGAGAAGAAAATGGTTAGAAATAGGGAGTCTAATTAGGAAGTTGTCTAAAGGGGAACTTATAATGACCTGATCTGGGGTAAAAACTCTATAAGTAGTGAGAAGGTGACAGATGTGACATAGGTTACAAAAGTGAAACTACAATACTTCACAACAGTTTGGATGTAATCAGGAATCAAGAAATTTAAAAATAATCCCACATGTAATCTCCTTTTTCTACTGCCTACTCCTGCCACCCTGAGCTGGTTTGGAGGAGGGACAACTGGTTCCTTTCTGCTACATGGCTTCCAGAAGGCTAGAGAACATGGAAGTCCATTTCAAAGCTAGCTAAACCTAAGTCTAGATTGGTTTTCTTTTCTTTGTGCTTCTCTAATTAAGTGACAGAGGATATTTCAACAAGTATCCAGAATCCCTTAGAACTTGTGAAAGTTGACATCTTAAGAGCTCTAACTGGTAACTATTTATCTCCTTCCTTCTCATAGGAAGGACAAAGAGTCAAGTTTTTGGAGAAATGGGGGCAATTAATAAAGGTTGTTCTCAATCTTGTCATAGAACTAGAGGAATCATATAGATATCTCCATCATCAATCTCAATTTGTGGCATTATCTGGTCACAATCACTACGTTATTGGATGTTTTAGTGACAGCTTATTAAGGTCTCTGAAGGAAAGAGAAGAGCATAGACTCAGGAACTTGGCTGAGTTTTTTGCTTTGATATTTTCAAAGATGCCTACAATGGAAGACTCTCTCTTCAACCCAAATTTCATATTCAAATAATCAAGTACAACTTAACTGGAAGCTTCTCTCTCCTTGAAGTCATTTTTTTAAAAAAAACAAACAACAATAACAACTTCCCAAATACAAAAATGTCAACATTTTTGTTTTTTCTAATTTTTAATAATATTTATTTGTCTCATTTCCATTGTTAACAATTCAAGATTACACAATTATTTTTGTGAAGTTTTATACTTTTATGTTCTTCTTCCTATATAGGCAATAAGTTCCTTGAGTATAGGGGCTATTTTTGCATTAGCATTCCAGTACCTTGTACAATGCCTAGTACATAATTAGTGCTTAAAAATACTCTTTGATTCATTTCTCCCAAGTTGAAAATGAATCCAATCCAAATCAATGCAATAAACATTTTTGTTAAGTGCCTACTACATGCCAAGCACTGTGTTCAACAGAGGGGTACAATTTTTAAAAAAGACAACCCTTATTCTCAAGGAGCTTATAGTCCCAAATGGGTAGAAAACACACAAAAGGAGAAATGAAAGTATTATGGGGAGGGTAGTTTAGGGAGTACTTTATTCCATGGAGTTGAAATCAAAGCAAAAGATGGAAGTTAGAGTGAGCTAAGAGTTGAATTTCTTCCTTCCTGAAAGAAAGACATTTGGAAGAGTTTGACATTCCATTCTCCAGCCCTCCAATCAAAGGGGAGAGGTGACTGAGGAAGGTGACATCAGTCAAGGCTTTAGCAACATGGTGATGAGATAAAGGAAATGAGTTTATTTTGGGAGGGCCATTTTCTTCCATGCAAGTGAAATATTTAACAGTATATGCTGCTAGAATACTCCCTATTCTATTTTCCTATCCAAAAAAAAAAAAAAAGAAAAAGAAAAAGAAAGGAGCTATATTACTATGGTTAAGTCTTTGTTTTTCTCAGTTTTCTCAACTATAAAATAAAGGTAATTATAGTACCTACCTCTTAGGGTTGTTATGAAGATCAAATTAGATTTTTATAATGCCCTTACACAGTATCTAGTACATAATAAGGGCTATATAAATGTTATTTATTATTACTGTCTCATCTGATCCTTACAACAATCCTGAGAGATAAGTGCTATTATTATCCCAATGTTACAGTTGAGGAAATTGAAGCAAAGAGGTTAAGCGACTTGAAAAGGTCATACAGATTTTTGGAATTTAAGGTCACATTTGAACTCAGGACTATCCTGACTCCAAGCCCAGTGTACTACTATAAGTTATTTTCTGGAGACAATAACCCTAGTTATTTTTTGTTATGTAAGTAGTAGCAAAAAATGTATTCATTAGTTTCACATATTGCTTTTACTTTTTTAATTATCTATTTAGTATTATTAAAAACACTTTTTTACATTCCCTTAAGAAAAAAGGCAGGGCAGGGGGTAACTTTTAGCCTGGTTTCTCCAGAACCATTTTCTTCATATAAAGGGGAAAATAAAAAAGAATGAGTTTCAATTTGTTTCTGATTTTTCCTAACCAATTTGCCCATCGCTCACTCGAATGCAATAACCCTTACTTAATATGCACAACAACTTTAGATCATTAATTCTCCAAGTCTTCCCTAAATCAATCCTCTGGGTGTGAACTAGAATCTTAATACAGTTTTTGTCATTGCAAGTCTCATCTAATTTATTGCATGGAGAGTGGTTTTACACAGGAAAAATGCATATTAGATATTCAAATGAGCCCATTTTCTTTTTTTTTTTAGGAATTACGAACTTTATCATTTCAGTATAGTCAGAATCAGGTAGATGATAGTATTATGGAATGGAACCCTCACAACTTGAAGTCCCAAGTCAAGCCTAGGATTCTGGAATTTTCTTTTATGAGCTATGTGGTCTTCAGGGAAAGTCACCTACTGTTTCTGAGCCTAAGTTTTCTTTATCTGCAAATGAGGAAAAAATAATTCTTTTATCATATTACATGAAAGGATTATTAACAAAGTACTTTGTAAACCTTAAAACCCTAAATAAATGCAAGTTACTAGAATTTATGCAAAGCACTTGGAATGACGAATCACTTTCTAGATATTATTATTTAATGTTATAATTATTATTAAATTTATATATACATGTTTATACACATTACATATATATATATATATACCTATGCATGTAAAACCAATTCTAAATCTACTTCTAAAGTTATATCTTTGCCTATGAATACTATATGAATGTATTCATAATTATACTATATGATAAAACCCACATGCATGTATTATGTACATGTGTATACACACATGTATAAATCATGTCGGTGTCCTATATGGCCCTATAAATGCATTTAACCTAGTGCCAGGCATATAAGTATTTAATAAAGACTTGATATTTCAATTATTCAGAGTGTGGCATATTCAAGGATGAAAATGTATATTGGAAAGAATATATAGAGAATCATGAGATTATATATAGATATATAGATATATGTATAAATGTATTTGCATAGGTGCATATACATAATATCAGGGAAAGGAACAGATATTGATTAAGTGCTTGATATGTGCTAGGTACAATACTAAGTACTTTATGATTCTTTTCTTATTTGACTTAAACAATAACTGAGATAGGTGATTATTATCCTTATTTTCAATTGAGGTAACAGAGGCACACAGTTGAGTTGTTTTGCTTAGTGTTACAAAGTAGTAAATGTTTGAGGATGTATTTGAACTATGGTCTTCCTGGTTCCAAGTTCAGTCTTCTATTGACTGAGCCCTTCAGTTGCTTCTCACTATACAAATGCATGCACATAATATATATATACATATATATATATTTAGGGGAAAGATCATTTGATTTATATCACAGAACCTAGTTTCAAATTCAAGCCATACTGTTTATTATTTGTGGGATTTTTTTGAATCTGTCTGAACTTCTTTGTTCTTTTAGTCAACATTTATTAATACTAACTATGAATTTGACATTGTGCTAAGAATTGGGGATAAAAAAGAAAGATTAAAAAAAACAAAAATAAAATAAGCAGACAGAAAAACAAGTTTCTGGTCTTAGTGGAGTTTCAGTTTAATGGGTAAGAGAACATGGAAACAACTGTACAAATAAGATATGCACAAGATAAATTAGAGGTACAGAACAGAAAAAGGACACCAACAATAATAATTAGGAAAGTATTTTTGTAAAAGGTAGAATTTTATTTAGGTCTTAAAGGATGCCCAGAATAGGCAGAAGACAGGTAGAGAGAAAGAGAATTCCAGGCACAAAGGACAGACTGAACATAAGTGAAATAAGAAGATGGAGTGTCTTAAGCATGGAATGAAAAGGAGGCCAGTGTAACCAGATTCCAGAGTTAGCAAGAGTAAGATGTTAGAAAACTGGAAAGGTAGGAGGGAACAAGGTTATGAAGAACTTTAAATGCCATGATAGGAATCGACTGGAATCTATTTCATTAAGGAGTGAATATGGTCAGAACTACACATAGGAAGAAAAATTTAGCTACTGAGTGAAAGATGGATTGGAATGGAGAGAATCATAAGAGAGTGAGGTCAATGAGTAAGCCATATTCCAAACATGGCCTTATAAAGGTCTGTACTAGGGTTATTTTAGAGTCATAAGAGAAAAAGGGAAAGTTGCTAGAGAGGTTGCAAAAGTAGAAAATTATCTTTCTATATGATGAATATCCATTAATAATTATCGGAGAAGGAGATCAAGCCTGCAGTGACATTTGTGTTCTCATTCCTGTGGTGAGTTGACTTTTGACTTCTATGCAGATCAAAGGGACAAAATTAAAAACAAGTAGTATTTTTTCTAATAAAAGTGTAAATAAAAGCACAATTTCTAAATGAGAAAGTCTTTGTTGATATACTAACATCTCAAAAAGAAAACCTTTCATTTGCTAAATAAAGAAACCTAGCCTGAGAGCAGAAGTATATCCATTAGTATTCTCTTTCATCTTCACTGGGTGTCAAAGCACACTTTGCCAGACTTGGTAAGATAAAAGCCCTTAATGAAGACAGAAATTAACAATTAAAAGAGCATTCCACTTTAGGAAGAACAGAGAGTTCACCATAAGTGCTACTAATATAACATTCATCATTGGCCACTATCCCCTGGTTTCACATTAGAAACAACATGGTATACGTGGTCCACTATACATTGGTTTTAGATGTCCTGTAATGTATTCTGAATTAACTGAAGTATTTCACTAAATATTTGTAGAGCTTAATATTAGTAGGATTTTATTTGACTTTCTTTCCATCATGACTAAAAAAAAAACTTAAGCTTCAGTCACTCACCTAGCACTTATTAAGTGCCTATTATGTTCTAGGAATTGTTCTAAGGTCCTGACATACATAGAAGAATAAAGACAGTCCCTGCTTTCAAAAGAGATTACAATATAAAAGGAGACAACATGAAAACAACTATATACAAACAAGGATATATATGGAATAAATTTGGTACAGAAGGAAGGAAGACATTAAGATTAAGAACTGAGAAAGGCTTTTTAAAGAAGATAAAACTTAACTGAGATATGCAAGATATCATTGAGGCTATGAGGTAGAGAAGTGGAGAGAGTTCCAGGACTGTGGGGCAATTAGGGAAAACACTCAGGAGTTGGAAGATGAAGTATCTTACATGAGATATAGTAAGGAAGCCATTATCATTGGATTATAGAGGACAGGAAAAGAAGTAAGGTGTAATCTGAATGGCCAAGTTGTGAAGGACTTTAAAAGCCAGATTTTATTTGTTATTTTTATTGTTGTCATTCAGTCATTTCAGCCATACATGCTTCTTCCTGACCCTATTTGGAGTTTCCTTGGCAAAAATACTGGAGTGGTTTACCATTTCTTTCTCTAGTTCATTTCATAGATGAGAAACTGAAGCAAAGAAGATCAAATGACTTGCTCAGTCACCAAGCTAGAAAGTGAAGGGAGGCCAGATTTGAACTCACAAAAATGTCTACCTGACTCCAGGCCCAAGGGACTATCTGCTGTGACATCTAGCTTCCCTTGTAGATTTATTTAGTTATATTCAATTCCCTGGGTGGCTTGGGGGTGGTAGTGGTAGCAATATCCTTTGTCTTAGAATCAGTAATTGCCCTTCTGTGTCTGTTTGGAGGTGGTTCATTTCTGATTCTGCCTGTAGCATCTCTGTAAAAATACGAGTAGAAATACAAGTAGAATTCTCCCTGCCCTTTATCTTGGAATTAATATTTTATTGTTTTTCCTTAGAGGGGAACATCTGCCTAGCACCTCAGCATTATTTATCCCTTTTTCATTATCAAGGCTATAGGTTTTCCCATCTCCTTCCTCTTAAACATGAATTCATTCTTTAAAAATGGAGCCTTTATAGTGGCTTTTTCCCAAGCCCACACTCATGTTTTTGAAAATACTCATACATTTACAAAGCATTTGAGCTATAATGTGCCATCGTGGACAGAGGGGACAGAGCACTAAAACGGGAAATTGCAGATATGGCCTTGAATTTCATCTCTGTTACTTGTTGTCAGGGAAAATACTTGTATAAATTCCTTGACTACTCTGAGCCTTGATTTCCACATTTGAAACTAGACCGTTTAATACCTATACTACCTTTTTCTTGGGGCTTTGAGGAGAAAATAAAAAGATGTATGCAAAGTGTCATATGACCGTGAATTATTAAAATGATTCGCTCCTAAATTTACTAATTTTGGTTCAGGAAGCCATTTGGGTCTGTGGACAGGTTTCGGGGATATGTGTACTTTGATGGCAAAAGAGACATTTATTTTTACTTATAGGTGATATTCTTTGTATTTGTCTGTTCACATATAAAAGATTATTCTGGGAAGCTGTCCATAGGCCTTCTCCAAAATACCAAGAGGTCTACATCCTGAAAAAACAATTAAGAGCCTGTTAAGGAATATCTCAGACTATGTTTTTAAGGAGCCCTTGAAGAATTTCTCCCACAAGCTGGTTACACTGATGCCGTTTGGAGGTTGTGTCAAATAAGTTGAGTAACCAAGCTGAAAAAAAAGTTATTAACATGCTAAATAAGCATGCTCTGTGGTCACTGCTTTAACTTCCCAAGGTGCACATTTGATTTTTTTATAACTTCTTATGCCTACCTAGAGTAACTAGCCAATCAGCAGCATTCTAAAACAATTAAGATAGAAAAGTAGTATCTTTCACCAAAGGGAGAGAAGTAGAGAAAGAGGGAATTAGTCAAAGGAAAATTGGGAGTTTTTATGGCAATATTTACCATTTAGCTGGCAGGGTTTAACTCTTAGAATAAGAAATATTTCTCATTCAAGGGCAGGGAAGAAGAGCAAGTGGTCAAATAATTTAGCAATTGTTAAGAAGTCCATTAATTGAAAATAGCAGGCTTTAGGTTAATCCTTTACATAAAGCTACAACAGTCTTACCTAAAGATAAGCCTTTTGTTGTTGTTGGGTTTTTTGTTTGTTTGTTTGTTTGTTTTACAGCAGTTGATGAGACTGTCAGTTTTGCCTTGTTTTTAGAGAGTTGCTTATATTTTTTTACTCTGGCAAACCTCTGACTTAACTCAATGTCCTCTCTTTAGTTTGAGTCCTGAGTTATGACTTTTCAGAACACTTGGAAGTTAGTATTTGCTCAGTGTACAGGTGATTCTTGTTATTAAATTAGTTTTTAGAATTGAGAAGCAATAGATCACATAGTCTAAATTGGTGAGTAAAAAACAAACAAACCTGTATAGAATAAATGTTGAGAATGGGCACATTAAAATGAGTGTTATGTAGTTAGAAGGCTACTGAAAAGCTTAAAGGAAACCAAGAGTTAACTTCCTGTTACATAGAGAAAAAGTTTCACTTTTCAATCAGTCTGTTTTTCAAGATGATCTTTTGCATGCTTTCAAATTTAAAGGTCAGATCTGTTTTCTTCTTTGCAGCTGCATGGAAATTGCTCATCTTGCAGCTCCTGTATGGAGTCTGATTACCTAAGTGGACTGAAAAGCTTCAAAATAACCCAAAAGGGAAGGCCCTTGTGGGGTAAACTACTCTCAAACAGGCAGGAAGGCAGGAGGTACCTTTGGATGGTCTCTCTCAACCCTTCAGGGCAAGAAATGAATTTCCAGAAATGATTCGGCCACAGAAACGGGTAAAAAAGTCGCAGAACTTACCTGTAATATTAAACTTTGAGTGACAAGAGAGGAGATCAAATAAACTCTTGAAAAACTTAGTTGGAACCAGACCAAAGAATTTGTGGATGTCTTCAAGTATGCATTTGGTACTTTCTCTTCCCCAACCCCTCCTTTACTTCTCTATATCTCCTTCCCAGACATCTAATGCCACTCTGGTCTCACTTATTAAGCAGGAAATGAATCATATATGCTAATTTATACCAAAGTGGCAAATATGAACATCTATTACCCCATCTCCTGGAGAACTTAAATCATGTATTGTGGAAAATCATTGGATCTGGGTTTGAGTACTAGACTCAATGTACATGAGAAGTCATCTAATATTACTCATTTTCTTTTTTTAACTGAGAAAATTGAGTCCAAGGAGGTTATGACTTGTTTAGTAACATGAATCTGTTGTTATTCAGTTGTTTCAGTCATTTGTGATACTTTGTGACTCCATCTGGAATTTTTTTTAAAACTATTTGGGATAGCAAAGCTATCATTGCCTTCTCCAGCTTATTTTTATAGATAAGGAAATTGAGGGAAACAGGCTTAAATCACATTCCCCAGATCATTAAGTGAGGTCAGATTTGAATTTAGGGCTTCCCAACTTTAGGGTTAATACTCTATCCAGAGTATTACCTACCTGCCTAGTCCCATAATACTAAATGTCAAATATGGAATATGGGTAAAATTCTTATAACTCCAAAACCAGAGTTTTTTCTATTACACCACATTTGTTTCTTAGATAATTAATATTATATCACAAGGTCTCATTTTCTATATCTACACTGAAGGTGTTATACTAGATGACATGTAATGTCTGTTTAAGTTCTAAATCCTTTGAGACAGTAATCCAGTGATGCCTAAAAATGCTAATTTACTAAAAATAAGTCTTTAATAGGAGATTTACAGATATCATTGATATGGTATCATGGAAAGAATAATAGATCTGGCATCAAGGGACCTGGGTTCCAAACCTGCATTTGCAATCTCTTTCAAAAAGTCCATGAGAAATTCCTTTACAAATCTGTGCCTCAGTTTCCTCATCTATAAAAATGAATAGAATAGGTATCCTTTAAGGTACCTCGTAACTCTATATCCTAGATGAATTTGGTAAAGTGACAAAAAGGGCTGTCCTTGAGGCCAGGAAGACCTGGGTTTCAACTTTACCTTTGATTTTTATTAGCTATGTGATCATAAACAAGTTACTTAAGCTTTCTAAGTCTGAGTTTTCTCTTCTGTAACTTGAGAATAACAATAATTATAATACATACTTTAAAAGGATATTGTGAGTTCTGAATGGAACAATGTTGTCCTCGAGATGTGGTCTAAGAATGCCTAGGTTTGGTATTCTTTGCTATCCTTTCAGAAATATACAGGGTCAAAATTATTTTTAATAATTATACAGATATTGTATATATTCTTGGAACACCCTGCCCTTAGTGTCCATAGACTTCTCTATTTATATTTCTATGATGACATGACCTGGAAATACGCCTTGCTGTGGCTTTTTCTTAGATTTCCTATTAAGAAGTCTCTCTGGTAATTTTTTCTTAGATCTGCTTGGAGGACTTTCTCTTGACTATTTTTTACTCTATTTTTTTTTATCTCATTGTACTTATTTTCATCATGGGTTTCTTGTGTATATCTGGGCATCTTGCTTTGCTGATGATAGTTTAGTCCTTAAGAGTTGATCACAATATAACATTTCTGTTATATGCATTCTTCTCCTGGTTCTGCTTACTTCACTTTTTATCAGTTCATATAAATCATTTCCAGATTTTTTTGAACTCATACTGTTTGAATCATGACTTGATTTTTAAATATTTACTTGAGTATTTCTTCTCTGGTCATCTTTTCAGAAAACAAAATTCAAGAGGTTATTCTAACTGATTCTATAAACTTTGTTAAGTAAAGGAGATAAGAAATTGAGGAAATCAGAGAAGTCTCAAATCAGTTTATAAATCTAATAACTAGAATTTTATCTTCCATTATGGTTTATAAATTTATTTAGATATATTTTATAAATTTTATTTGTGTATCTCTTTATATTATATAATTTTATTTGATCTTTACAAAAACCTTTTGGAGTAGGCTATGATGTTACTATATCATCATTTTATAAAACAGTGGTCATTTAGGAACATAAAGCTTCTTATTTTTTAAACCCTTGCCTTCCATCTTGGAGTCAATACTGTGTATTGGCTCCAAGGCAGAAGAATGTTAAGAGTAGGCAATGGAGGTCAAGTGACTTGCCCAGGGTCACACAGCTGGGAAATGTCTGAGACCAGATTTGAACCTAGGACCTCCAGTCTCTAGGCTTGGCTCTCAATCCACTGAGCTACCCAGCTGCCCCCATAAAGCTTCTTTAGTAAGCAGCTGATCAAATTTGAACCAAGGTCTTCTAACTCTATATCTAGTGTACCCCATCCCCCCAATTTTTCCATTGCACCTGCAAGAGGGGAATTTTAAATATTTAAGTTATGGTTATCAGGAATTGATTAGCTTGATTCCATATTTAAATAGACCCAAGTCAGAATAGCTTTTATGGTAGTTTATTTACAATTAGGAAGGTTGAAGGTAGGAAAATAGAGAGAGAGAAACTCTGGCCTGGATCAGAGGTCCAGCCTGGATAAGGATTTAGAGGTTAATTAAACAAGGCTACTAGCCTCAAGGCCTTTGACAATTAGAGAGACAAAGAAGCCTCCTTGAGGATAGAAACTCTAGAAATGCCAAGGGAAGAGAAAGAGAGTCAGCCTAACTTATCCAAGTGACATTTCAGAGAAGCTGTCTGAGGTCTCTCCAGAGATCCTTCTACACCAAGTTCAAAGCGCCAACTGCCTCCTCAAGAAGTTACCATCATATGAGAAAGATAGCAGCTTTCTTTATTTCCTGCATCCACCTCCAATTTCAAGTGGACAAAAGGCAGCTTCAACACTGTTTTGGACTGCCCAAAGGGCAGTCCCTTGTTCTTGATTTGCTACTTATTGTCATGTGTGGGTAACTAATCTTTCCCTCCCCATGGTTGGGTGGGGTGACATTATTTCTGATGGCTAGTGTCTAACAATGAATGAAGATGAGCTAATTCCATTTACACAACCAGAAGGGAAAAAATGAGAATTGAGTGTCACAGTCTGAATTATTTGTGAGAGAATAAGACACATGTTTATATGATCCCTTTGCCTACAATTCAATACATACTGGTTTTTGTATTTTTTTATTGTGTCACTAGGGATCCATTCAAAACAGGAAGCATGAAAACAAAACAATAGGGTTTTTATCCACTTGTCAGTTCCTACCCTATTTCTGTGGTCCTTCTTTTAGTTCTGTACCCAGAGAATTTATGCATTTTATAGAACTAACATTCAGGGGGAAATCAAGCCTTGATCATTTGTATGCTCTGTTTAGTACCTACTGTCTTGACTATTGTCTGTTAATCTGAACTGTAGGCCATATAGGACAGAGGCAGCATTTCCTTCAATTTATATTACTTTGATTACCTACTGCCTTGGACCCAGTAATGTATGTCTATGTATATGTATCTATATCTATATCTATGTGTACATATATCTGGGTACAGAAATATATATAATGCAGATATATACAAATACAAATATATATATATATACACACATATATATGTATATAAATACATATATACACACATACATACCAATCTATATTGTATAGAGAGTCTGTAACCTGTGTATTTGTAAGAGATTTTCTATTCCTTGCCATATTTAAGGTATCCTAATTTATTATGGGCCAGATCTGGAATCAGGAGGGCCTGCATTCAAATCTGGCCTGAGATGTTTACTAGTTATATGACCCTGAGCAAATCTTTTAAACTTATTTGCCTGGGTTTCCTCATTTCTAAAATGATTAGAGGCAGGAAATAGAAAAACACTCCATTATCTCTGCCAAGAAAATCCCAGATGAGGGCACAAAGAGTCAGACATGACTGAACAACAACCACAATTTTATAAAACATAGAAATTCCTTTTATATTTTGATGCATTCATGATCTCATTCTTGTAGAGACTTCCTACAGAAGTGTTGATCCCATTTCATTTATGCCTTCATGTCCTCTAGGACTTGACTCTGTTTTTCTACAGAAATCCACAAGAAAATATTGTGGGACATTTCCTTTAGTACTCTTGACATTGTGGGGATCCCAGTGTTACACAGAGTTTATGTATTAAAGTGGATGTCAGTCATTTTTTTTTAGACAAAGACTTGTATTATTCTTTGCTTGAAGGAACTGGTATAGGAAGTTTATGCTAATTTAACAGATACATTTATTTGTAATTGTTAGTCTATATTTTATACAATTTGATCATATTTTGACAAACACTAGCTTATTAAATCTTCTTTACTCTTGCTGGATGACTCACTGACTTCCTATCCTACTTATATATTGTTGATGCTCTTCTTCCTCTTTCCTTTGCCCTTCCCCAAAGGATTATGGTCCCTTCAGACTCCATTTAAGATTTTGAGAAAGGAAGAATGACAAGGAAATTTGCACTGCTTTGATGAGTTCTGAAAGTCACCAACTGTACAGTTTTAAGCAAGAGAGAGTCTCACCAGGACTTAACATATACCCTTCCACCATCCTAATATCCTCCAGAATTTGCCCTCTTCTTTAAAGCTAAAACCCCCAGACAACTGCATATCAGAAATGTCCTTGTACCCTTTGGATTTCCAGGAGTTTCATATCATTTTTAAGTGTAAAATTTTTTATATATGCTGTCTTCTCCAATTATAGTATGAATGAGTTGATTTAGTGTAATGTTTATTGTGTTATTTTTTTTTCTTTTAGTAACCCCCAGCCCTTAGCTTAATGCTGAGCACATAGTGGATACTTAATATTAGTTGTTATTTTTATTTATTCAATCTCCCATGAAATTCTTAATTGATAATATACAATGTCCTACTCATGCCCGCTATGTCCCTTTCCATTCCCACTTCGGTGACCTACAATTTAAATACTTCATATATTGTAGTATTCCATTCCGTGATGAACCCTTATGCAGAATCATTAGAGGAATATTGATATTAAAGGTATAGACCTTTGTTTTGAGAGAAGATTGGGGTAGTTAAAAGCCATTCTCCAGCTGATTCTACTCCTTCTAATCCCTTTTGGTGACTGTCTGTCCACAGTGAGTCACCTCCATGCACTGACATAAGGTATGAGTATGAGAATTTGTTGAAGAAACAATTCATTTAGGAAATATATATGTTGAACTCCTATTTGTGCAAGATATACTAGAGCTAAATTAGATTTATTTTTTCCCCACAAAGAAAGTACAGAAAATTAATGCTCTCAAACCTTGTTTTAGAGCAAAATTTTGTGTCCAATTCAAATAGAAATGGATCCATGCAGGCACATATTGACTTAGAAAATTAAAAATTAACATTATTTATGTTTTATGTATATTTATACACATATTGCTACATTTATACATACACAGATATCTGAAGTCCATCTCCAGTTTTGACATCTCTACCTTAAAAAAAGACATTATCAAAAAATTGGAAATAACCAATCAAATCAAATCAAAATCAAATACATAATTTACTTGACCAAAGATTTTTTTTGCCAAAAGAAAGATGAAAATTCAAATTAATAAAACAGATACTAATTACTTTTCAAGGGGATTTTTCAATATACAATATCAGTTGTTTTAAATAATATATGCTATACCTATTGAATTTAAAATCTCATTTAATTAAATGATTTGCACCCATCTTTTCAAGAAACAGTTATTGATTTGTTCATTCACCAAATTTTAATTATGTGCCTGCTGTGTGAAAAGGACTATTTATATGCTAAGGAAAAAAGATATGAATTAACTATCTCTGATATCTTAAGGTTTCAATTCTGCATATACAAGTAAAATGTAGAATATATGAATGATAAATGTATCTATGCATGTGTAAAATACACATGCATGTAAATATATGTATATATGAATGCACACATATAGGAATTAATTATATGCACATTATAAGTAATACTGAAATAAATATTTGTTGCCCAATTTTAATATAAATTTTTTATTTTTAGAAAATTTTCCATGGTTTTATGATTCATGTTTTTATTTTCCCCTTCACCCCCTCTAAGCCCCCATCCCCATAGCTAACTTGCATTTCCACTGTTTTTTTAATATAAATTTTTTTATTTTTAGAAAATGTTGCCCAATTTTAAGACAAACCTTAGGAATATAAATGAATTTGATCCAACTTTGTAACACATATTCTTTGTTCTAAAGAAAGCTAGTATGTTTTGTTTGTTTGTTTGATTTTTGTGTGGGTATACTCAGAAAATGACCTAGGATCTGGGAAAAGTTTGGAAATCATATTTAAATAGTTCTGGACTTATCCTTTCCCCAGTCAATTGGATAATGAAGACTTGACTGTTACAGCTTAATTTTGTATGCTTAAACCAAGGCACTCGTATTTTGAAACTCAAAGAAATTGCCCTATTCTAAAAAGGAGCTTAAGATACTGTTAGATGCACAAGTCTTTTGATAGTCAGAATTATCTTGTTATGTTTTGGTTGATACAGTAATCAGCTAAAGGACAGACACATGTTTTATTATAAGAGCAAACAGAGTGCATCTGCTCCAGGGATCAGAGAGAGAAAGAGATGGGAGATTTGACAGCTGTAGACTTCTGAGGCAGGCTGGCCTGAAATGAAAATTTGGGAGAATAAGAAATGTTAGTGTTGTGACAATCAGTTTACATCTAAATAACAGCATTTCTACGAAAGTCAGCTCAGAAATAGTGACATTTTAATAAGATTTCTGCATGTTTGTATTTGTACAACCAATGAACAGAATGACAAACCCCATATCAAGATATGAAACTTCGCTGTACCTTGTGTTGGAGGAATATCAATTAGGTAGAAAGGAAATTACAATGTCAGCCTTTGATAATATAGGATTAAATGATAAAGTGAACTGCCATGACAGTAAAATCATTATACTAACTGTATCGTACATTATGATGACTGGTGTTTACTCCTTTGCCTTGTGGGTTTTATCTGATCAAAGCATTCCTGTGCTTGGCCTCTTAAAATGATTAAAAGCTATAATTTTTCCTCAAATAGACCTTCAGAGTCACTAATTACCTTCTACAGGGTTCATATCCTTATATTCATGGCTTTTTGCCCCAGTTTTATACTGCGGGTACTGTACACTAAATAATTTAACTTCTATTATGTAGTAGTAGCTGCCCATACTCAATATTAGAGAATCTGAAAATGTATTGTTTACTTATAAAATATTTTACTGACTACCTTGAGAAAGGTATAATCGTAAAGATGTTTAAAGTGAGAATTGACAAGAAATTATTTGTCCATCTTAATAGAATTTAGAATTGTGTCATTTATTAGGTATCAAAAGTATTTGGAATGGTTTTATCATCTGTAGTGTACTCTACTATGGATGCTTTAGGCTCTGTATTACAAAAGGTTCTACATTTTCTTGTGATGTCCCCATTCCCCTAGGTCTTTAGTACCACCTTCTTTTATTCTCTTGGCACATCCCCTTGTTATGCTCTATCTGTCTCGTAGGACTATTTTCTAAACCCTATTCTTCTAGGTCACTACCTAAACCTCATAATTTTTATCCTGTGTCCTTTCCTTCTGCTAGCCATGTTTGTTCCATTAGCCTAATACTACTGCTGAGACAATTTAGAAAAAAAAAATAGTTTACTTTGGTAGTAGGGGAGATTGAACTGCATCTTTGGAGTTAATACATTCTCCAGACATGCACAAAGCCAGTAGATTAGATAAAGGAGGTCATATGGGAGCAATGAAAAATCATTGCACCATAAAATAAGGTGGGAAAGTATAAAAACAAGGTATAGCATGCATTTATGTCAAGAAGACTCAGACAAAATAGCTGAGATTGACTGTAGCCAATAGCTACCTCAATAAAAATAATAAGAGAAGAGTATGAGAGAGAAAAAGTCCTTCTGATAGTGATACTCCTTTACATTTGTTATTTGTTTATCTGTGTAAGAACAAATGTTCTTCATTGTCAATGTGCAATGACTCAGATTCAAATGGACAAGGCCCTGGATCTCATGGGATTCACCATGACAGTTATGGTGTTGTTTTTTTTTGTTTTGTTTTGTTTTGTTTTGTTTTGCTTGTTTTGTTTATATCTTTTAATTCTCTATTGGATGATTTCATGTGTCTCCTTGGAATCCCCTACTATTGACCTTTGGGACTTGGTCCACTCTGTGGTTCTCATTAATCATTCAACAAGCATTTTCTTCAAATAATCACTTCATGCTATACTTTGTAATAGATGCTGTGGCTATGATAAAAATTGAGAAGGTCCCCACCCTGAAGGAACTTACAGTCTACCAGGGCTGATTGCTTACATATAAATAAATATATGTGAAATATTTATGATTATATTTAAAAAGTATATATATATATATTTAATAAGTACATGTATATATAAGTATGTATATATATATAAAAGACATGTTGACATATTTATTCAGTCATTTAAGTCATTTTTGGTTTTTCATGTCCACATTTTGGGTTTTCTTGGCAAAAATATTAGAGTGGTTTGTCATTTCTTTCTCTAGCTCATTTTACAGATGAAAAAACTGAGGCAAACAAGGTTAAGTGGTGTGCTCAGGGTCATAAAGCTAGTAAATGTCTCATGTCAAATTTGAATTCAGGTCTTCCTGAATTGAGGCCCAGCACAGTATCCATGATGCCACCTAGCTGCCTATCACTCTATCTATCACTCTATCACTCTATCACTCTATCACTCTATCTATCTATCTATCTATCTATCTATCTATCTATCTATCTATCTATCTATCTATCTATCTATCTATCTATAGATCTATCTATCTGTTGAACACAGAATCATTTTAGAATGGTGAGTACTTATTGTCCAGAGGAAAGGGAAAGAGTTCAAGTAGAAAATGTGATTGAGCTCACCCTTGTAGGAAATGAGAGATTCTGTGAGATTGAAAAGAGAAGTGATTTCATTTTGAGTTTGGGGAATAACTAGTGCAAAGTCACAGAGACAGGAGATGTAATGTTATTTGTAAGGCATGACAATGAAGTGAAAATGTTTTTATTATCTTGACATGTTCTTCATCATGATCTATATGCCCAATATGTTTATTCTTTCAACTTGATTTTCTAGTTCTCTTCCTAAACTTTATAGTTTCCCTCAAATGCTCTCTACATTCCTATTTGCTTCCTTTTGAGTCAGATCCTACAGCCTGATATGATTGAGTGGAAGGTTTGCCTTCTTCTGAGGAAGACGGATTGAGTCCGTCTTTGTCTTTTTGTCGGTAGCACCAAGCAATAGCAGAAATAATCTGGTGTAGTAGAATATTGTATGAAGTAACAGCAAAACAGTATGATGATCATCTGAGAATGATCTATTTTCAGCAGTGCAAGAATCCTGGACAACATCAAGGAACAACTAATGAAAAAGGCTGCCACTGCCATAGGAGGAACTGACAGAGTCTGGATATAGATAAAAGCATATCATTTCCTCCATGAATTTCTATCTAGTGTAAGCAACATATTATGATGAATGTAGAACTATGTATTATATGATAACACATGTACTGGTCATGTCCTATTACCAGCCATCTTGGGGAGGAGAGAGGTGGAAGGGAGAAAACACAAATCACAAAATGCCAGAAAATGATTATTGAAAAATGTAATAACGTGTATGGGGGGGGGGAGAAATAGCCTGAGGTGGATATTTCACCAAAGGAGGTACTCCATCATAAGGCCCACGTCTAATTCCACTGGCCAATTAAATGTTTAATTATTTCTGAAGCTTCTTCTGTCTTCACTCTAAGGAAATGCCAAATAGGGAAGGAAAGCAGCTCTAGAGGCTTATTTTATTCTGAGAAAACTTCTTTGAATAAATTTAGATTATTGTTTCAAAAAGTTGTGGCAACTCCAAATATACAGAATTCTCCAAATTACTCAGAAGATGGTAAACTACATTTTTTAGCAATCTACTATAACCTATCAATTATTTCACACCTGTTCCAAATGACACAGACCCAGTGTTAACTGGCAGATGAAAGTTAACCTTCCAGCTGCCACCAACTAATTAACATGCTTATTTTCATTCTGACTACACTCACAAGCTACATGGGCATCTGCCAAGAAACTTAAAAATAAGGTGTTATTTCAAAAGAACTCAGCAAGAAAGATTGTACAAAATCAATGGAACAACTCGAGTGACTGACATAAAAAATAATTTAGGCAGCATTGGTACTAAATTGCTCTCTGTGATGACATGGTATTAACACAAAATCATTTGGTCAGATCAACAAATTGGTGATTTTCATGGCAAAAAATAGAACTATCATTTTAATTAATAATTTTTTTGCCAAAATATGTATTTTTTTTGGCTTTGTGGTATATTCCTGAAGACACATAAAAGCTAAAAGTTGGCTAACTGAATGAAATGGAAAAAAAATTGTTATTTTGTACCATCGTCTTACTACATCTTCCTTACCATATTCTTAAAAGAAAAACTAAACCCCTTTCTTTCTTTCTTAGAATCAGTTCTAAGTATTGGTTCCAAGGCAGAAGAACAGTAAAGGGTATGCTATTGGGGTTAAGTGAGATACCCAAGGTCACACAGCTAGAAAGTATGTGAGTCCACGGATTTCCAAGCCTGGATTTTTATACCTGACCCACCTAGCTGTCCCATTTTAATCTTTTAAACAGAATTCTTGCTGACAAATTTTAGTATCCAAAATTATAATGAAATAACATGATGTCATTATTAGTCCCTGTTAGAGGTTAATGTTATATATATATATATATATAATCTTGCATGGAGAAGGAAGAATAGACATGATTTCACAAGGTTGCATTTAATTCTATATTTTAAAAGTAAAATTGCAAATATCTACATACTCGATCCAGAATTTTGGTACCAAGTCACATCCAAGGGATTTTCTTGGATGAGCCAGGTAAGCCAAGAGGCATAGATGAGGAGGGAGAACATTTGATCTATGAGGGACAGCCAGTGAAAGTAACCAGAGTCAAGAGATAAACTGTCTGGGTCATACAACAACAAAGAGGCTAGTTTCATTGGATTAAAGAGTATGTGGGTAGCTGTAAGGAGCTAGGGCATAAAGAGATATGGATGCCAAAAAGTCATCATATTTGATCTGTGTACCATGGCCCTCACTCCTTGAAGGCCAGGTATATTACATTTCCCTTTTCTCTTCTGTATTCACTGGTATCTTTTATAGTAGTGGGAGTATCTAGATTCTCTGCTAATACCTCCGGACCTCACTCATGGTTTTTCCAAATGTAGGGGGTAGGACTCTTCTAACTCAAGTCCATTTGTCACTAAAAATAAAATTAGGTTTTAGACAAAAATATTTACTTTAAGGCTATAATCACAAATATGTACACTTACTTCCCCTTTACATGGGAGGCATAACCCTTCTTCTCCTCTTGTACCTACAGAGTCTCTGGAGAGAAGAGGATTGATTAGGTTCATAATTTAGTTCAGTATCTATAGAGAATAGTTCCAATTTAAAGTGAACTTGGAGTCCCAGGCATTCTAGCATCTTAAGGCTTCCATACTAGAAAGGCTAGCTGCATCATTCTTTCTGTAATCCTGCCTCCAACTTCTCCATGCCTTGAATGCTTAAGTTTCTTGGGCGTGGGGTCACCTTTGACACCTTAACTTGAGGTGATCAAATAACACAGAAGAGAAGCAAATAACATCCAGGTTCATTTCTTCCAGTTTGGGAAAAAGAGAGGGAGCAGGGGAAGGAAAATCCTTTCCCTTTCACAAGTTCATAATGTCTTTGTGGGTAAATTAGGATAGTCACCCTCTTGACCTACAAGATAATAGGCAACAAGAAGAATGCAGCAGAAAAGAGGAACAGGCTCAATCTCACTAGTTTTAAAGATTCAAGCAGCCAATGCTTTCCCATGAGGAGGGGATGTTCAGGCATCTGGAGTAGATAATCTAAACGTGCTCCAAGGCCTTGTCAAGGGTGTCTCCTCATTACTCAAATGTAACATACAAAGATAAGTCCATTCTAGAAATGTTGGAGGTAATAATCAAGCATTGAATTTTACTGAGTGATACATGGAGTATGGGACATGACCAGAGCAAACCAGAGTTTTAGGAAAACAACTTAAGCAAGCCAATTGGAAGATAAGCAAGATTGGGGAAAGACTTGTGGCAGGGAGGTCAATAGGCCATTTGACTATTCCAGGTGTGAGGCGGCAAGTTTCTATATCATCATGGTCCCAGTAACATATGAGAGAAAGTTGAATATGCAAGTGATTGCAAAGGTAAAATTGATAGGTTTTGGCAACAGATCAAAAAAAAGAAATTATGAGGACTTGAAAATGAAATATATGTTATTAGCTTGAGAAATGAGGTGGATGCTGGTATCCCCAAAAAGAAGGAGAAAGGGAGAAAACTTCCATATTTTCCTAGAGAAATGTAAATTTCACCAGAGGCCAACTGGATTCAGAAATTGAAAAATTATTGGAAAGTATGCAAAAAGCTGAAATTAAATAAAATGAATTACAATCTATGATAATGAGACAGATGTGTTCTCCTTTTCCCTAGTACAAGTTCATGGGCCACTTGTTCAGGAGGTCTGCTTGACATTTACATTTGAGTCAATTCGCTGGATTATAAGGAAAGCATCTGTTGTTGGAATGACAATAGCAAAAATACAATACTGCGAAGAAATCTAATTGTTATTAGCTATTGGGCTGGAATGCCAATGAGGAAGGCTGCATTGTTCAGGAACTGGCATTGGCAAAGATATTAAATTGGTTGGCTCATCAGGGAATATAGTACATTAGTGAGCTATTCAGCTGTGACTGAGTGTGTGCTTTAAAAAGAATGCCTTCAAAAGTTTGCAACACCATAAATCAAGGTAAGATTTAATGCCCAACACATGCAGGAAGGAGCCATGGTATATTTTACAAGACTCAGCTCAAGTAAGTGCAACTTTAATCACAGTGGGGGCAGTATTTCATTTTTATAATTTGATCCATGTTATTGTCTTTAGTCTTTAGAACAGAGAACTTTACCTCCAAAGACAAAGGGACTCAAGCACGATAGAAAAATTATCCCTAAAGATTTCTATTTGGGAATCCATTGTGTTCAGTAACTAAATTGTACTTTTATGACTTTTAATTACATATTTTTAAAAAGATCATAAACTCACCAACTTTATTTCCATTTCCCAGTGTGCTTCCAAAAGTAATTACTGTAGGAGATATAAAACTCAATATGATAAGATACCCTAAAGCTAGGCCCCAATTTAAGGAGTCTAATAAAGAAGGGAGGAAGGAATGTTTCTTAAGCTAATGTAATCAACCAAAATCCAATATTTTAATACTGTGATATTGAAAATATATAAAGGAGTTTTAAAACTTTCTCAGGCAGCTTATATATTCTATACAAATTTATACTAAAACATTTCAAAGGTTACTCATTTGTTTTCCAGTCTTTGTTTCATATTTTGCTCTGCTAACATGAACCATTCATATAACACAGACACATTAAGATGACAAATTATACCTTTATAGAATATTGTTAAAGAAGTCATTACAATTTGAGGAGTTTTTTTAAGTTCTTTTTTTTATTAACTTAATATGAGTGTGTTCAAAAATTTTATACATGGAATTTGATCTTCCTAGTACCAAGGTCATAACATAGTGTTTTCCTTATGTTGATTTTTGTAGTCAAGGGACCTGGCTTTTAATTTTAGTTTACTTATTTTGTACACTAACCAAATTTTGAAAACTGGGCAAATCATTTCTAATCTCTATGCTTCGGTTTCCTTATTTGAGGTTGATTGCACTGAATGATCTCCTAAAGTTCATGCAAAATTTAACCTTCTTTTTAGAATCCAAAGTATTTCTTGAGAATCACAATATACTTGGCACCCTGTGAGGCATAATGGAGAAAGGAAGTTGAGATGGGGACAAACAAAGTGTGTATGATAGTTTTTGGTCATCAGGATTTTACTCCATCCAAAGCATGTCACTTATTGACTTGCTAATAATATTAACGTAACTATTTAATTCAGTCTTCAAATTAGTCATACTTATTGATAATAGCAAAATATTATTCTCAGCAATATAATGATCTGGGACAATTCTGAAGGACTTGGAAAAAAGACTGCTCTCCACCTCCAGAGAAAGAACTGTTGGAGTCCGCTGCAGATCAAAGCACATTATCTTTCCCATGGATTTATTTACAGATTTAATTTGGGGTTTTATATGAGCATTCTCTTACAACAATGGACAATATGGAAGTACATTTTACAGGATAAAACATGTATAACCCAAATTAAAATGCTTCCCATCTCTGAGGGGAGGTGGTAAAGGGACAAAGGGAGACAATTTAGATTATGTAACCTGAGAAAATGTATGCTGAAAATTGTTATCACATGTAATTGGGAAACATATTTTCAATAATAGCATAATATTTCCTTTGTAAGGAAGAATATTTTGATAACACTGTATTATGCCATTGTATTCTTAGATGAAGTGATTACAAAAGGCTAACAACTTTCAGATGTTCATCTACCAAATATTTGTTTCTTCCTTTTATGCCAAAATCATTAAAAGAAAGGGAGAAATAGGACTTCATTAATATATTATTACTGCATTATAACATTATTACTGCAGAAAATTATTTTAGATTACTGTAACATTCTACTAGAGAACCTCAAAAAGGTTAGAAAATGCAGGCATTCAAAAAAAGAGACTATTGGTAAGAACTTTAGGGGGAGCCTGAACTCTACCAAATTACCCTCCAAGGAATTTTCATATAACACTTCAAAATGAATTCTGGAGTGGAAAAACACACAAAAGGATGAGATGAAAGAAAATTTCAGCCCAAGATAATTTAAAATGTTGGCAAGAAAAGTCTATTTCACCAGAGTGGGAGTGGAGTGTGGATCAGCATGCCAAGGCAGACACAACCTCAGCAACTGTGAACAGGCCTTGAGGGAAGCCAAATTAGCAGAAGAGGCTTCTGGAGCTCTCAGCCACAGATGGAAAGAAGGAAATTACAGGGGTCTCTTTGGTGGTTCTGAGTACAAGACTGTTTCTTTGCCCACAGGTTCCAGGTTATAATACTGGGTCTCAGTCACAATTTGAGAAGGAACACTAGCATACTCCGTTACTTGTGGTCTTAGGGAAGGAAGGGAACCTGGTCATAATTTCAGGGTGTAAAAGGATTGTTTATGGTCACTCATAGATTAGAGCATAGGTGAAAAGCTTATTAAACACACCTCTCCTTAGATCATACCACCTTGGAAGAACTTAAAACTTAAAGATCCCCAGAGCTAGTTGTGAAGGTAACTGTTTAAAGAACCTGAAACTTAGAGCAGCACTCCCTTCACTACAGGAATTTTAATGATTAATGTGAAGTTATTTAAGTTAAAAAGAAAGAAAAAAGTTTGAGCAATGAAGCAATAACAAGAACAAAAAACTCAGCATAAGTTATAAGTTATTTTGGTGACAGGGAAGATAAAAACACAAATTCAAAAGAAGACAACAAAGTCAATACTGCTGCATTTAAAGCCTCAAAGAAAAATATGAATTGGTCTCAAGTCCTAAACAAATTAATGGAGGAACTTATAATAATACTATTTTGCCAAAAGAAATGGCAGAGACAAACAAAATGGTCACAAAAAATCTGGAAAGAATATGCAAAGTGAAATGAGTGGAACCTTGAAAATGTTGTACAAAATAAAAATAATTTTTGATGATCCTTCTATGAATGACTTAAATATTATCAACAAGACAAGGATCAAGGAGAATCACAACAGACTCATGAAAAATGAGTAGAAGAAGGAACAGATGGAGTCTAAATGTAAATACCTTTCTTTATTTCCACCATGAATTTTGGTCTAGTGCAAGGGATTTATGTCTTCTTTCACAACATGATGAACATGGAAATATGTATTATATGATAATATATGTACAAACTATATCATATTACTTGCCTTCTTGGTGAGTGGGAAGGGGTATGAGGGGAAAGATAACATGGATTGCAAAACAAGAAAGAGAAATTAACATATTCAATAATAATAACACACACCTAGTAATGATAAAAAAATAAAAGCATAACTAAAAAAGCCTCACTTTTAAAAAAATAGAGAAATGAGTCAAATTTATAAGAATATAAGGAATATAAGTCATTCCCCAGTTTTTAAATGGTCAAAAGAAAGGAACAGGTAGTTCTTAGGCAAAGTAATTAAAGTTGTCTATAATCATGCAAAAATGCTCTAAATAGCTATTAATCAGAGAAAAGTGAATTAAAACAACTCTTTTGCTACTACCCCACACCTACCAAATTGACTATTATGACTATTATGAAAAGGAAAATGACAAAACTTGGAGGGAATATGACAAAAATAAAACACTAATCACTGTTGGGAGAGTGTGACCCAATTCAACTATTCTGGAGAAAAAATTGAATCCATGCCCAAAAGACTTTAATGGCATGCATTTTTTGACTCAACAATTTTGTTAATAGGTTTGTATTCCAAAGTGATTTAAAAAAAAGAACAAAAGGAAAAGGACTAATACGTGCAAAAATATTTTAGCAGCTCTTTTGTGGTGGCAAAGGATTGGAAAGTGAGTGGATACCCATCAAGTAGGGAATAACTGAGAAGGTTACAATATATGATTCTATTGTTATGAATTATGATGAACAGGAAGAGCTTAGAAACACCTGGAAAGACATAGAAACAGATGCAGAATGAAAAAAGTAGAACCAGGAGAACACTATATATAGTGACAACAATATTTTGTGAAGAACATCTGTGAATAACTTAGATATTATCAGCAGAACAATGATCCAAAATAATCTCAAAAGATTCATGATAAAAAAAATTTCATCTGCTTCCATGGGTAGAACTGATGGAGTCTGAATCCTGCTCATATCAAACTTTTTTTTGCTTTTTTCTTGTTTTTTGGTTTGTTTCTTTCCAAAGAAAATTACAATGAAAAATTAAATATCAAATATTCCCTAAAAAGTATGTTGATATTGCTAGGTGATATAATACACTGTTGCCCTATGGTAATAAACATTACCTAAATTTAACCTCCAATTTTCTTTTCTCCATATAACAATACAGCTTTCAACTCTTTCTTCACTTGTCCATTCAACTGTAAATATATTTAAGTACTATGTAAAAATAATTTCACTATCTATCTATCTATCTATCTATCTATCTATCTATCTATCTATCTATNNNNTAGATTTATCTATCTATCTATCTATCTATCTATCTATCTATCTATCTATCTATTTATCTATCTCCCAAACTTAGTATGGTTTTGAGCTTTAATAGCTTATTTTCTGGGTTGCAGTTTCAAGCATTAATAGCTATAATTTTCTTTTATTTTCTTGGTTTCAGTGGTTAGAAAGCCATCTCTTGGCAGGAAAGACCACATCTCTTTCATTCTTAGCCAATAACTATGAGCCACCATGCCTAATAATCAAATAGAAGATAGTTGAATGTGCCAAGCTCAGATTAAGTCTAGTGCTTTTGCTGTTTTTTTCCTGATTCCATCATTCCTGATAAGTATATGAATTTAAGATTATGTTTTTTTCTTTAGTACTGTTTAATATTTGATTCTGTTTTAACAAAAGCAATTACAAACAAAACAATCTCACAGATCGCATAAGCAACTGGGTGAGCCTATCTCCCAAGAGCTTCTTTGTTTGATGAACAAATGAAGGTATGGCAAAGAGGGAAAAAATTAGGTAAGGGATCAAAAGCAATTACTTTATAGGAACCTTTCCCCTTCCCTTTTTCTTCTATATTTCTGCCATCAATATGCATATCTAATAGTAACAATACCTAACTAGAGATTCTTTGCTTTTGTTACATCTTCCTAGCACTTATACACAGACATTATAGAAAGGCAGCTTATTAATCAACCTGATATTTTGAAAGGTTGCAGAGAATTTAGACAAATAGTAGTGATACAACTGAGTCACAGAATAAGTATGGTTCCCTCTCTCTCCCTCATTTATCTCTCTCTTTCTCTTTCTTTCTTTCTTTTTTCTTTCTTTCTTTCTCTCACTATATATATATATATACATATATATATATGTATATGTATCTTGTGCAGATAGAATGTTATTATCTAGAAGCAAGTCTATTTTTTAAATGAAAATCCATCAGTAATAATAAGAATAACATATTGTAGAGTTGTGGCAGGCTATCTCTCAAGCAGTTTCTGCTCCAGTGAAATTTCATTTTAAGAAAATACAGTATGCTATTCACTTCCAGGATAGTCATTGTAATAGGATAACATTTGTATGAGTTGCTATGTTCTGCCAACTGGACATATGTTCAAACCAAATGTCCCTGTGAAAGAAATCTTTAACAATGATACATAGATTATTGTAAGGCTTAAGGAAAACCACTGGGTCTTAATAATTCTAGACCTACTTTAATAGAATGTTTTAAATTAAAATATTAATTATTTGGAAATAGCCATATACTATTAAAATACATGAAGTGAAATAGATTTGCTAAAGGTTTTTTATAATACTATTATTTTCTAAAAGTGAAATATTATTGATTAATTGTGCTTATTTACAGCAAAGGGGGAGTAGAAGGACATTCAACTTAATATGTATAAATAGTCACAGGTTCCACCTTTGGGAATCTAAGAACCTGGGGATTAAGTGTATTTATGCTTTTGATATAGACTATAAATAGTTTCAGAAAGATTTCAACTCTTCCTATTTTATTCAACTCAACTCAATAAACATAAATATCCTTGTTGTTCAACTCACTGTGCTAGATTCTAGGATCACTTGAGTCCTTGCCCTCAAAGAGTTTAGAATACTTCTTTGACTCCATGCCAACTAGTATACAACTGTACCCAAAGTAAAGACTCACTAAATATCAAATGGGTCATAATGAAAATATTTTACACTGTGCCAACTACCCTTTAAGATAAAGGGAGTTTAAAGTAACTAGAGCTTATTTCAAACTGCTGGAGATATGAATCTCTCAGCACCTATTAGCATAATCTATTTATATAAAATATATAAATGCAGAGAGAACAGAACCGCAAAATGATTTGTTGGACTCTATTGTTGAGCCCTAATTTAAATCACTTGCTTTTCTCAATTATTATTCCAATGCCTCATCTGAATCCCTCTGACATTAAATGTATTTTATGGGGCCAATATATTCCTTTAACTTGCAAAATCTTTAATGCAGGATTTATACATCTACTGCAAGATGGATGAGAATAATTATCTGGACCTTGTAAAATTCATTCAAAGAATGTTATTTTACTTTTGTATAATAGAAACACTGAAAATGTAGCAGGATTTTATTTCTGTGGATAACAATTTTAGTTTTGAAAACAAATTTCAAATGTATTATTTTAGTGGATTTGTTTTGTTAGTGTATCTATTGATCTAGTGAGAGAATAATGTATATGTTTGTGTGTGTGTGAATGACGAAGACAAAGAAATAGACAGAAAAAGAGAGAGACAGGATTAGGTAAAGGTGCATGATAATGAGAATAATATTGCAAGGTGTTTTTTGTTTTGGTTTTTATTTTTGACCTTTATGGACCAATTAATGGAAAATGATTACACATTTGTAGATTATATTTTAGCCTTGGCTGGCCACTGTGTGAATAGTGATAAAAATAACAAAAGTGACTGGGTAACAGCATGCAGAGACATCAGAACAAGCCACATACACCCTGATGTTTAAACAATTCGTCATGAATTTTTATATTTTGTTAGATAAGAGAATATGCTAGATAACATATTATGTTCAAGGAAAAGCTTTCTGCCAAAGTCAATGTTCTTAATATAGGAAGCATTAACTTGGACTCAGGAAAACCTGAGTTCAAATTCTGTCTTCAGAACATTTTGGCTGTATGACTGTGGGAAAATTATAAGATGATAGGATCATAAATTTAAAGCACGAAGAAACATTGAATTTCATTTAGTCTATCTCCCTCAGTTTACAGATGAAGAAACTAAAACATAATATATGAAATAAATTCCTCATTTCATATATTCACTCTGCCTCAGTTCCCTTATTTGTAAAATGAAAACAGTTGTTACAAGATTATTGTGAGGATCAAATGTGATAAAGGCCAAACATCTCATTTCAGCACTTAATTTCATTATAAATATCATCTAGTAATGTTATTATTTCCTGAATAAAGCTATTAGGTAAAAAAGTAAATAACTATATTCAACATATGTTGAGTAAATGAAGTTCAATTTTGAAATTTAGTTATTGTATGCTTAAATATACATATATTATTATATCATCACTAATCATTTAGTGGTCATAATTTTAATAATAATTTAGGATACAACCACTTTTACTGGAGAATGCTAATGAGGTAGAAGTTTATTTACCTAGCAACACTCTCCATTTCACTTTGTCTACTTGTAAATAATATCAAACACCAATATGATAACTAAAATTGTCAAGTAGATAGATGTTTTAAAGACATAATTGCAAAAAAAATTACTGTTTTGCAGAATCTGAAATCTTGACTACTTTTATCAATTTTTGTTGATGTTTGGTTCTGTGTTGGGGTGGCAGACCCAGGCTTCATAGATAATGCAAAGTGAGATTATATTAGCTGTGTACTCTTTTCCTTGTCTAGACATGGAGTTCACTAATTTCAAGAGCAGGAGTATATTCTAACAAAGATATAAGCAGAAAGTATGGAAATGATTTTCTTCCTTTCAAATGAACGATCTATATTAAGGTTAATGACCAGGTTAAGACTGTCCCTGGATAGATGCAACTTGCTGCCTATTGATTTGCTGTAAGTATATTTTAAGCCATGATTTACTGTGGTATTCAATAAAAAATGAATACCAATGCCAGGAGCCATAGCAACTCATGGGTCTGTATGGTATGTGAGAGATAAGAAAGAATCTCTCCAAAGATAGACTTGTAAAGAAAGAAAGGGAAATATACCAACAGGTTTATATTATAGAAATGGTGAAATACTTTATTAAATGACTTTTTCTTACCACAATGGAGTCCACACTAAGATGTGGGTTTAGTGGAAATTGAGCTGGGATAGTGAATATATATTTTTTAAAACCCTTATCTTCCATCTTGGAATCAATACTGTGTATTGGCTTCAAGGCAGAAGAGTGGTAAGGGTAGGCAATGGGGGTCAAGTGACTTGCCCAGGGTCACATAGCTGGGAAGTGTCTGAGGTCAGATTTGAACGTAGGACCTCTGTCTCTAGACCTGGCTCTCATTCCACTGATCTACCCAGCTGCCCCCGGGATAGTGAATATTTGAGGAAAATCTAGGTAAGATTTATTTGTGCCCTTCGAACTCTGATTAAATTTGTATTTTTTAAGACTATGGAGGAGAGAATATGATTTAAATGTCTCTCAAATTGAAAGGGCTTACTTTGCCTGTGCTGCATTGCAATGGCAGAGCAATTTCCTTTCCTATGTTCATAGAGAACATGCTGGTTTAATATGTCAAGGTTTTAAAAAAAACCTACAAGTAATAAACTAGTGCAGTAGTCCAAGTGTGAAACAATGGATTTCTTCTGTGAGGATATGATTAAAAAAAAAGCAATGAGTGGTGACAATTTTAATCCTTTTTGAATATTAATCCCCCTTTCTCTCAGTAACAATTAAAATCAGTCATTCCATTTCAATGTAAATAGGTTTAGTTATTAAAAGCCATGGTTTAGTACTGTTATACCTATAGCAAAGAGATCTAAAGTTAATGACATTCTTTCTTCTTTACAGACAATCAGTCATTATTAAGCATTAATCAGACACCTACTATGTGCCATGTAATATGTTAAGCACTTGAAATGCAAAAAAAGTAATATAATTGTCCTAGGCTCTCAAGGAGCTCACAGTCTAATTTGGGAGATAACACACAAATGGCTATGTCCTTACAAGATGTTTACAGTCTACATGGAAGGTGAGGGTATGGAACTAAGGGAAGTGAGGATGTCAATATTCCTATAAAAAGTGGAATTTTGAACTTACTACTGAAGGAAGTCAGAAGAATTCAGATTTGTAATTGATGAAAGAGAGAATTCCAAAAGCAAAGGGGCAGAATATGCAAAGAGTTGGAAGATGCAGTTTCATGTGTGCAAAATAGAAAACAAGTGAATATTACTGCATCCTAAAGTTCATGGAAGGGATTAAAATGTAAGAGGCTGGAAGTGTAGGAAAAGACACGGTTTATAAAAGGCTTTAAATGCCAAACATGGGATTTTATATTAGATACTTGATATAATAACCATTAGAGTTTTATTGACTTGGACAATGACATGGTCAGACTTCAACTTTTAGAAAATGATTTTACTGGCTGAATGGAGGATAGATTGATATAGAAAAAAAATCTCAAGGCAGAGAGACTAATTAAGAGATGGTTTCAATAGTCCTGGAGAAATGATGAGCCCCTAAGTAAGGACTATATGTGTTAAGGGAGATGATTTATACAAGTAATTGTGAAAATAAGAAGAGATTTGATAGCAGACTGGATAGGCAGGATTAAAGAGAGGAAGAAGTTAAATCCCTTTAGGTTGAGAGCATGGGTGACTAGGACAATGATGGCATCCTTGAGTTCTTAAGAAATATCAAATTAGATAGTGGCTGTGAATGCAAAACCCACTAAATTAGCTTTTATTTATAAATTATAATTGGCCTTTTTATCATTATCATTATTAGGGTGGATAATTTGTTACAATTAAGAGTGCTGCACATAAAATATGGAAATATTTGAGTTCCAATCTCAAGTCTGAGAGGAGTTAGGCATATCATTTAAACAAACTCACTGAACCTTATTTTCCTCATCTATAAAATGTGTATCATTTGTTGACCTTTTAGGCATAATTACCTTAAGTGTGGGAAAATTATCAAACAAATCATCATGTATATATCGGTTATCATTTTATTAAATAAAATAATCCCCTTTAAAATCTCCTAGAAGGAGGATGGCCAAGATGGAAGAGAAAAGGCATTAGACTCATCTCGACTCTCCCAAATGTCACTCCAAACAACTCTAAAATAATGCCTCAATCTACTACCATAGAAAGAATTGAAATGGTCTGAATGCAGATTGAAGAATATCATTCTTCACTTTATTTTTCTATGAATTTCTCTAGTGTGAGTAATTTTTGTCTTCTTTCACAGTATGATAAACACGGAAACAGATATTATATAACACATATACAATCTACCTCATATGACCTCTAGTCTTGAGAGAGTGGAGGGGTTGGAAGGAAGGGGGCAAAATTACAAAATTTCAAAAACTTACAAAATATCAGAAAAGAATTATTAAAATTTTATCCATGTGTAGTCTAGAAAAATAAAACAATGCTATAAGACAAATTTTTGAGGGCAAAGCAAATAAAAGAGGGTAAAACTATTTCCAAAGACAAGACAACTTAGAAGGAAAGATTTGTCTCATTGGGGAAAGAATTACACACAACCCAATACAGACCAATTCCTAGCAGGCAAGCAGCAGGCCTTGGGCTATGGTTTCCTGATCTCTCAGCACACAGATGGTAAAAGGTTTGATCAGGAGGAGATTGCAGAGGAGCCCATTAGATTTAGGACTTTGTTGCCTTATGCATACTTGTTTCTGAAGGAGCACTAGCCAACGAGTATAAGCAGCCCCAGAGAAGCAGGCACCCTGGCTATGATTCCAAGATGGAAAGGAGTGCTTATGGTAACTTGGACCAAAGAATAATCTAGAAGAGCAGTGACTACATTTTTCCTTAGACCTTAGACCATTTTGTCTTAGAAGACCTACAAATGTACAGATTCTCCAGAAGTAGCTCTGAAAGCAGCAGAATAAAAAACCTAAAGCCTGGGGAAACTCTGGGGGCAGAACTCATGTTTAACAATATTTGAAGTTAAAAGTCAAGAAATAAGCTTAAAAATGAGCAAACAAAAAGAGATAAACTTCATCATAGAAAATATACTGACAGAGAGATCAAAACAAAAACTCAGAAGACAACAAAATCAAAACATCAAAATGCAAAACCACAAAGGAAGGCTTTGCATCTTCTTCAATCCAGTAATACCAGTACTAGTTCTATATCGCAAAGAGGGTTTTTAAAAGGAAAAAAAAAATATATATATATAAAAAAAGTATATATATATATATATATAAAGAATATGTATGTATATTCTTTTTGTGATTGTAAAGAAATGTAAATAGAGGAGAATCCCATCACTTGGGGATAGCTAAACAACTTATGATTCATGATTATAACAAAATGCTAAATGTTAAAATTGTTTTTATACATCATTACAAAAATATTTAAACAATTCCCACAAATGGATATTTTATTTACTGCCTTACCTTGTCTATGGTCATAGTATAAGCTGTCATTTCTAGGCAATACTCAATAAATGACTTTTCTTCATGGATCATGTGGAAGAATGCCTTTACTTTCCTTGATTGACCTTGAGGGTACAACTTCTGAGCAATAGGAGTAAATTTTGGAGACACCTTAGGGATCATTTTAAGGAAATAAAATTCTTATATTTAGAGCTATTTAAATGTAGAATGGGCTGGCTCAGGAAATAGTAGGTTGCTATCACCCCACCCAACCCACACTGACTGGGAGTCTTTGGGAAAATGTTGGTTTATGTCTAATTGGCTATATTGATGTTGTTTTTTTTAAAACCCTTACCTTCCCTCTTGGAATCAATCCTGTGTATTGGTTCCAAGGCAAAAGAGTGGTAAGGGCTAGGAAATGAGGGTTAAGTGATTTTCCCAAGGTCACACAGCTGGGAAGTGTTTGAGGCCAGATTTGAACCCAGGACCTCTAGTCTCTAGGCCTGGGTCTCTATCTACTGAGCAACCCAGCTGCCCCTTAATTAGGTATATTGTTAATGATAATCTGTTCTATTTCAGTTATAGTTTGAATGAGGTAGCCTCTGATTTTTTGTCTTTCATATTCTATGGTAACACTGACACATACATTTTGATCTCAATAGAATTTATGCCTTGAGAAGAATATTCTCCATTCCTAACATTGCATTCTAATTCTTCTATATTCTCCTCTCCTGAGTTTTCCTTTGTGACTTCTGGCATACATTAGCCAGAGAGTTAATCAGACTTGGTGTTAAATCTAGAGATTATTTAGGGAAAACTTATAGACATGCATGACGATTGAACCAATGGCAACAATGTTTTAAATTTAAAAAGTTAAACAAATGAATTTACAAGTCTGAAAAGAATTACTGTTCTGTGTTGGTATTATAGTTCATAGATTGTCTCAAGCAAATACTGTGATCATGAAAGTTTATTGGTTTGGGCATTTTATACATTTAGGTGAATGATAATCTCTCTCTAAGAGAAATCTATATGAGATGATGAAATGATTTGTTTTGCACGTTCAATATTATATTACACATCATAACTAATATAATCAAGAAGAATCTTACTTTTCATTGAAAAGTTAAGAGGATCATTTGGAAAACTAAAGCTAGCAACAATTTGGACCTTTGCAGCATTTTACTATGTTAATGTAATTGTCTTTAGAGATAATAATGAAAGTTCATATGAATCTTGAATTCTGGCAGTACCAGTGTTTTTACTTCAAAGATAACTATTAGATAAAAACTTAGTTTAGAAAAGTAATTAAGTTGGAGAATGATTTTTAACATTATAAGAAAATTACTGAATTCATACATAAATTTAACACAGAGACCCTTTAAATAAAATGTTTAAATTTTATTTGATTTTCAAAGCTTAATTTTACACTCAACATTTTAGGAAATTAACACTTGTTTAAAATGTTGTAAACATGCACTAGTTATTTGTTGTACTACCCCAAAAGGTGAAAAAAAATCAATTAACAATTCAATATTTAAATTTTACTGAATTTTTTTTCTTCTCAAGGTAACACATTTAGATATGGACTTCTGCTTTTGCTGTTAGTACACAATATCCTTTTTTCCTTTAAGACTGATTCCTCAATATGAAATGCAACTATTGTAATATTATAGACATGGCTTTAATTACTAAGGGTGATCATTTTAAGTAAGAATCCAATATTTACATAGGTAACTTTAAAACAGAAAGCTAAAAAATGTAATTCATGAATTTGAAAATCATCTTTCAATGTATATATTAATTTATTTTTTGTATTTTTTCAAAACAAATAAAAAGACAGACAGATAGAGAGACAGACAGAGAACTTGAGGAGCACAGCCCACCTCTCAGCACAGGTTCCTGCACAGATTACTATCTAGATTCCCTGTGGGACTGTATCCATAAAATGACACTTCATGAGTTCCCAACAATTAATTTACTTTTATTGTCTTCCAGTGGACATAATCAGTTTATAGCAGAGGAAATTAAAATAGCATAATGGCATAGTAATAATTGTAATGACAGCATATTTGTAGCCACAATACATTTTCCTGATTACCCTTTGAGAAATTTTCTTAACAAACCCACACAGCATATTTGGGATGATGGCAACATATAGATAGCCAGTGGCCAGGGCAGACATCTAGTGGATATGTTTGGTCAGGGAGTAAACACTGAAAAGTACACATATAAAGAAAAAATGTTTCCAGAACACAATCATGGTACCAGATTCTGCTTAAAGACTACAGTCTTGAACTACTGACTTAAATGAAATCCTTGGCTATTTTTTCAGGAAAGAGCAGATGACTGTCATGTTCTTTCAGTTGCAATAAAGTTCTTAGGCTTTTATAATCTTCTTTAGAGAAGTCTGAAAAACCTTGCCTTAGGTCCAG
>NC_058132.1:302565001-302648999 GCF_016433145.1 Gracilinanus agilis
TTAGTCCCGGTCTCTTTTGTGCAAAAACTTGGAATTCTTCAATTTTGTTGAATGCCCATACTTTCCCCTGAAAGTATATGGTTAGTTTCGCTGGGTAGTTGATTCGTGGCTGAAGGCCCAGCTTTCTTGCCTTTCTGAATATTGTATTCCAAGCCTTTCGATCTTTTAGCGTGGAGGCTGCCAGATCCTGTGTGATCCTTATTGGTGCTCCTTGATATTTGAATTGTCTCTTTCTGGCTTCATATAAGATTTTTTCTTTAACTTGAAAGCTCTTCAATTTCGCTATTATATTTCTGGGTGTTGACTTTTCTGGGTCCAGTGTAGAGAGTGTTCTATGGATCCTTTCAATGTCTATATTGCCCTCTTGTTGTAGAACTTCAGGGCAATTTTGCTGAATAATTTCTTTAAGTATGGAGTCCAAGTTTCTATTAATTTCTGCCTTTTCTGGAATACCAATGATTCTCAAGTTGTCTCTTCTAGACCAGTTTTCTTGGTCTGTCACTCTCTCATTGAGATATTTCATGTTTCCTTCTATTTTTTCAGTCTTTTGACTTTGTTTTATTTGTTCTTGTTGTCTTGAGAGATCAATGGTTTCTAAATGTTCGATTCTAGCCTTTAAGGACTGGTTTTCGGCTTTAATGTTTTGGTTTTCAGCTTTAATGTTTTGGTTTTCGGCTCTAATGTTTTCCTTTTCCTTTTCAACCTGGTCATTTTTGGTCTTCAGTTGTCTTGTCTCACTTTCCAATTGCGAAATTCTGCCTTTTAAACTGTTATTTTCTTGCCAGATTTCTTTCATCTTCCTCAGCATTTCATTTTTAAACTCTTACATAGCTTGTGACCAGCTTTCATTTTTTGGGGGAGGTTTGGGTTTTTGTTTTCCCTCCTCTGTTGTCTGTATTTTCTCTGTGTAGAAGTTGTCTAGTGTTCCAGAGTTTCTCTTGATGGTCTTTTTCTTCTGCACTTCCTTATTGCTGGCCATTGTTAGCCCCGCCCCTTTACAGCTTTGTCTTTGCACTCAGGGTCTGCCTGGGCCTTGCAAGCTCCAGGGGCTCTGGTCTCCTTGTCCTCGGGGTCAGGCCTCCTGGTAGTTCCCGGTCTGCCCCTCTGCCGGAGGTTCCTTCAGCAGTCTTTGGGGCTGCTTCCACTGCCGGGCTGGGTCTGCACCGGGTCCTCAGTGGAGGTCCAAGCCTGGGCTGGAGATCGTTATTCAAGCCTAGGGCACTGCCTTTGCCTGCTCAGATGCTCTTAGGGCCCTGCCTTCACCCCTGCAGAAGGTAGTGAAAGTCTGTGGGCTGGAGATCTTTATTCACACCTGAGGCGATGCCTTCAGCACTTGGGAAAGGCCTTGTTTTAGAGGCCTTTGTCCAGGCCGGAGGCGGTGCCTTCACCCATGTGGATGCTCAGGGAAAGTCCATGTGCACCCACAGCCACCTGGGGTCCCTAGTCTTGCAGCACACAGGTACAGGCTCCGGGGCTACCAGTGATTATCTGGTTGCCCCAGTCCTGTTTTCCCACTTGTGCGTTGGCCTTGTGCAAGGTGTGGGGGGTGGGGGTGGGGGAGGGGCTTCTTCCTCTCCTGTTTTAGTGAGAGCTGTTTCACCCCTTTATAGTGTGGAAATGCCCTGATTCTGAGTACCTTCAGTGCTGCGCCCTGTTGTGGGGTTCCTTCATTCCTCTGGACTCGTTTTTATTTCCCCTTGAGGAGTCCTGTATGCTTCGGTCAGGAGAGATTGAGCAGCTGCTCCTTACTCTGCCGCCATCTTAATTGGAAGTCCCAGTCCTCTCCTCTTCTTCTTAATACAGGATTCTCAACCCTAGTTGTCAAGCTCTCTAGGAAAAAGAGCAAGGTTCTTTGAGATAATTGAATATTTTTGTTGGAATCTTTCTTCTAGTTCAGTGGTTTGGGTTCCTCTTTCAGAAAACTCACTCTGATTTGTGGTGAGTATTCCATATATTTTTATTATCAGTCTCTGAAGGCTAGGTTCTAAATCACATAATAGTTATTTAGTTATTATCAAATTGACTTCTGATTTGTGGTTGCTTCATTTTCAAATCCCATATCTCTTTGATTCTTCTATGTAGATGAATTGTTGGAGAAATGGATATGAAAATGAGAAAGATCCTGGGATAAGGTCACATTCTTTGCTACCTCCCTTGCCATATGCATTTATAGATCTTCAGAATCTGAAAAGAGGCTTCTATATGTCTCTTACATATATGGAATTTCAGTAACTTCATGTGAGCCTCAACTGAGCTCTTGAAAATAATGACTATTATCTCCACTTTAAATTTGAAGAATGTGAGTATTAAAGAGATTAAATGAGTTGCCTATGTTCAAACAGCTAAAAGAAGAAAAATGGATATGAACTCATGTCTTTTCTTACTCCATTTCCACTACTCTTTCAGGGATACAACATTGGCTTTCGCAATACTATTAAATATACCAAGAAATGGCAAGTAGGAATAATGAATTAAAGATAAATGTCATTTATTAATATATGTTTTATTTACTTAAATTAAAAGCATATTTCTACTATAATTTATTTTTATTCCTCTTTCCATAATTCTCTCTAAGTGTGATGTACATAAAAGATGTATATTAAATAGTTCCTGAATAAATAATAGATGAATTAATATAAATGTAGTCAAATACTTTAATCTCTCACCATGATCCAAAAATCAATTCTAGACAGAATTCTAACAGCACCATTTGTATTTTTTTCCTTTATTTTATCCTTATAATCACCAAGGTATAAATATCCCCTTTCTCCCATTTTCTCAATTTAAATAGAAAAGCAATACCTTTCCAATAAATATGGAAATATTCAGACAAGGAAAACCAAACTCCAAATTTTCCAAGTCCAATTACATAGGTCTCATTCTGTATCTTGGTATCTTGAATTCATCACCTCTCTGTTACTAGTTGGGTAGCATAGTTCATGATCAGTACTCTATAAATTATTAACATAAATCAGAGTTACTTGGTTTTTCAAAGTTGTTTGTATTTGCAAGGTCATTATTGTATAAATAGTTCTCCAGATTTTGCTCATTTAACTATGCATCAATTTATTCTAGCTTTTCCAGGTTTATCTGAATTCATCCCTAATGATATTTTGTACAGTATAATTGTATTATATTAGCCTCAGTTATGACCGTTGGTTTATTCATTATTCAATTGATGATCATTTCTTTACATAACAACTCTTTGCCACCACAAAAAGAGTTGCTAGGCATACTTTTACATTGTAAGGGTTCTTTACCTCTTTCTTTGATCTCTTTGTTACATAGGCCAAAGGTGGTATTATTGGATCTGTGAATTTTGTAGCATAGTTCTGCATTGCTTTCCAGAATGGCAATATCAGCTCACAACTCCAGACTCAGTTAATAGAATTAACTACTCTGTTTTCAAAAAGTCCATCCAAAACAGAGGTAGAAATTTGAATACTTTTATTCAGTAAATACATTATTCATTGTGTTCACTAATGTGTGTTAGTTCACTAAGTATCCACTAAGTAAAACATATCAGAATTGGCATCTGTCTAATTTTTTTTTTAAACATTCTATTCAGCAAATTATTCTCATCTCAGTTATAATAATTTATTTTTCATGGTTCCAGACTATTTCTCCCCAGAAATACTATTAGATTTCAGCTCAAAAAATTACTCCACATACTAAAGTATTAATATTTTAAAGTCCATTCATGTATTGTCCTTTGCTTTCCAATTGCATGTTTTAATATGACATTTTTAAGAAAAATTCAATAAAATTTGATAAAAACCCTTGTTATTTTATACATGATCTTGTATTCCCCTTAACTGAAGATTTATGGTCATACAAAATTAAATATATGTTATTTTAATTTTTTTAGTAAATAAAACAAATTATTTTATATTTGGTTTCTCTTTCTTGCTTATTTCATAAATCTAATCATTCATGAAGTTGTATTAATTTATCTTTACTATCTCTCTCTTCTATCACCTTGTTAACCATATCATTTTGACCATCTTGGTTCAGATACTCATAACTTTATATCCAGGTTATTGTAATAGCCTCTTAATATGTTTTCTTGTCTTCAATATCTGTCTTATCCATGACATGCTACACACCATTACCAGTTTAATCTTCCTAAAACACAGGTCTCATCACTTTACTTTGATGCTGAAAAGACTCCAATATCTCTATATTACCTACTAAAGAAAGTTTAGAATCTTAGTCTCTTATTCAGGGATGCTCTCTGTATAACTCCAAACTACCTTTCCAAATTTATTTCACATTATTTACTTATACATACTCTATGCATCATCCAAATTGTACTACTTATCCTGTCACTGTTAGAGTCAACTAGGTGTTGCAAGGTGATAGGCTACGGTGAGGAACACATGAGGTCAGATCTGGTTTCAGATACTGCGGCTCTGGGCAAATTACTTAAAATCTGTCTACCTCATTTTCCTTAATTGTAAAATGGGGATAATAATGTCACTTACCTGCCAGTATTGCTGTGCCATGGTTGTGAGGATCAAATGAGATACTTATAAAGTACTCTATATATTTAGTAGGTGAATGTTTCTTCCCTCCCTCCGTTCCTTCTTTCTTTCCTCTCTTCCTCCCTCCATCCCTTCCTTCCTTCCTTACCTTCCTTCCTTCCACCTTTCCTTATTTCTTTCTTTCCTTCCTTCCATATTATCTTATTTCTTTCCTTCCTTCCATCTTTGTTTCTTTCCTTCCTTCCTTCCTTCTTTCCTTCCTTCCTTCCTTCCTTCCATATTTCCTTATTTTTTTCTTTCCTTCCTTCCTTCCTTCCATTTTACCTTCTTTGTTTCCTTCCTTCCATATTATCTTCCTTCCTTCCATATTATCTTCCTTCCTTCCATATTACCTTCCTTCCTTCCATATTACCTTCCTTTCTTCCTTCCTTCCTTCCATATTTCCTTATTTCTTTCTTTCCTTCCTTCCTTCCTCTCTGCCCCAACGTAACTACCTCTGTGTCTTTGTGCAGATTGTTCTCTGTGGTTAGGATGCACTCAACATTCTTCTTGCCTCTATTACTATAGGTTAAAATCCTGTCTTTTGGGATCAATCTCAAAAAGCTACTTTCTCCCCCAAGTAGTCAATGACTTACCAAGAGATAGTGACCTTTCAGTTCTCTGATCTGAAAGCATTTTGTACTTTTTAAATGAACCTATAAAATTCCAATCTGTATTGTAATTTGTGTGTGTGTGTGTGTGTGTGTGTGTGTGTGTGTGTGTGTGTGTGTACACATGTTATCTCTTCTGCTCTACAGCAAACTCCATGAAGGCAGGTGCCTCACATGATTTATCTTTATATTTTCCCCAGTTCCTAGTGGCATGCATCATATATTGTAGAAGCTTAATTAATGGTCATTGAATTAATGACTTAAAAGGATAATTACTTCTTTAATATTATGACTGCATTTATTTAAAGTTTTATCACAAAAGTACAATAAAGCCTACAACATTAACAAGAAATTTATTATGTAAATAGCTTACATTTTATTTCTTTTCAAAAACTAAATATCCCAAAAAGCTATAGTAAGAATATCAATAAATTTACAAATAATACTTTACATCCCTGAGGTTGTATTAATTCCTTTGAAATTTGCATTGCTCACTAACAGTAACTTATTATTGTCATTGTAAACCTGTTTTTTAAATTAATGTGGTTTTACTGAGTATAACAAAGATATTAAGCTTCAAGAAAGAGCCAATCCATCAATATTCTCCTTTACTTCAAATGTGCAAGGGGATCATCCATAATACTTAAATTTTATTGTCCCATTAAAATATTATTCTTATAAATTACCTACACACCATTAATTGTTGTTTCTTTGATCTATGCCTACTTTTTCTCTGATAACAGCATTCCTGACAGTCTTTAGAGCTCTAATAATGCATCATAAACATGACTAACTATTTAGTTAGTTGTCTATTGTGCCAACAGACCAAAATAGATGTAGAAGAAACAGCTACAGAAATCAGTGTAGTGGAAATCTGATTTGAATAACATTAAATCAAAGTTACTAGATGATTCCATCTCCCCTATTAGAAATATCTAATTGGGTACATTTGTGGGAAACTTTGACATAATTCTTAGACACTTGATATTTAAGACTGTTTTATAATTAAGTGTCATATAATAAAAGCTCTTCTGGCATATGCATTAACTGTTATTAACTGATTTCAAATTTAATATCGTAAAACTTAATATGTGCCGTGATGGGGAGTATTCCTTAAATCTTAACTAATAAACAGTTGACATATAGACACCACTGCTGAATTACGGTGCATTTTTGCTGAGCTCTAATTTTTTTCCTCATTTAACAATGTTTTATGGCATTCTAAGACAATTGATTCAATTTAGCAATATGAAAGCTCTTTTGCCCATTAGGGCATAAATTGTATACCCCATTTTCAGATGGCCTACACATAGCTCACAACTCTTATATGGAGTTGGAAATGATGACTGAATAGCTCTGTCCCAAGCCAAAATGACCAAAGAATAAAGGGAAGAGATAAAATGAGGAAAACTCGACTTTTGCTTAGGCATTAGGAAGAGAGTTTGTCACTATTAGAGTCGAGCTTCAGACAAAATGAATTGATCTGTCATGGTATATTAGGATGACCAATGTACTTGGAGTCAGAAGTCATGAAGTTTAATGTTGACTCCACTGTTAACTAGCTGTGTGACCTTAGTTACTAATTCATTTATTTTCTTCATCACCAAGTTTCCTCATCTATAAAAGAAGAGGATTGGACTAAATTCCCTTCTCAAAGTTCTCTTCTAAATCTATAAGTTATATTAAAAGAAGGAAGGAAATCAGCATTTATTAAGCATTTACTATGTGCCAGGCTCTCTTCTAAGTTCTTTATACATGTATCTTATTTCTTTCTCATATTAAACTATGGATGTATGAGCTATTATTATCCTCATTCTGTAATTAAGGAAACTGAAGAGAAGAGTGGTTCATTTACTCAAGCGTAGTCACACAGTGACTAAATGTTTAAGGTTGGATTTAAACACATGCCTTCCTGACTTTAGACCAAATGTTCTATTCATTGTGCTACCTAGCTGGTCAAAAGCCTAACTGAAGCTATTTCAATAAATGCTATTGGATTACTTCTTCCTGACATCAGAAAATCTACACAGACCAGGGTCATGTCTTTAGAAACCTAGTAATATTGGCTAAATTATTTTATGTGTGGTCATAGACTGTTAGGATGTATCTTGTAGTCAATTGTTTAATACAGCCACTACAAAAGAAAAAATGAAAATACATTTTGCTTGTGGTCTCTGGTAAGCTTCAGTCCTGTGGAGCATAAGTAAACTGGTGAGCCTTCAAATTTAGCATCTGCTATGTGCCCTACTTAACATTAAATGACAAGACATATGAGAAGAGAATAGTTACTGATAATAGTATTTTCACCAAGATTGAAAAGATGTTTATTGCAACATGATTCTGGTTAGATGTGTATAATAATTATATATAATTATTCTACATATTATATATATACATAACAAAGTATTTTCGCATCTGAGACAAGCAGAACAAACTACGTCTGGAAGAAAGTTCAATGAAAAATACACTTAGTGAGGAAGGGTGGGAGAAGATACTATCGATTGAAGGGAGACAAAGACCCTAGTACACTCCTACTCCTTTTCTGGGGAAGCTGCATATTACCTTCAAAAAGAGAGTTATTTGTTAACTTTTTACTTCAATGAATTATTTTAAATTTATTTTTGTTTTGTTTTGTTTTTTTTACCAATAACATGTAATAACACTTTTCCACACAAGTTTTCCTAAGTTATATGATTGAACTTATCTCCTTCTCTCTTTTCCCTTCCCCCTCCCATTGCAGGCAGGAGATTAGATAATAGTTATTCACATGTTATCATACATCTATATTTCTTGTCCTGAAAGCTGGGAACTTTGAGTTTATCAAACACAATCTTGCTGAGGTCATTTTCCCTTATTCTATTCCATTGATGCTCCCTTATTCTATTCCATTGATGCTCCCTTCTATTTCTTAGACAGTACCAGATTGTTTTGATGATTACAGCTTTATAGTAAAGTTTAGATTTGGTTCTACTGGGCCACCATCCTTCACATTTTTTTTATTAGTTCCTTTGATATTCTTGACCTTTTGTTCTTCCAGGTGAATTTTGTTTTTATTTTTTCTAGTTCTATAAAATAAATGTTTTGGTACTTTGGTATGACACTGAATAAATAAATTAATTTAGGAAGGATTATTATTTTTATTAAATTAGCTTATTGTTAATAAGTTATCAATTAGTTATCTATTTATATATAACACCCAAGAACAGTGATTATAGGAAGAAGTGAAATGTTAACTCAAACAGACATGTTTTAGTAAGTGAATTAAAAGAAGTGATTGAAGTCAATTTCTCCTACCGTCTCACATCTTTGAAAATCATGTTGGAGCTGTCATGATCCTAGGAACCATCTCATCCAATTCCTTTATTCTCCAAAATAGAAAAATGAGGCTCCATACTTATATGGAAGTGGCTTCTCTTAGGTCACATGAGAAACAATATTTAATTATTACTAAATCGAAGCTAAGCTGAGGTGGGATAAAATGCAACCTAAATTTTTTAGATTCATGGACTGTATCAAAGGGCTAGAAACTACTTTGTCCAATCCTTTAATTTTGTAGAGGAGAATATAGAACCTGGAGTAACTGCCAGAGCAGAGACTAGAACACATGACTTCATGACTTCCTTCCAATCCATCATAGTCTTTTGATTCAGGTTAATGCAATTTGGTCTCCTTTGGCATTATGGAAGGTAAACAATCTTCTTTAGGAGAGCAGACACAGGCAATCTCATGATATAGGAAATGCAGTTGAAGTAAGGGTAGTAGTAAAATGGTAAGGCCTCAGTTTTTCTAGGTGTTACCTGATTAGCTTACCATTTAATTTATCTTCACTTTGCCCAAGGTCACATAAATAATAAAATGTGACTCACAAATTAAAACCTAATTCTAACTGGGAATTTAGCAAACTTTTCAATATGTATATCTAATTTTCATTTCAAAAAGACACATAAACATAAATTATTATATTTAACATCTAGAGAAAATAAATACTTGTTATAATTTAATTATTTTATTTTAGGTTGTTTTATTCAATTGACATTTGAAGGATATGATTGGTCATGTTATATCTGAATATATGTGATAATGTATCATATTTTGATAGTGTTCTAATATAGTACAAAATGTGCACAAATATACCATTAATTTCCCCTTTTCACTAAAAAGTATACTCTAATATTTTGCCACAATTGTCTTTAATTCTTTTAACAGTCAGTTATAATATTGCCACAATTTTTAGAAAAGGAAAATGGATTTTAAAAACTAACTTTGAGATAAATTGTCAGTTGTATACTGTAAGAATTTGGAAATTTTAATGGAAAGACTTGATCCTTAGTGTCAGATTAACTAAAGATATACTGTTTGATATGGCTGTCAAATTACATGGTTAAGCAATCTTTGTAATTGAAATGGTTGCACATAATATGTGTATCATATTTTGATATAACATACCTTCAGGGCAATGGAATTAATTTTGATTAAATAGAACATTTATTTCAACTTCCAAGAAGTTGAAATAATTAAATACTAAAATTTACACTTTAAACAGATGCCAATTTTTTTTTTAGTTTCAAGTCCTATAAATCCCTCTAAATCCAAAGAAACCTGAGTTGAATTGTCTCTAAAATAGATACTCCCTAGAAATGAAGGAATTATTTTCAATTTGGGTCGGTCTTGAGTAGCCAGTAATCACCACAAATTTAATTAAGGCTTAGCAAGCTTTTAAGAAGAATGCCGATGCAGTCATCTTCTTTCCAGAATGCTTAGCAATATTACTCAAACCCATTTTTCTGTGGGTCCATTTTGCAAACTCCTTCTGGATGTCATTGGATGAGGAGGATATGAATTGTTGCAATTTAGTTTTTAAGATTTCAATCATTGTTTTATATATAATTCCTGGTACCAGCTGGATCCTCAAAGAACTGCTTAGGTAATGAAAATGAGCCGGAAGTTGTAAAAATGACAGTACAAAATTCCACATTTTATTGAAAAGAATTTGTGTATCCAGGAGTATCTATGAGAAATTATGCAAGTCTCTTCCTTAATGTATTGCATTTTTAATTGTTCATCAATATTTTTGCATGGTCTGGATAATAGTATCTATCTATCTATCTATCTATCTATCTACATATAATATTCTATCAAGACAGGTCCTGAGATAGCCTTGCTCATTGTAAGGAATTAAAAAAAAAACATGGATGTATGAAAAGCCCTAGAATTATAGAATTATAGAATTGAAAGAGATTTAAGTGGTCATCTAGTTAAATATATGTATTTGAGATACATATGATATATACAATAGAAATATTATATGTTTATATATTGTATATTTGACATATATGCAATAGAAATCCCCACTATAACATATCTTAAGAGCTATCATCCAGGCAGTACTTAACAATTTCCAAGAAGAAGGAGGCAACCATTCCTTAAGTAGCTCATTCTATTTTTGCCAGGTCTAATTATAAGGAAGTTTTTCCTAACATCAAGCCTAATGTTTTTGACAACTTCATTGATTGCTCTTGTTTGATAAGGCCAGACAGCAGAAATGCAAAACCTCCTTTATAGGTTTTCTTTTCTCTTGCCCAAATATGCCCAGTTTCATCTGAGACTCATATATAAAGATTTTTCACCATCCTAGTTGCTTTTCTCTGGACATTCTTTGTTTATCAATGTCGTTATTAAACTCTGGCACCCAGAACTGTACATAATATTCAAGATGAGTTCTGATGTGAATAGAATACACAGAGAATCATCTATTTATTCTGGGGTGGTTTGATGTTCTTATTTCATTCAGGATTGCATTAGATATTTTGGTTGCCATATTATGATACTGACTTATATTGAGCATGCCGTCCCCATTTTATACTTGTGAAATTGATTTTTTAATACTCAAGTATAAAAGAGAACATTATTTCAGTAGAACTTCATTTTAGATTCATCCCCAATACTCTAGTAACTAGTCTAGTCTGTTAAGATTCTTTTGGATTCTGATTCTATCATCTATCATTTTAACTACGCTTTTCCACCTTGTATCATATGCAACTTTAATTAGAATATCAACATAGATTTCATTCAAAACATTGCTAAAAATGTTTAAATAGTTGAGTGCCTAGGTTACATCCTTGCTATATTCACACACACACACACACACACACACACACACACACATATCCAGACAAGTTGGCATCGAACCATTAATAAATGCTCTTTATGTCCAGCTATGCAGACATTTCTGAATCTGGTTGTATTATGAACTAGTCCATATCACTTTTATAAGAATAGTATAAGATATTTTATCAAAAGCTTTCCTAAAACATAAGTAAATTAAGTGCACTACACATTATGGAGCAAAATATGCACTATAATTATGTTTACCATTCCAGTATTTTTTAATAAGCTTGTCCAAAAGGACAATATTCCATGGAGCTCTAATTCTACTTCCTGAGAAATTAGAGCAAATTTTAGAAATATTGAAACTGAGGTTTTGATGAAGCTGGAGATGACAGATAATACTATTAATGCTAACTTTTTTTTAAACCCTTAACTTCTGTGTATTTGGCTCATAGGTAGAAGAGTGGTAAGGGTGGGCTATAGGGGTCAAGTGACTTGCCCAGGATCACACAGTTGGGAAGTGTCTGAGTTCAGATTTGAACCTAGGACCTCCCATCTCTAGGCCTGACTCAATCCACTGAGCTACCCAGCTGCCCCCTAATGCTAACTTTGATGATAGGTCCTCTGCTGTATTGGGTATTATCTGAAATATCATTGGTATTGTGTGGAGTGGTATTTTTGGGGAAAGCTTGTACCCCCAGAAATCACTCTAATGAGATAACAGGTTAGATGCTAGGAGAGAAAATACAGCTTTTATTTAGGAAAAGGGTGGGGGGAGGAGGTACAGGAGCACTGTAACACTGAATTATCTCTCAGGAACAGTGTCCATAGGTGAATTCAGAATTTGTAGGAAATTAATTCAATGGTGCCTTGAGTTTCCCAACACCTGTATGTGACAACATGTCTGAATACGTTATATTATTTTTATCTTGTCTTACTCTCCTAAAGTTTCCTGGCTCTCTTTGAATCATGGGAATATTTCTCAAATTAATACTTTCTCAGTTTTGGTCATAATTCAGGAATGTGCAAGGCCAGGGCCACAGTCTTTCTAGATAGGGGGCCTAATTCTTCTAGGCTCCATTGCCTCCTCATTGGACTCTTTGTACTGTAATTTTCCATGGGGTATCATTTTTTTAACTCTTGAAATGCTGATTGCAAATCAATTGAGAATTTATAATAAAGGAAAGGAAAAGAGTACTAAAAATCAGAAGGGGTTCAGATGGGATAAGGGTCTATTCAAATTAGGGAGAGGATGTCCCTATTGTTTGTTATAAAGAAATAGGCCTCTTTTCTCTCTCCTGTGAAGAGCTTAACTGAGCTAATCTATATAGGAGAATTACAGGGATAATTGATCAGAAATTATCACTACTATTAATCGTAATGCTAATCATAATTGAATAATGCACTACTGATTTTTACTGTACCCAGTACTTAATAATTGCTTATCGATTAGTTGATTATAAGTAGGTACACCTAAAACAGTCCTCCCTAGACTACTGTCAAGGAGATCATACATGAATTCTCTTATTATAGCACACTTTTCCTAATGAAAACTAAGACTTCTCATCTCCTGCCACCTACTAGCATTTTGCTGCTCATGGGGATTATTTCTGTGCCTCATCAAATGGCTATTTTGGGAAAAAAAAAGGTCTGAACTAATAGCTAAATTTCTGTGAAATAGGATGAGAAGATGAGAGAAAAGGAAAGGAGCTCATGTGAATTTGAAAGGAAGGAGAGAAAAAATACAATAAATAATAGTGGGAATTAAATAATAAGTAAAAATAGGACATTTTCTTATTTATTACAACATGAATTGAAATTAGCTAATAGGATAATATAAAAAAGAATTTTAGAAGGTTAATAAAAGATTGGATAAATGTATGACATTCTTTCTAGACTAAAATAGCACAGGATTATATTGCATAAACACTATATCATAAAATATATGGTTGTTGATTTCAAATCAGAAGGGATCTTGGAGGTCTTCTAGTCTGATTCCTCCACTTTCCAAATGAGGAAAGTGAGATTCAAGGAGACCAGTTAAAAGATTTATTTAAGGTCACCTATGTACTACCAAAGGCATATTTTAACTCGTGTCCAGATTTCCAATTCAGTAATCTTTGTATTATAGTATATTTCCACCAGACTTTGAACTGACATAACTATTCTCCTCAATATCATTCTTTATTGTCCTTAGATAAATTTGTTTCTTATTTGATCATGCCATGTGGTTTGAAGTTATAATTAAATTGGAGATAAAATAATATTTTTAAAACAAGAATATCTCAGAAAACAATATTCTACTTTGATTAAGACAATTATTTTTTACTCTCCCAATATCTCGAAGTTATGGTCCCTAATTAAATCTTAGTGCTTTTCTATTTTAAATTTATAATTCCGTTTACAGAATCCTTGTTTGCAACTTCATTAGTGACTGGGCCAGCAAATATGGCCTGAAGTTTCAGGAATGACTTCTCAAAATGAGACTTTTTACCTGTGAACTTTAAAGTTTGTTCCCCATTAGAATGAAATTATTTCTCTACGAAGTGAATAGGGGTTTCTCATCTCAACTTTCCTGTGCTTTCTGAATGTTTTGTATCATCTTGTCAGAAAGATCATGAAGCCTGGTTTTGTGGGCAACGAATGTCCCCCTTGGTAGGGTCAATCACTGATTCCATGAAAAGACTGGAGGAAAGGAGACTTTTCCTTTGTAGTACTGAAAAAGAGGTAAAAAGCCTCTGATCTACTGTCAATGTCTAAAAGAGGAGTCAAAAGAAACAGAAATGAAATGAAATCATGAACAGTCTTAGTAGAAACTCTGTCCTTTAAGTAAGAACATTCAACCACAAAACAATAAATAGCCCTCTGGAACCGTTTAGACTAAATTAAGGTTTAAGAATGAAAGTCACAAAACAAAAGTAAGGACAATAGCAGAGTAGAAGTACAAAAAAAAAAAAAAAAAAAAAAAAAGGATAACTGGACACTATGTTAATTGTGTCTCCATATCCCCCTCAGAGAGCTATTTCTGTATTTCAGGCTGTGACTGCTACTGATTTGCAATAATAGAGACAACATGGCTCCACTACTTTCCTTGTTTGTCTTGTTTTTATTTTCTGCTCTAGCAGGTAGGAATACACAAAACCCAGTGTAGTAAAGTACTACATATTCCCTTGTAGTTTTGTCATTTGCCCCGTTTTGCTTCCTTATTGACAAGAAAAGGAAACAGTTCCTGCTTTTTTCAAGAGATGTTTCCAAACAATGTTTAATTATTTACTAATATTTCTCTAAAACAAAATTTTGAGGAAATTTTGCTTGGTTGACAGAAATACATTTCTTTCATATCCTTCATAATTACATGCTAGCCCTCATCTGAATGCAAACTCCTTTGAGGGCAGGGAGGAACAATTTGTTATTGGTTTTGGTTTTGTATCCACATTACCTCTTATTCTAGCATAATATCTTGCATATTGATGGGTGCTGGAAAACTGATTTTTAGGCTAGCAGTGGAGGCAATTCAAAGAAGTAGATGAAGGTTATAACTTGATATCATAAAGATTTAGATTCACATTCTGCCTTTGATGTACCTAGCCATTTGACCAAGGAAGGTCAATTAAATTCCCAATGTCTCAGTCAATCCTCTAGGATTATAAATTACTGGTTTAGCAACAAATTCTCCACACCTTTGAAACATAGTTGTAGATATGTGTGCTTATATGTATATAGTTTGTTTGTGTATATATATATATATACATATATATATATTCATATTTTTAAAAAGATTTTTTTAAAATGATGTTTCTAAAGTCTTACAGACTCAACCTAAATTTTGGCAGTCATATCTTCTATGGATAAGTTCTACCCAATTACCTCCCAGATATAGCTGTGAAAGAATATTTATTGGATCTTTTAAAGGGGTTGATTTACTAGTAATTGACTCCTTTTGCTCTACGTGTCATTATCAATACCTTGTTGGTACTATAGTTTTGAATTTATTATTGTTCTGTACACCTTTTTTCAAGCAATCTATTTCAGGCTGATATTCTGCCCCAATTTCCACCCAATCTTAACATTTCCTCCCTCATTTTCTCACTGTAGTCATTTCTTTTGCAACATTATCCTTGACTGATTTCAAACTGGAGAACTCTTAGGTCAGAGAATAGAAATCACTTTGAAACTGACAGCTTACTTTTTCTTGATGATGGTTTGGACTCACTCATTTTCTTTGACCTCACTTCAGCTTTCAAAGATATAAACTGAAATTTCTCTGTGTAGGATGTGGCTATTCTTATCTGTCCACTGATATATGCTATATTACTAACTTTTTTTTTGCTTGGCACACAGCAGATAATTAGTAAGCACTTGTTGGCCCGAGTTTATTTTTTTAATTCTCTAGTAGTGTCTCTTGGGATAAGGGATTATTTTTAGGATTTAGATATCAAAATTTATCAACCAATGGCAACTAGTACAAATAGTCCAAATGCTATAGAACAATTTATTTTAAAAGGATGTGAAAATTTATCAGGTCTATAATTCAATGAAACAGAGGCAGATGTTATACCTGTTACACAATTGCAAGGGAAATTTGAGATTTTGTATTAGTACAAAAGAGGTGTTCACCTTACCATTTATATTGTATGGGTCAATTAACTAACCTTTATGTCTTGGCCACAATTTCCCCAAGGAAGTTGATTTTTGTAGTCATAACTGCTATTTGTAACATTAGTGAATTTTGTAAAGTCACTTTACATTTCAAGATAGACAATGGTTTCCTCATTTGTACAATGAAAGTGCTGAATTAACTGTCTTCCAAGGTCACTTTCAACTCTAAATTTAGGATTTTATGCATCTTAAAGCAGTTATTGATGTGAAATGACAAGAAGAAAAATTCTGAATTCAGTGAATATCTAAAAATATAGCAGCTTCTCAGGAAACAAAAAGGAAAGTTAAAGGGAAAAAAGATAATCAAGAATATGGTTTGCTTGTAGTATTAATGACATACTGGAAACTAGGGGAGATGTGCTTAGAACAATAACAGAAAGGTGATAGAAAATTATCTTGATTGGAGGCTGGTTGAAGCAATGGAAAAGAAAGTAGCAAATATAAAATAATCTTACTAAAGAATTATCAGGGCATAATGACTGATTAGATTATTAATGAAGGATAGTGGAGAGTTTAAGAGATTAAAGTAACTGGAGACTTTTGAGGCTCTGATATCTACAGTGATGAGGCTGCTATAATTCTGAACATCGTTGACAGAAGTCACTACCATCCTCTATAACATACTGATGTTGTTTCCCCTGCCTAGTTATCCCCTAAACATATAGCATTTATCAGAGTTTTGAAAACTAGATATATAGTTGCCATAGTGTCTAAATTCTACCTAAATAACTATTCAATTCCCCTAATAATTAAATAATACATTTATTTACATCCCCCTAAATAACTAAACAAACAAAAATCCAACATCAACAAATGCCATTTTACAATCGGTCAACTGATGCATTATCTACAAGCACATATTAAGCACTTATCATGTGCCAGACATACTTATAGGTGCTGAAGATACAGGTAAAATAGAAACATTGTTTTCACTAAAGGAGCTTACATTCTAAGAAAAAATGGATTGAGGGGGAAGACAATGTCTACATCTGTAAGAATTTAAAAACAAACACAAATATGTGTTCTGGTATGATTTCAATAAATTTTACAAGGATTATAATTATCTTCAAACCTTAAGTGCAGATTAGGTATTGCTGAAAGCTTCACTAGGTGGCAACCAAGAGCCAAACACATACATACAAAAAGAGCTGTACAGACTAAATCATTGATTTTGAACAAGAGACCTTAGATGTCATCTTATTTCGTTCATTCAGTTTGCAGATGAAGATTCAGAAAGTTTAGATGACTTGGCCAGGATCACACTGGTACTTAGCAACATTTAGAACTGAAATCTAGGAATTGTGATTCCAAGTCTAGAACTTTCTATACAGTAGCATTATATGCCTCTAGATTTAAAAGCAGTGCATGAGATACCACTGTCAGCCAGTTCCAACTATTGCAAGAGAAGGCATTAGGAGTATAGAAGGGGTTCACATGTAATTACAGACTACATTAGTGGGCAACTAAGGGACAGAATTGGAGAGGAAGTAGATAGATTATTAATAGTAAAGCGGCTCTGAGGAAAGAATAATTAGGAAGGAGCAAGCTAAGCAGAGATAAAAGAATCCAGATTAACTGGAATTCATAGAATTTAGGAAGCCCAAAGGCAGTCAGAGAATTTACTATTAAGAGAAGAGTCTGAAGCTGAACCAGCAATAGCCAACACTTGGGTCAGTGTATTAACAAAGGTCCAGCTATGAATATATTACAGTCTGGTAGCTATTAATAGGAGAAAAAAAGGCAGAATCTAATGAGCAAATTACTTCACTAAAGTAATTTTGAATCTATGTACATTGCAGCAATGGCAATTGGCCATTGGTTATAAATATATGAGACTTAAAGTGTTCTCCAGATTGGATAACAACATGAGGTCTAACAATAATAATAAAAAAATAAAAGTTCAGCTAAAACTCACCAGCAAAATAAACATCCCCTTTTGGATAATAAATGGCATAAGTCTTCAGATTCAGAACACCAATCAAATAGATCCTTAACTTAATGTATAGTTGCCACGAACTGTAAATTATTTACATGGTCATCAGTTTTTTTTCTATAAAAATCTGCATATAACTGTGTAGAAGTTTGTTTTTTTAATAGTATTTGCATTATGCATCTGTCAATCAGATTCAAGTACATGCCAGACATATAATATACCTACATAACTATTTGGTAAAAAATGGGAAATGATCACATTGCCATGACTTTTCAAATATATAAAGCCTCTATTTTTAATGAGAAAATACATTGAATTAGGTAAGTTATCAGAGCTGATACTGAATATTTGGAACATTGTATAGACAAATGACCAATACCCTCTTTTTTCCTGAGTCATGAAAACTTCAAAGACTGATAACAAAAAATCTACCAAACTCTAATCCCTTCAACTACAAGAATCTCACCAAAGAAATTGAATTATATTTATCTTTATATTATTTATATAATATATGTGTATAAATTCTCTCTCCTCATAGAACAGAAGTTCCTTCAGAACAAGAACTGTTTCATTATTTTTTTTCCTATGTATCCCAAGCATCTAATGTGGTTCCTATTAATTTATTCTGAAGCTATATGATTGGTTGTTGTGAGCACATCTTCTATTATTGTAAGTTGTGATCTCATTTTGACTTTTTGAGAGAAAAAGCAAAACAAAATAATCATTACCATATAGCCAACTATAAGTTTACAAGATTCTTTTAAATTGGTCTTAAAGTTCCAGATCAAAAGAGCAAAACTTATATGTATGTATATACATACATACATACATATATATATATATATATCTGTCTGTCTCTGTGTGTATGTGTCTCTCTCAATTTATGTAAAATGCTTTAGAAAATCTAACTACTATTAAGTGGTAATAGCAGCAACAGCACCAGAGCCCTCTGATTCTCTTTCTTTTCATATATATATATATATATATATCAGACTGAAATAATACAAGGACAAATTGTTATCTGGCATTTAAAAATTATGTTCTATGGACTATTGCACAGGTGGATAAAATAGCTCATTTTTAATAGATGAAGAAATATGATTATATTAGCTCCTACTTACTATGTTTACACTAGGTTCATCCACAGTACAATTCTAGGAGCAGACAGGGCAATAGAGGTATACTATTGATTTCTGCTGCTAGGTCTCTATATTTTGAAAGATTTTAACTCCATGTAGTTTAGGGATTATGAGGATTTGCTATTACAAGATGTATGAAAACACTGTTCTTAAATTTTATAAATCAATGCTATGTTCAAATTATCATGGGCAATTGTTTTCTGTATGATATTGGTTCAGTGGCAATATAGTTTTATTGGTTGCATTCTCTAGGATATTTTGAGGTCTATATTTGGTAGATGGGAACTTGTTATCTGTCAATTTAGGGAAGATAGTGAGCTTCAGATTTTAATGTTAGCAATCTTGTCATATCTTGTTCAATATACTGTAGTGATAAATTTTTCTACCCTGCAGTGAATGATATGTTGCACAACCTCTATCATTTCTTTTCATAATCTCTGTTGAGCACTAAGACCTGGATTCTTAAGAATAACTTTTTAATGGTTTCTTAGAGGCAAAAACCTAATCCTGAATTTCCATTACAAAATTCTGTTTTAAGCAACAATCTTTATTACCAGATCTTTTGCTTAATATTTTTTGTAATCAACATATAGCTGAGGCCATACAGATGTCTTTGAAGGATCTTTTTATTCCACTTTTAGATATCCATTGTTTTTCTCTAGAGGCAAATAACTTTTGGTAAGATTTAGCAAATTTAGGGTCCAATTACCAGTTTTTACAATTATTCAGTAAAGTAATATTTGCTTCTTACATGAATATTTATGTAGTTTTTTTCAACTAAGACTATTTCTCAATCCTCTTTTTCCTTTTTGGGTAAGAAAGAATTATTCACTCTATCATTGTCTTTGGGTTAGCCATGGAACCATTCTATGTTTCATCAATATTCTATAGGATTTTGCCAAGGCATTTTCCAAATTTGCTATGGTCCTCACTATAGTTTGAATGGTAGACAAGAAGCCTGGTATTACAGAAGAATTAATTTTAATATGTTATACCATTCACCTTGGTTTCTGAATTTTAAAATGTCCTTATTCAGATATTTTCCAGTATTGATATCTTCATGTTTTGTGTGTCACTCATGGAGTTTACCAATCTGTTTGAAAGTAACAGCTTTATATGGTGGTTCTGTGAGATTGCCCAGATTGAAGTTTTGAGTTGTTAGTATGTATCTTTTATTATTTTTATCAGCACTATATGCCTTTATTAGATATTTATATGCCATGTAATATGCTAAACCTCAGAAAACAATGAAAGGCAAAAAGTTAAATCTCCTCAAAAAGTCAACATTTTTATAACTAAATATTATTCTTATTTATTAATACAAAAATTTAAATATATATATATTTACATGTATATATATATTTACATATATATATATGTACACATATATATATATATACACTGTAAATGGAAAGTAATCTTAGAGGAAAGGCACAAACATTGGGGCAGAGTGTAATAGAGAGGAAGAAATTTTGCAGCTACTGACATAAAACAATATTTCTAAGTTGCCAGAAAAAGACTACATAAGATGAAGTACCTGTTTCATGTCTTTCCCATTGAAACTGTCATACTAACATAAATTAACTTCTTTCTAGAGTTATATATCTTAAATACATTTATTTTATAATTAAAAATATAAAAAGTTCAAATTAATGGCTATATGCATGCTAAAATATAAAGATGCATAAATGATTTGCAAATTGCATTACAATCAAAATGTATCATTGTCATAAAATTGCTCTAAAATAATCGACTAAATCCAAAAATTGAGGGAATATTAAAGAATCCTTTATTTCTTGAAGCTCTGAGAAGAAAAGAATCTTCCTAAATTTTGACTATATACTCTGTTTCACAAGGAAGATCCTGAAATTTAATAGAAATTGTTTTGAGTATTCTCTATGAGATCCTACAAGTTAAGACTGAATGATTGTGATTTCAGAATGTGTGAGATCAGCTCCACTGAAGTTCTAGTGCCTTTAGAAGGAAAAGCTGAGACTAGAAATTATACCTTTGAGGTTTATATAATATGATATTTGAACAATCAAAGATTTAAACTATTATGTCTACATACCAATCACAGAACTAATTTTTGAAGATTGTTTCTTCTCTGGTATTTGACTATTCTTCTTTGGCAGATATTTCTTTTAGCAGACTTGATTTGAGCACTTTTTCTATTTGGATAAGAGAAAATTGCTTAATATATTGAAAAAAAAGGCTATGATTACAATATGCTCAGCAGTTGAAAAGAGGCCACCATTTTAAATTCATTCAGACAAATAATTAATTTTTACACAGGTATATAATAGGACAATTTAAGCAATTTTCTACCTTCAATGTGTAGCTTTTTGTTGTATCTTGGCATTGCATTTCTATTCATGTGGAATTTGTTTTTTGACAATTTAAAAGTATGTTTAGCTTGTTCTCATATATTTCATTCTTACATAGAACTTTATAACAATTCTGATATTAGAAGGGGTATTATTTGATAGGTAAGGAAACTGAGGCTAAAGAATGTCAAGTACCTTGTCTACTATCTCATAGCAATTGTTGAAAGCAAGCTTCATACTATCTCTCTAAATTCTATGCCTAATATTTTTAAATTTTTCACCATACTATTTACCAATAATCTCCCTTGCTTTATTAACAGAAGTTTTATTGTTTTAAAGTCCAGGAACTCACTGTCTAGGCCAGGGGTCTGTAATCTTTTTGGCTGTGAGAGCATTAACCACCACATTTTTTAAAATGTAATTTCATGAGAGCCGTACAATATGTTTAACACTGAATATAAGTAAATATGTGCATTTTATGTAAGAACAACACTTTTAAAGTGCAATAAGTCTCTGAACTATTTTTTTAAACCCTTACCTTCTGTCTTGGAGTCAATACTGTATATTGGCTCCAAGGCAGAAGAGTGGTAAGGGTAGGCAATGGGGGTCAAGTGACTTGCCCAGGGTCACACAGCTGGGAAGTGTCTGAGGTCAGATTTGAACCTAGGACCTGCCATCTCTAGGCCTGGCTCTCAATCTCTGAACTATTTTTAGTAACGTTATTATGTGCTAACCAATGATGAATGAAGTACATTAATGTGACTTCTGGTGCTGCATGGTTTTGCTGATTATTAATCAAAATTATTTTGATTATTAATCAAAAAACAAGACTTAATGGGGCACTATAGTACTGATATAACTGCACACATACATATAAAACTCCTTTACACTAAGAAAATTGCTGAAATAAAGAGAGAAAAATTCAGGGAAGAATACTTTTTCCTCTCCCTCTCAAGTTAGGCAACAGGAGAAGAAAAAGCTGCCGGACTGCTGGTTAAGCCATTTGCCCACATAAATTAAGCAGGAGATCAGGAGATTACAGAAAATAACATGACTTGTGTGCAGGCATTATTAGTAAGTAGTGGGGGAGGAGGGTACCTTTTCATGGAAAACTGGCCAGGACACATCACACACATTTCCTGGTACAGGAGTTTATCAGTGCTGCCTACTCAGTCATTCTGTATCAAATGAAAGAACTACTGGGGAGAAATGCTTCTCACTAATGAAGCATATGTAAAGATGTAATCTGACTATAGTTCCCCTTTAAGAGCAGGTAGAAAAGTTAAAAACAATAACAATCCCACAAATAGGGAGTGCAGATCCCATGAATGCACTGTGATAAAGCCATGTAAATCAGAGGCAGAGGGGAAAAGAAAGTAGACAAAAGTGATCAACCACTGTACAGAACCCCAAGATGTCAGTAACAGGTGTGGAAAAAGTAAAAGGAGGACAGAAGGAGGAACACACAGCACACCTACCAAGCCGAACTAAAGACCAGGATTCATCTCACTCGGTAATATCAATGAGGGAGCTTCTATCTTAGAAGATAGTCGCGGTACCAAAAGGATCATGTGATGTATCACGTGATGCACGATGTCATGCGTAAACTGTTAGTTATTATGCCACGGTTGACTTTATGGCTCCTGCAGAAAGAGTCATATCTGGCCCTCAAAAGAGCCAGATAAGGCTCAAGAGCCATACATTGATGACCCCTGGTCAGCAGAAGAAATTGACTTCTGCTTGCCTCTTGATGACAGAATCAGGAACATGCATAGAAGATGTAATAGATGAAACAAACAAACAACAACAAAAAAAAAAAACAAAGACACTTAAGTAGTTATTAACTAACAAATACTGTGTGAAGTGCTAGAGATGAGGAAAAAAAACAAAAGGAAAAGTATGATAGCTCTTATCTTCAAAGAAGTTACATAGGTAACAGAGAAATATTTTGATTTGGAAATTTATAAACTAGTGAGATTTATCTTTAAAAAATAGACACTTCATAGATAAACATACTTATATGAAAATATTTTTAGCTGCCCTTTTTGTGGTGGCAAAAAAACCCCTAGAAAACGAGGGTATCCCTTCTATTGGGGAATGGCTGAACAAATTGTGGTATATGTTCGTGATGGAATCCTATTGTGCTCAAATGAATAATAAACTGGAGAAATCCCATGTGAACTGGAAAGACCTCCAGGAATTGATGCAGAGTGAAAGGAGCAGAGCCAGAAGAACATTGTACACAGAGACCAATACACTGTGGTAAAATAGAATATAATGGAATTCTGTACTAGCAGCAATGCAATGATCCATAACAATTCTGAGGGACTTATGGAAAAGAACACTAACCACATTCAGAGGAAGAACTACAGGAGAAAAAAACACAGAAGAAAAACAACTGCTTGAACACATGGGTTTATGTGGACATGTTTGGGGATGTAGACTCGAAACTACCAGACCAATGCAACTATCAACAATTTGGAAATAAGTCTTGATCGATGACACATATTAAAACCAGTGGAAATGCACATCAGCTATGGGGTGGGGGAGGAGGTCAGGGGGTGAAGGGGAAAGTAAGAACATGAATCATGTAACCATGATAACTTTTCTAAAAAATACAAATTATTTTAAAAAAATAGACCCTTCTTACCTTCCATCCTACAATTAATATTGTACATTGATTCCAAAGCAAAAGAGCTATTGTAATTCAAGGTTTCTTGCATTTGCAATATTACCCTAGGCAATCCTGTCAGTTATCAGAATGGAACCCTGGCCTGGCAGGTGCCATCCCAGGAGCTGACAGTTGGGCTGTGACTATATAAAGCCCTGCAAACCTAAACTTGGGTTTTGATTTCCTTGACCTCACCCAGACACCCAGCTACCCCTGACTTCCCCTTGGGGACCCCAGGAGGTTGAAGGGAGATTGAAGGGAGGTGGATTGTGGAACATGAACAGGACTTAGGTTAGAGTAGCCTAGTGGTTAGGAACATCCCTAAAACAACTCTACAACTTCATTTGTTTAGCTGATGCATCAAATAACATCAGGCCAGTGATAAGTTATCTTTGGCTGAGGGCTGGTTCCCTCAGCCTGAATTTACCTTCTAGGTCCATTGCCAACACTTGCCAGTTGCTCCTAGCAATAGCTTCACGAGACCTTGAACCCTCTTACCTCAGTTTTCCCCTGTGTGGTGCAGAGAGGGGGCATAACTGCTTTGCAGAATTCTTCTGTCAGTTAAGGAGGGTTTTAGAATCTTGGGAAAGGGAAGTTGGTCCTGGGAACTTGTGGAGAGAGTCAGGGTCCATTTGAACTCCTTCTTTAGATTGAAACTTGGCCTATATTTTGCAGCTTTTCTCTTAAAATTGTTAATTTAGCTAATTCCTTTGAATCTCTCTACCCTACCTTATTCCCACCTTCATTTTCCCTACCTGAATGTCTGAGAAGTTTTGAAAGGAAAGTAGATCTGAGAGTTAGTTCAAATCTGTGATAGTTGAGTCAAATAGGGCTTACTCTTGTTACAAATTTACCTATTGAATCATTGTATCCAGCTTTCCTACCCCTTTTGACTACCAACTCTCTCTGGCTGAAGTAGGCTGGCTTACTAAGTCTCACGTTCCTGTCTCCCTTCCCCCACCTGAAGCTTTCTCTAAGCAGCTATAATAAACCCCATTGGTCTTTAATCAAAACCCTTTAGCTACTTCATTAGTTGATTAATAAGAGAGGGAGGAGGAGGAGAGAGGAATAACATACTCTCTGGAGTTTGAGGGAAGCTGAAGGTATCCATTTTGGAGGAAGTGTAACTTCAATACTTCCTCTAGTCCCTTCCTGTGAAACTGACTAGAGGCCTCAAGTCAGTTTCAGGCTGTTCTTGGCTGGCTCTAGACTTGCTCTGTAAAGTGTCTCTTTTACTCCAAGGGCTCAGTCTGTTTCCCTTCAGTGTTTTGTCTCTAACCTGGGTCTCAGTCTGTATTTCCCTGCTGCTGTTGCCTGCATTAGATTAACTCATCCTCTCCCTTGCAACTCTTGGTACCTCAGTGTTTATATGTCCTAAACTCAGACATTCCCTTATTTCTCCTACCACCTCAACTACAAACCTTCATCATTGTACCTTCCTCATGCACTATATTGCCTTAGGGATTCACACACCCCTATCCACAGTGCCTATCCTCTATTCCAACCAACTACTACCTATAGCCTAAGCCTTTATTACCTCCTTGCAATATTCCCTTATTACATCCTAAAAATCCCCTTATTACACCTGCCAATTTAAAATAAATCCCTTAGCCTAAATCTGTGAGTTCCTGTAATTCATTTAACATCCCCAAGGCTAAAGAGACTGAGGAGAGGAGAGAATAATAATAAGTTGAGGTTACTGTGAAGTGGAAGCTAAGCCTCCATTTTAACCAAGAAGTTGAGTCCCATTTCCTGTTGGGTTTTGCTCTCACCCAACAGGAAGGCAGTTACTTCAGCAGAGAGGGGCCACCCACTCAACACCTTAAAGGAGCCTACAGCTATCAGTGGAGATTGACTGGTCACCACAGCTGAAGCTGTTCATCAGTGATAGCTCCAAATCTCCTGCTAGTTTAGTTAAAGGCTCCTAGGCCCTTGGTGACTCACATTTACCATCAGCACCATATTATCTATTCTATTATCATCCATTACACTATAAAAGGGCTAGACAATGGGGGTTAAATGACTTGCCCGGGTCACACAGCTAGGAGGTGCTTGAGGTCAAATTTGAACACTGGATCTCCAATTTCTAGGCCTGGCTCTCTATGCACTTAGATACCTAGCTAGTTCTAGAAGATTTAACTTTGAGGTAAGAAAGAATTTATAGAAAAATTAGTTTGTTTGCAAAACTGGAATTAATTTCTACAGTAGTTGATATCTCTTTTACTGGAGATATTTAAGCTAAAGTTCATTCTAGTACATCATTAATTACCTATGGGCTTTATCTCCTTCCTTCGTTCCTTTCTTCCTTTCTTCCTTCTTTCTTTCCTTCCTTCCTTCCATCCTTCCTTCTTTCCTTCCATCTTTTCCTTCTTTCCTTCCTTCCTTCTTTTCATCTTTCCTTCTTTCCTTCCTTCTTTCCTTCCATCTTTTTTCTTCCTTCTTTCCTTCTTTTCTTCCTTCCTTCCTTCCTTCCCTCTATCCCTCTATCCCCTTCCTCTCACTCCCTCTCTCTGTCTCTGTCTCTGTCTCTCCCTCTTTTTTCTTTTCTTTTCTTTACCTTTTCCTTTTTTTTGCTTTTATCTTCTTTGGTTCATAGTAGACAAAACATTTCTTTTAAGTCTAATTGAATGCTAAGTTAATATTTGTAAGGTATATTATACAGAGGCAGCTAGATGATACAGTAGACATAGTGATAGGCCTAGAATCATAAAGTCACAAATTTCAATCTGACCTAGACATTTACTAGCTCTGTGACCCTGGGCAAGTCATTTATCCTTGTTTGTCTCAATTTCCTTGTCTGTAAAATGAGCTGGAGAAGGAAATGGCAAGCCATTCCAGTATCTTTGCAAATAAAATCACAAATTTGGCCAAAAAAGTCAGATATAACTTAAAAACAACTGAACAACATGCTATTGAAGTGGTTGTCATAAAAATCCGGGCTAAATTAAATGGCCTCTGAATTCCTTAACTGTGTTATTTTTTTTCCTACTGTGAAAGCACTGATTCGTGGGGAGTGATTCATTACATAGTAGGCTTACAAGATATTATAGGAGGATAAAGCCAACTTAAAAATAAAGGAGATGGGAAGCAATAAATTATACATATGCACGCATAATCAGAAATCCTTTTCACAATCACCACAAATATCCTTTCTGAAAACATGGTCAATTTTAAAATGGGAGAAAAATCTGTACAAAAATTTAAAAGTCAATATAGCAATAGCTTTAAATATTGATGTAGGTATGTAGAAATGTACAAACTCTATATGTCCATAAGAAACAATGTTATAGTGGATAAAGAGGCAAACTTTGAAATCAAGAAGACCTGGGTTCCAATTCTGATTTTGTTGCATATTAATTGTGTAATTTCACTGTAAGGTGCTAAATTGCTTAATTTCCCTAGGCAACTCTATAAATCTAAATATAGGAGTTTAGTTAATGAGATGTTTGTTGATCAGTCTTACTAGAGATAATTATTTTCTTGAGAATTCCCCATAAAATTGAAATCACAGTTCTTTACATCATCCTTCAAATACATGTTTCTCTCTATTTGTATACTTTTTTACACACACATACTATAACATCAGCTAAAGCAAAGCACAAAAAATTGAGATAACTGAATTTAGTGAATAATTTATTTATTAATATTTTCAAAATTGCTGAATGTTTATAAGGAACAAATAACTGTATATATTTATCTGTGGCTTCCCTAAAGAGGTAATCAAGAGGTAATCACTTACTTATTGATTTGTAATTTAAAATTATCTGAAACAATGGTCCCCAAACTGTGGGTCTTAAAGTTCTGGGGAGATTATAGAGTTATGGTGAGGAGTCCATATGCGCACCTAAAATTTTTGTTTGATCTTTATTTTCCTTCAGCCAAATAAGTAGAATTATTTAGTTTTATAATTTAGCAAACCTAACTTTTATTAACTAAATAGGGTTCAATACTCTCTCTATTTTTGTCTCTCTTTTTTTTGTCTCTGCATCTATACATACATATGCATCAATATAAACATTTTTTCAGAAGCTAATAGGTAATATTGAGGCTAATAAAATAATTTTAAAATGTTACTGAATTCATGGACAATTTTTGCATTCATATATTTTCTTGGTCAGGAGAAACTAACAATATATTTACTGTATCTACAGTACTATGTCACATAAGGGTCAACAAAATTTATATAACATTAATCAATGAGTCAGTAAATAAGCATTTTAATTGGCTATTGTGCTTGGAATATAAAATAATAGAGAATAAAAAAGAAGACATTTAGAATTTCTTTGGTGACAATTATGCTAAATAGTGTGGATGTAAAAAATGGGAAAGAAAGTCATTGCCCTCAAATAACTTATTTAATAATAAAGAAAACAAAACATATATTTAAGTGATAACTATTCTAGTTTAGAAAGTTATAGTGATGGTGAATGGAGCCACTGAGGAATAGAGTAACACCCTCTTTTCAATATCAGGGAGTTTTTGATTTGTATTGTGCTGAGCTCTTGGCATAATTACACTGTGGAATAATCACTAGTGTCAAAGAGCTTGCATTCTAAAGGAAGCATCCTAAAAGCGAAAAAGGTTGGCAAACAATGATATAAAATGCACATGCAGTGGGCATCAAAGAAAAATTGCCTGTTCTGAAGTGGAGACAGAGAAATGGTTTCATCATTGTACATTTACAAAGCCAGCTCACTAAACATCGATGTAGATTGGTAACTGGCAGATATTGTACATGATTTAACAGCGGGGACCTTATTCAGCAATTCTTCCTTTACATATTATACACACACACACACATACACACACACACACACACACACATATATATATGTACATACATTCACACACGTCAATGTGTATACATGTTAGCTGTGCACATTTGTGTATATGTGTATGAATATATCATACATGCATTTGTGCATCTAAATGTACATTAGGGAGGTTTTCCAATATCCTGGAAATCTTACTTGTAGTCAACTGCCTATTTTGCCTATGCATAAAATTGGTCATGGCTGTGGTCCCAGGTAAGTGAAGCAGTTTATTCTTTTTATTCAATGGTTTCCCAGTCATATCCTCTGTTGAGCTGCCAAAATATTTCTATATTTCACTGGTCTCATGCATTGCTCAAAAACTAATCATAAAGCTGGCTGCTGAGATCCACTTTTTAAAGTACATCATCAATTCTCTTTTCATCTAATTCTTTTCTCTCAAAGTGAACCAGCCTAGGTTTTGTCCACTTTTAGCACAAGCTACATGCATAAGTTAAGTGACTTCCTTCAGTGTCTTGTAATTTACAAAGTGGTTGTCTCCACCTGTATTTCCTGAACAAAATATATCTACAAATGTGTGAGGAAGGCAGGTGTAACCAAATACAGAATGGTTCTATTCTTGTGTGGAAGATGGAAACTAGGTCCCTAGGAAATGGATGTGCAAAGATTAGGAAATAGAAGTTTAGGTCTGCTTGAGGAGGATGTTGTGACTCCCTTCCCCCCTAAATAAATTTTCTCTCAAGGATTGCAGAAATCAATCTATGTAAGGCTAGTTCTCTAAGCTGCTAGTCCCAAAGTAATAAACATCCAGCTTAAGGACTAGTGTAGAAGCTGAAAGGTTTTGCTTTTTTTTTCCAAAGGATTTAATTTATTTTTAATATCACAGGTGGCTTGAGGCAAGCTGTTATCATATGTCATTCTTTAGTTAAATCATATTCCTTCAAATCTGAAATATTCATTGATCTCTCTACCTGTAAATCACATTCTGCTTTATTTGTCAGAATAGCTGTTTTACACATGTAAAAATGGCCTCAGAGACTGGCCAACTCTGTTGGTGATGTATGCTTTAAAACTGTTATGGAGAACATGAGATGTAACAGATACTAGGTCCAAGCTTTGCTTAGTTATTCACTTTTACATTTAACTATTTTTAGGGCCCTGAAAATAAAATATAAAATAAAAGATAGTAAGAATAGCCACAGAATATAAGGGTGTGTGGTAGTTTATAATCTGCTCAATAATTTCAAAACAGATTGCTTATATGATAACTAGTTTTCATTCTAATTTTTATCCAACATTGGTTTAATGGTAGTTGCCTTTTAGAAGTGATAATGAAATAATTGAAGATGTTAAAGAAACAGCAATAGTTATATTGCTGCATGCCTTGTAAAATTTATAATCTAAGTGGAAGTGAAATGAAAACAAAACCAAAGACAAGATAGATAAGTAATCACAGAATGAAGACATAAAGAGATATAAGTATAAGGATACAAGAAAAAAATCAAAATGGATCTTAATCCATTCCCTCAGATCAATGAATTGGATTATGAACATTCAGAGAGAGGACTATGACTGAAAAAAACACATAAAGACACATTTACATGTATACCATCATGCATACAACACACACATCTTGTCTAAATTGATTGATATATGTAACTAAATAATTAATTAATTTAAAATATATTGTCTGCATGTCTACTCTCTACAAGAGGTCCTTTCTTCAAAGGTTACTTTTAAGATCAATTAAAGGGAGCAGGGTTGTTTCATTGTGAAAAGGAAAACCTGAGTTGAAGAAAATCGAGATGATATTTTCAGTTCTTTGATGAGTTTTACATGGAATAGGGGTTCAACTTAGGACCAGAGCATAGAACTAGAAACAATGGGTAGAAGTTTCAAAGAGAAAGATTTCATTTCATTATAAAGATGATTTTCTAATAATTGAGAATGTTAAGAAGTGGAATGGTTTACTTTTAGAAGTAATAAGTATCCTTTTCTGGAAGATTGTCTAATAAATGATGGATGATCTCCAATTGGGGATATTTGAAAGGGAATGATGCTTCAGAGAGGCAAGTAAAGCTTGGATCAGCTGACCTCCAATGTTTAAAAAGCATGTACTAATATTTAATATGTTTTGGCTTCTCCAAAAAGTGTGAGGACTACAAAATGTAAAAGACAGTACCTGCTCTCAAGGACCTCACAATTTCTTTCACTTTAAGACTGTATGATTATTTGACTTACTTATTATTCTTTTAGCTTACTATAGGAATCTCTGGATAAGACTATGCTTTGCTAAAGTCATATGCTTGATAAATTATGGAAAAAATTAATAAGAAAAGACTACTTTTGATATTTCCACCAATACTCCTAGTTTAATGCATAGCACAAAGAAGGCATTTTAAAAAAGCTTTTATATTTAATGGGTTAATTGGCTGTATTTTGAAAGAGTAACTATAAAAGTAGTAATAGGATGTATAGATAAAATACCTACATATTTCTTAGGTAGTTGGGAAAATTTCTAAGGAGGTTTGGTTTATTATTTCATTAGCATTTTCCAAGTGACTGCTGCATGCTTAGTTTGCAGCTAGGAATTTGGGGCATATAAGAAGACACGATCCCTTTCCTGAACCAAGATTTATATCCATATTACCCATTTAGTCAAAACTTTAGTCCAATATTTGAAAGAAGCCAAATATGTGTTTTGGGTGTTCTTTTACTTCCCAGTCAATATATATATATATATATATATATATATATATATATATATGATATATAGCAATAGCACCATAGACCTAGGATTCTAAAGAACAGAATTTCACTGTCAGCTTTGGTAATGTATTTGCTAATTCCACTGGTTTTAAATATTATTCACTGGAGCCTTCGTAGCATTTTCTAACTTTCTGCTTTCAAGTTATGAAGAAAGAACATATCCTTCTGGGGGCATCTGGGTGACTCAGTAGATTGAGAGCCAGGCCTAGAGATGGGCCTAGGTTCAAATTTGGCCTCAGCTACTTCTCAGCTGTGTAACCCTGGGCAAGTCACTTGACCCCCCATTGTCTAGCTCTTATCACTCTTCTGCCTTGGAACCAATACAGAGTATTGATTCCAAGATGGAAGGTAAGGAGTTTTTTTTTTTTTTAAAAAAAACAACATATCCTTCTATATAAAAATTAAGACTGAGGTATAAAAATTTAATGTGGATTCTGCTGGGAATTGGACAAGTGGATATCCTGATAAACTCTGATCAAGGAAAAATAGGCCAAAAATATAGGCCACCCTTCAACACCAAACATTGCAAACTTACTATTTTGCTTTTCCATTGACACTAAAAATGAAATTCAATATTAAGAAAAAAAAACAGCTCAGACTGAGATCATGTGAAACCTGACTGCCTTGGATTAAGCTGTGAAGCTTCATGTTCCTTCATGTTCCCCCTTTCCAACTTTCTTTTAAATTCTTTCAATCCCTTTCCTCAAAGCACATATCTACATTTTTACCATGTTTATAACCTGGTCCCAAATAGGACTGCGTTTTCTATCTTTTGTTTTAATTACTTTCCATCCCTAGCCTGACCCATATTCTCTTTTGATTCCCATAGGATAAAAATGCATATTAATAGAGATGGTATTTCCTTCTTATGTTAGTCCCCTCTTATCACAAAACAGGTAAATCTAATGAAATTGCACACATCTCCAGAAAGTTCATAATAAATAATCCTTTAACTTTATAGAGATTCTAATCAAACCTACTCTGATATTTCTTTTGTAACATAGAGGTGACATGGGATCTTTAAATCCCAGGATTTAAGAGTTGGAATATGCATCAGAGATACACTAGCCCAACCCATATTCAGAAAAGGATTCTTTCTACAATAACTCTTACATGGAAGTCATCTTCCAGCATCTGCCTGAAATTCTTTAGTGAAAAGGAATCCACTAATTCCCAAAGCAGTCAATTCTAGTTTTAGAACAGGTCTAGTTGTCAAGATATTTCTTTCTATATTAAGCTGATATCTGCCTCATAACAGTTTTCAGCCATTGTTCCTAATTCTGCCACCTTGGGGCCTAACAACACATCAAACCTCTCTTCCAAATGACAGACTTTTAGGTACTTGGAGACAGCTATTATGTATCCATTTAGTCTTTTTTCTCCAAGCCAAAACCTTTTTCTTGAACTAACCTTTATATCTGCATGGACTCAAGAACTTTCAACATTCTAATTAATCTTTCTTAGACACTGATCAGTTTACCTATGTCCTTCTTAAACTTTGGTGCCAAATAGTAAATACAATACTCCAGATGTGGCCTGATGATAAGAGTCAAATAGGAAAATTGCCTCCTCAATCTAGAAGCTGTGATTTCAGGCCATTCTTTCCTCTTCATTCATCACCACCTCTATAATTTCTTTGTTCCTTATCACCTAAAAGATCATGATCTAGAGAATCTTTCTTCTTGGGTACTCCCTCTTCTAATTGATGACTATTTCCCCAGAAAATAATTTCAGTTATGTCCTGTATTTATAATAATTATGAATATAATAATCTAGCCTTGCCTCATTCCATCTTCTCCTCATCAGCAAAGTCTCTTCTTCAACATGCTCATTGCTGACTTTATACCATACCTTCATCCCACATCCACCCATCCCCTGCAGCCATAAACCATGTTCAGATGCACTCTGCCAATGTTCCTGAATTGAGGTGTGGAGGGTGTTTTTCTGCTTCTCTATGAATTCATTGATTCTCCAACTTTCTATTTCACAGTGCTCCTCTCTGCTCACTATTCTCTGCATATTGTTTTCCCTATTAAAATGTCAGAACCATCAGGACATTGATAGGCTTCGATTTTGTATCTGTATCCTAAATGTTTTACTTTGCATATGGTAAGCACTTAATATTCATTCAATCGATCTCTGAAACAGGTAGTGATTCTTGTATTGTCTAAGACTATACCACACCATAGATATACCATGATCCTGTAGTTGATTTTAAAATCTCAAATTTATATCATCCTAACTATGGTCTTGCTATGCCACAGTAGCAGATTATAAGGCCTAAAAAGTCCTACAAAGCTATAAAGGCTTGGTTATGGACTATGCCTGCTGTCTGAAAACAGCCAAGCTTCTTTTGGAAATATACTTTTATTAGACTACATTTTGTGAATGAAATCAAATGTAAAGAAATGGCATTAAAATCCACTAGGACATGAGTAAACCAGAATTACTTCTGGTGTTTGAACTCATTCCAATTTTTATTCCTCTTTTCCTGTGTTCTGCCTCTGGGTAACATTACTGAGATGAGTGATTGCTCGCAGGAATATGACATCTATACAGCAAGTCTCCAGGCAAATCTACTAAGTTGTAGACAGTGAACTGGATCCTAGGTCCTTAACGTACTGAAATTACCTTTGAATAGAAAAGCACTTTCAAAATTGACTAAATTTCTAGTATCTTAACATGGAGGGAGGAGGGTTCCTTCAGGCACTCTTCAACCACACCAGATAGGCAGCCACTTGTTTCATTTCCTCAGATGGCTTCCTTTGCCTTTCTGGATTCTGTGTTGAGATTGCCCTTTTGAAAAGACTAGGGCAAGATATTTTGAGGACAGAGGGGAGAGGAGAGTGTGCTGCCTCTGATACTCTGTGCTGAAGATGTCTGCAAACATGAAATTCCTCACTGTCAGCACCAGTATTTGAACCTATAATATGTCTAACAAATTCAGAAAGAAGTCTCAGGACTCATTCGTGTATTTTTTTTCTGGAATTATAAGAAATGGGAAAATACTGGAAGCTTTTCAATAAATATGTTAGGCAAAAAATTCCCTTCCCCTCTTATTTGACATAATACTAAAATGTTTAACAACACCAAGACAAAATAAAGACAGTAATGGCATAAGGATGGGGAATGAGGAGATAACTATCCATATTTCCTGATACCAAACTGATTTACTTAGAATCTGATCTCACTGAGCAACGGAACTAATTGAAACAACCAATAGCTTCAGTAAAAAGGAAAGCTAGAAAATAAAATCACACAAATCAACTTAATTCTACTTACTAGTAACAAGATCTAAGAGGGAATAATTGGAAGGGGGTTCCTATTCAAATAATTACAAAACACATAAAATAACTGTCAGCTGATCTTTCAAAGTATATGTAATGTCTGTATAGAAAAAATTACAAAATGCTACTCAAAAAAATGAAGAGCCACTTAAGCAATTGAAAGGATATCCAGTGCTCATGGCATGGCAATGTAAATATAACACAAAAATGACAATGCTATTGAAATTATTTATAAATTTAGTATTATACTAATCAATTTGTTCAGGAAATATCTTATAGAGGTCGGCAAAATGATGTCAAAATTCATTTGAAATAACAAAAATATCTAGACTGTCAGAAGAAATAAAGGGGGGAAATTTAAGAAGTAGTAATCAAGAACTATCACTTCTAGAGCTCAATCTACATCACAAAGCAACAACTGTCAATATCATTTTGTACTAGTTAAAACATACAGTCCAGTGGCTCAATGGAGAGATTGCCTAAATCTTAAGTCAGGAAAACTCATCTTTCTGTGTTTAAATATGGCCTCAGAAACTTACTAGCTATGTGACCTGGGCAAGTCACTTAACTATTCTATGAATTGGATAAGGAAATGACAAACTACTCCACTATCTTTGCCTAGAATATCTCAAGCGCAGTCATAAAGAATCCAACAGCTGAAAAATGACTCAACAACAGAAAAATTTAGAACATACAAAATTTTATGAGACAAATGAGCCAGGGAAAAGTAGAGAAAAATGGACCAATATAATAAAGGAATATCCAATAAAATATTTAAATTCTTGCCAAAAAGAATGTATTTATGATGATCATTATATTTATTATGGAGTAAAAGTATAGTTCTTTTTTTTTTTTTTTTTTTTTTTTTTTTTTATCTTGGGACTCCATTCTAGGAGCATAGGGCCACAACCAGTAGGCAGTGGGACACAGTCGCTCAGGGTCACCCAGCTGGGAAGTGTCTGAGCCCGGACTTGAACCTAGGACCTTTCGTCTCTAGGCCTGGCTCTCAATCCACTGAACTAGCCCAGCTGCCCCTACTTTAGGTTGCAGTTTCTTTAGCAGATGTAGTTTTTACAGGGTAGGGTTGCTAGCCCCACGCCCAACCCTCCTCCTTTTTTATCCGGGCTAGGGACCCTCCTTGGCCCAGGAGTGGTAAGGGTGGGCGGTAGGGGTCAAGTGACTTGCCTGAGGTCACACAGCTGGAAGTGTCCGAGGCCTGACTTGAACCTAGGACCTCCAGTCTCTAGGTCTGGCTCTCAATCCACTGAGCCACTCAGCTACTTGAATTTATCTAGGTTTAGATATCTAGAACTGATTAGTTTAGGAAAATTCAAAAGAATCGAACTCACTTTAGTGTTTAGTAAACCTCAAAAAACCCATAAACTTCATCAGATATAACTTTTGTGAGAATTACTTGGAAAAGTGGAATGAATTCTGATAGAAATTATATCTAGATCATACTTCAAAACATACACAGTTTCAAATGTGTATGGTAGGAACCTTCCAGCGATGACTGAAATACAGACATATCTTAGTCAAGTTTTTCCATGAGTTTCTGGGGCCAAAACCAAACACCTCATTATTCACTTTTTTTTGATCAAGATTTTCCAGCTTATGTAGGTTGGCCTTTGAATAGCTACATCTCTCAACAAAGCAGTTTGCTAGTAAATGGAAGAACTTGCTTGCCACTTACTTTTCTAAACACAGAATTAGTCAGTCAGTGAGTCAAAAATTTTATTAAATGCTTATTATGTGTTGAGCATTTTTGCTAAGAGCATGGTTTTAAAAAGAAAGGCAAACATGGTCCCTATTCTCAAGGAAGCTACATGATAACAGGGGATACAATATAAAAATGACTACATACATCTGCGATGACAGAGTATGAATGGAGGGAATATCAAACAGAGGGAGAGGTAGGATTTGAACTGAGTCTTGAAAGAAGCCAAGGACCGTATCAAATTGAGATGTCAAATTAGGAAGAATAAAGGGAAGCCAGTGAAAATTCATGGGTTCAATAAATGTATAGAGTGAGGAAATTGCCTAGGCAAGTAATAGCAAGTAGTCCAGGGTATTGAGTAGGTCACAGCATATGGGAAGAAGAGTAAAATACAAGAACATTTTGGGAAGGTAGGAAGGAGAATCAGTTGTGGAGGACTTTCAATGCCAAACATAGGATTTTATAATAGGATAATAATAGAATGTTTTATGTAAACAAAAAGAATGAGGATCAATAAAATTATTTGTAAATTGCCTACTATTTGTCATCCACTTTATAAATATTATCTTATTCATTCCTCTAAACAACCCTTTGAAGTAGCTGCTATTACAATTGAGAAAACTGCTTGATAGGTTTAGTGACTTGACCAGAGGCCACAGTGACTTTCTGAATCTGGATTTGGACTTGTCTCCTTGACTCCTGGTTCAGTTTTCAATTTATTGTGCTTACCTCCTAAGAGGCAACATAGTATAATAAGAACAATATGGAACTGAGAGTTGAAAGTAGTAGGGTTTATTGCTGCTTCTCCCACTATTTAACCATGTTTAACTAAGTATCTTAGATGTTTTAAATATCTTAGTTTCTTCCTTTGGCCAATGAGACTAATGATATCCACCTTAACTACTTTATATGATTATTATGAAATTTTAGTGAGATAACAAATGTTAAAAATGTATAAAAATCATTAAAAGTTTTAAGGGGGAGGAAATGGATTCAAACTGAATTAAAGAAAGCAAAGAAGAAAATAATTGGGAATATTTTGCACCAGAACTAAATCCCACAAATTATTCCTAAATCCTCATTTAACTAGGAAGGGTTGTTACAAAGAAGACATTCACTCCACCCTTCTATATAATAATATCACAATTTAATTTTTCTTGCTCATTAGGCAAAAAGCTCTTGACAACAATATAAATGAGATTTTTACCAAGAGTGAATATAAGACAGGTGAGGGACACCAATGTGTTTCAAACATATTTCAAAACATTACCCAACTTAATGAGCATTTACCAGCTTGTAGTTTTAGATGCCAAAGAAACAGAGGCCACAGTCCTTAGACGTCTGTGGGTTTTTGGAGGACTGGATGCATGGAATAAATCCTTCTGGAAGAGCCATGCAGTTTAGTGCTGAGAATAAAACTTCTAGTTAATTCTCCCAAAAGCTTTCTCAGTACCTATAGATAAGAATAAATTTGAATCTTTTATATTGGTTCCTTTTGTCATTACAGTAAATAGCCTCGTATCGTAATAACCCATTCTATTGCTCATAAAACCTGCTTGATATGTGTTTATCACTTGCTCTGGAAGTCTGTCTATTTTTTTTGTTTGTTACAAGAGTTATAAAATACACAGCCAAATAGTTCTTAAACACACAATAGGATATAAAAAGATATTGAGATGGTTATGTTAAACAATTTTAATTTTGAAACAATTGAGGTTGATTGCCCATTCTTTGCTGGGTTTTTAGAAGGTGATACAGCATAAAAAAAAAAACTAAAAGTTTCAAGGATTATTTTCTGCATATTCTACAGCTTTATACCCTAACCTAATTAATACCTTTGTGTTTTACTGAAAGAAAATATGTAATGGCTCATTAGTTTCATTGGGAGAATTCATTTTGTGGCTAGAAAAAGTCATTAGGTGCCTGTTTTGTCACATTGATTGACCTTAGTCAAATATAGGAGACTAGCAGCTTGGTGGCAGTGGATAGATTGCCTGACTTGTAGTCAGGAAGACCTAAGAGCAAATTGTTCCACAAATACTAGCAGGACCATAAAGCAAGTTACACCTTTTCTGTGCCTCAAGTTCCTCATCTGTAAATGGTGATAATAGTGGCATGAAATGCACAGGGTTGTTCTAAGGGTCAAGTGAGATAACATACCTAAAGTGTTATGTAAATGTTAGCAATAATTATTATAATTGAGACAAATGACTTATCTGTGTATGTAACTCATTTTACAGGAGCTGGAGAACACACTGATTAACATTCATTTTTATTCATATTTATTCACATTTGTTTATATCTAACTATCTACCACTCTCTGTCTATCTATTTATCTATCTTTCTATCTATTGTGACAGCTATAAGTATCTCATACATTGAATGACATGACACAAGGTTCAGTAGTTCTCTCTTACTTCCAGGATCAAATATAAACTTCTTTCTTTGGCATTTAAAAATGTTCACCATTTTCTTTTCTTTTTTACCCCATTATTCTTATTCCATCCTCTCCATACACCCCACCTTCTGAAATTGACCTTCCTTAGAACACACAGCTGCCTTGTAACTACTTTGCATTTATCTTGCATTAAACTCTATATGTATTTTTCTCTCCCATTAGAATATAAATTCCTTGAGAGCAATGCCCATTCCTTTTTTCTTTGTATCCACAGCACTGCTTTCTGTAAATAGTATGTTATAAGTAATTGTTAAATATTTGTTTGTTTATTGATCAATCCTGGGATAGAGTTTTTCTCAAAGTAATTTACAGGAATAAAAAGATTCATTCAAAGGATAGTATATTTCTTATTTATACTGAATGTAATGCATTTTCTGGCTAGGACAATGAGAATTTGTAAACGCTGGATAACTGTAGGAAGTATAATTCACTCTTAACTATAACCAATAAATTTTAGGGCCTCCACCCTGGATCCTGAGTAGAATTTGCCTTAAAATGGCTACTTTGGAGTATAATACAGGACTTGGTATTAACCAGATTTCTGTAATTTTGATGCAGACTAGCTTTGAATTTATTTTGATTTAAATGGTATATAAACAAAATAGTAAGCATACTGTGCATGTGATCCTCTGTAGGATCCAAATATTTGTCCTAAGTTATTTGCCCTTCTTATATATATTTGAATCATTTTTAAAAATTATGGAAAAGACTTTTTTCCTTAAACTAAAACCATCAAAAAGTGTTCAAATATTCAAATTTCACAAAATGAATCAGCAGCTTGGTAAGGACTTTTTTTTTATGTTGCAGAGCTGCACATCCATTTGCAATTCGGCCAATTTCTTGAACAGCTAGTCATGGCTTCATCTTTCTGTACAAAGCTCACAATTAAATCCTTCAATGGTGCCTCTAAACTCAATTTGACATTTGAAATAATATAAAAATATTTTACAAATACTTTTTATGAATATAGAAAGGTTTTATAGGTTATCTTCATTATATAAGAAAGCTATACATGAAATAAGTTAAAGGAAATGCTTCAGATACAAATATTTCCTATTAACCAATGAAAAAAAAGAACTAATTAGCAAGGTTGTCAAAATACAAGGACTGATCCACCAAAATTACAGATCATTTCAGATATAATGCATCTTGGCAGAGTTGCTCTTTATTACATATTTTTATGTGCATTTAAGAGTAAAGAATAGAAATTCTATTAATAAAAATAAGTGACATTAGTTGACTGACATTCTGGGAATTATTTTTTAGGGGAAAAATATTTCCTATAAGCCTGAGAGTAATACTGTAATTTGAGTTATGACTGAGAGTTTCTGAAAGAGGCATAAAGAGCCTACAAAAAGGCAGACCATCATATTGAAGCTTGGAAATGATGTCCATATCTCTATTCAGTATTTAACAAACTAAACAGAAAGGCACTGGTGGCATGAGAATTACTAATGGCAAAAGAAAGGAGATATTACAATGAGAAATTGAAAATAGAGTAGGGCTGCATCAGAGAAGATAGAGATGGAAGAGAACTGTTGGACATCTGCTAGCATTTGGAATAAATTATTTAAAAATAATAGTTTTAATTTCATTTTAATTTTTCATTTCCAAATTCTCTCCATACTTCCACTATTCCCTTACAAATGGAGAGAGCAAGAAATATGATACCCATTATACATATGAAGTCATCCAAAACATTTTCCCACATTATCTATTTTCTGGGAAAGAATTTATATTATCTTCTGGGAAATAATTAGTATTAATGTCTATTAAATATAAATTAATCTGTATTCTAACACATTTAATTTTCTATCTGGAAGAGAATAGTATTTTACATCCTGAGTCCATTGGTATTGTGGTGGATCATTTTATTGATCAGAATTACTGTTTTTTTCATAATTTATTATCTTTACAATATTGCTGTCACCGCAGGTATAGTTCACCTGGTTCTGTTTATTCTACTTTGCATCAATTCATATAAATTTCCCCACTTTCTTCTGAAAATATTTCCTTCTTCATATTTTACAAACACAATAGTATTTTATCACCTTCTTATGCCATAACTTATTCAGCCATTCCCAAATTGATAGGTATCCTCATCGCTTCAATTCCAATTCTTTTCTACCGCTAAAAATGTCTGACTTAGATAAATAGACATTTTCTTGAACACAGGGGTCTTTCCCCCTTTTGTTTTGATATCTTTGAAGAACAGACAGTAGTATTTTGGGGTCAAAGGATACAAAATTTTAGTGCCTTTTCAGCACAATTTCAATTTATTCTCCAAAATAGTTGGGCTAGTTCATAGCTCTACCAACCAACAGTGCAGTGGTATACTTATTTTTGTACATCCATTTTAGCATTCATTTCCCTTTTCTGTCCTCTAAGCCATCAAAGTGTCTGAACAGCTTTAAATACCAAACATAGCCTATTGTATTTGATCTTGGGGGCAATAAGAGGTTCATTCTTTCTTTCCTCCCTCTGTCCCTCCCTCCCCATCTCACTCTTTTCATTCCTTCCTTCCTTCTTTCCTTCCTTTTTTACTATTATTTTAATAAAAGAGAAGTTTGAAAGTGTCAGCATCATCGTTTAATGTTCTTGCATCAATGCCCATGATGTTATCTCTAACTTAGAGGTATGATGGTATACATGAAAAATCACTAAATGAGTACAAAAAGCCGATCTTTAGGTCCTTCCTCAGAAACTCCTTAGCTAGTGTCTGTTATTGTCAGGGAAGAGAGTTGTTCAGAGCTTCTGTCCTAGAGGATCACTATTAACTATGGCTACGTGGGATTTATTTTCTTAATGATCTTATTGATTTTGTGCTTCCTGTACTATCCTGAGAGCTCATACTAATAGGCTGAGGCCTTGGGGTAGATTAACCTTTAAGTCCATTTGTGGATGAAGAAGAAAAGCCAAAGACCAACCAGAAGAGACCACAATCCTACAAGTGAAGCAGGGTAAAGTTTGGCTATAGTGAATAGTGAATAGACTTTTAGAGTATGCTCCTTGCCCTAACTTTTTACATAGCCACGGCTTATAAATACCATCATCTCATTCATTAATCCTTAAAATCTCATAGCAATCTTGGATGCTGACCTTGGATGCTGATGGCTCTTCTTATGTAATTCATTGAATAGTTGTGTCAATTCTATCTATGTAATATTTTCTGAACCTTTTCCTTCTATTTCTACTTCTAGTAACTTTCCATTTATCATCTATCTTTACCAATAGTAAAGAGTCTCTGAACTAATCTTCTCATTTTCATTTTCTGTCTTTCAAATGCTATTAATATAATCATCATAAATTACAGTTTTGGTGACAGTAATAGAATTTTCATGACATATTAAGGTTTGCAAAGCACTGTTCATATGTTAACTCACTTGATCCCCATATCAGTTTAGCAAGGTAAGTATTATTATTAATTCCATTTTAAAGATGAAGCCACTGAGACTGAGAGTTTAAATGACTTGCCAAGGTCATTTATTCACATAGCTATTGTCTAAAGCAGATTTTAAATTAAAAATCTCCTAACTCTAACACCAACACACTACCTACTTCATCACTTAACTGGTATCACTTTTCTGCTAACATCTCTCCAGTGATTAATAAAATAAAGGGGAAAACCCCTGGCACTTAAAATTCTCAGGCATACCTTTTCAACATTAACTCATACTATCTATACTCTATCCCGTTTTCTAAGTCCTGATCACCTTAAAACAGATGGGCAAACTTTTTAAAGAGAGGGTCAAAGGAAAGGAAATCCTCATCTATCATTCTGTTTCTAAGGCAACTCTTTCAAAGTTTCATTGTACTGTATCTTACTCATTGTAGTCGGCAGATTAGGAATAATGTTTTGTGGCTGGATAGAACATTTCAGGGGGCCACATCTGGCTGTTGAGCTGTAGTTTACCCTTCACTGCTTTAAACTATACTCAGTAACCTTTTCACACTCTGCCCATTCCAGGCTGCATTTTTTTCTTCAAGGAATTCACTTGATTGAACTGTCCACTGAAGACCATCCTTTCTATTAAAGTCCTACCTTCATGGTCCTAAATGGAAAATCTCAGAGTTGGAAAGATTGTTGGAACACAACTTTTATATCTTCTTTATTAATCTGCTTTTATACTACAGTAATCATCTAGTCTATTAGTCAATAAATCTAGTTGAATGAAAAGAAAAATTTAGTGCCTTCCTAGTATTCCATCACTTTTTATAAACAGCTCTAATCAATAGGCATTTGTTTTTATAGTGAGCTGAAATAGGTGTCTGTAATTTCTAGCTATGGAAAACAAGTGTTCTTCATTCCTCAAATACATTTTCCCTAAGAATCCCTTTTATTCCTTTTTCATATTTAAATTATTTCAAACTCTTGAACATTTTTTAAAACATTAGGAGTTATTTTACTACCAGGAAAATTATCATGAATTACTTTCTGTTCATTTTGCTCTGCATCAATTCCTGGAGGTCTTTCCTTTTTTTTTTTTTTGGCCATGGAGAAGGAGTGGTTAGACTTAACTTTCTTATTTTTTTGGAGGAGGGGAATTTTATTTAATTAATTAATTTAGAATATTTTTCCATCATTACAAGATTCATGCTCTCTTTCTCTCCCCTCACCCATCACCTTCCATAGCTGATGCACAATTCCACTGGGTTTTACATCTGTCATTGATCAAGAACTATTTCCATATTACTGATATTTGTAATAGGTTGCTCATTTACAGTCAATATCCCCAATCATATCCCCATTGAACCATGTGATGAAGCAGTTGTTTTTATTCTGTATTTTTGCTCCCATAGTTCTTCCTCTGAATGTGGATAGTGTTCTTTCTCTTAAGACCATCAGAATTGCCCTGGGTCTTTGAATTGCTGTTAGTAAAGAAGTCCATTCATTTGTACCACAGTGTATCAGTCTCTGTATAACAGTCTCCTGGTTCTCTGCTCTTTTCACTCTGCATCAATTTCTGGAGGTCATTCCAGTTCACATGGAATTCCTCCAGGTCATTATTCCTTTGAACACAATATTATTCCATCAAATACCACAATTTGTTTAGCCATTCCCTAATTGAAGGACATCCCCTCATTTTCCAATTTTTTGTCACCAGAAAGAGCGTGGCTATAAATATATTTGTACAATCCTTTTTGATCTCTTTGGGTATAAACCGAGCAGTGGTATGGCTGGATCAAAGAGTAGGCAGTATTTTTCAATTGTTGTTTTTTTTTCCTTTTTAGTTATTTTTTAATTTTTTAACATTTAATAATATTTATTCTTTAGAAAAGTTAACATGGTTACATGATTCATGCTCTTACTTTCCCCTTCAACCCCAACTTCACTCCCACCCACCCCCCCATAGCCGATACATATTTCCACTGATTTTAACATGTGTCATTGATTAAGACCTATTTCCATATTATTGATATTTGCACTGGGGTGGTCCTTAGAGTCTACATCCCCAATCATGTCCACCTCAATCCATGTGTTGAAGTAGTTGCTTTTCTTCTGTGTTTCCACTCTTGCAGTTCTTCCTCTGAATCTAGGTAGCTTCTTTCTCATAAATCCCTCAGAATTGTCCTGGGTCATTGCATTACTGCTAGTACAGAAGTCCATTATATTCTATTTTACCACAGTTTATTGCTCTCTGTGTACACTGTTCTTCTAGCTCTGCTCCTTTCACTATGCATCAATTCCTGGAGGTCTTTCCAGTTCACATGGAATTCCTCCAGTTTATTATGCCTTTCAGAGCAATAGTATTCCATCACCAGCATATACCACAATTTGTTCAGCCATTCCCCAATTGAAGGACATACCCTCATTTTCCAGTTTTTTGCCATCACACAAAGCTCGGCTATAAATATTTTCATACAAGTCTGTTTATCTATGATCTCTTTGGGGGTACAAACCCAACAATGGTATAGCTGGATCAAAGGGCAGGCAATCTTTTATAGCCCTTTGAGCATAGTTCCAAATTGCCAGCCAGAATGGTTGGATCAGTTCACAACTCCACCAGCAATGCATTAATGTCCCAATTTGGCCACCTCCCCTCCATCATTCATTATTCTCCCCTTCTATCATTTTAGGCAATCTGCTAGGTGTGAGGTGATACCTTTGATTTGCATTTCTCTAATTATTAGAGATTTAGAACAATTTCTCATGTGCTTATTGATACTTTTGATTTCTTTATCTGAAAATTGCCTATTCATGTACCTTGCCCATTTATAAATTAGGGAATGGCTTGATTTTTTTAAATAATTGATTTAACTGCTTGTGTATTTGAGTTATTAGACCCCTGTCAGAGTTTTTGTTATAAAGATTTTTTTCCAATTTGTTGTTTGCCTTCTGATTTTGCTTGCATTGTTTTTGTTTGTACAAAACTTTTTAATTTAATATGATCAAAATAATTCATTTTACATTTTGTGATTTTCTCTAACTCTTGCTTGGTTTTAAAATCTTTCCTTTCCCAGAGATCTGACAGGTATACTATTCAGTGTTCACAAAATTTATTTATAGGTTCCCTCTATATATTCAAGTCATTCAACCATTCTGAATTTATCTTGGTGTAGCATGTGAGATGTTTATCTAAACCTAATCTCTCCCATATTGTTTTCCAAATTTCCCAACAGATTTTGTCAAATAGTGGATTTTTGTCCCAAAAGTTGTGCTCTTTGGGTTTATCATATACTGTATTGCTGATTTCACTTACCCCAAGTCTATTCCACTGATCCTCCCTTCTGTCTCTTAGCCAGTACCATACCATTTTGATGACTGCTGCTTTATAGTATTGTTTAATATATGGTATTGCTAGGCCCCCTTCCTTCACATTTTTTTTTCATTATTCCTCTACTTTCTGATGTTTTCAATAGAAATGAGTGTTGTATTTTGTCAAAAGTTTTTCAGCATCTATTGAGATAAGCATGTGTTTTTTGTTGGTTTGCTTGTTAATATGGTTAATTATGTGCATGGTTTTCCTAATATTGAGCTATCCCTGCATTCCTGGTATAAATTCCACCTGATCATAATGAATAACCCTCATGACCACTTGCTAGAGCCTTTTTTGCTAGTATTCTGTTTATGATTTTTGCATTTATGTTCATTAAGGAGATTGATCTGTAGTTTTCTTTCTCTGTTTTTGACCTGCCTGGCTTTTAAATCAGTACCATATTTGTTTAATGAAAGGAATTTGGTAGAACTCCTTCTTTACTTATGATGTCAAGTAGTTTGTATTGTATTAAGATTAATTGTTCTTTTAATGTTTGATAGAATTCATTTGTGAATCCATCTGGTCCTGGGTATTTTTTCTTATGGAGTTTTTTGATGTCTAGTTCAATTTCTTTTTCTGATATGGGATTATTTAAGTATTCTATTTCTTCTGCTATTAATCTAGGCAATTTATATTTTTATAAATAGTCATCCATATCATCTAGATTGCCAAATTTATCGCCATAAAAGTGGGAGAAAAAGTTTTTAATGATTGCTTTAATTTCCTCTTTATTAGAGGTGATGTCTTCATTTTCAATTTTGATACTGTTGATTTGTTTTTCTTCTTTCCTTTTTTTATATTAGATTAGCCAGTACTTTATCTATTTTTTCAAAGTACCAGCTTTCTAGTCTCCTTTATTAATTCAATAGTTCTTTTATTTTCAATTTTTTTAATTTCTCTTTTAATTTTCAGGATTTCTAATTTAGTTTTCTTCTGGGGATTTTTAACTTGTTCACTTTCTAATTTTTAAGTTGCATGCCCAATTTATTGATTTCTGTCCTCTATAATTTGTTAATATATCCACTCAAGGATCTAAATTTCCCCCTGAATACTGCTTTGGATGTGTCTCATAGATTTTGGTAAGAAATCTCATCATTATCATTCACTTCAATGAAATTATTGTTTCTATGATTTGTTCTTTCACTAATTTATTTTAGAGAATCATTATTTAATTTCCAATTAATTTTTGGTTTGCCTTTCCATGTACCCTTACTATTTATTATTTTTATTGCATTAAGATCTGAAAAGGTTGCATTCATTATTTCTGCCCTTTTTCCCTTTTTTGCCATGTTTTTATGGCCTAGAACATGGTCAATCTTTGTGACTATACCATGTGCTGCTGAAAAGAAGATATATTTCTTTTTGTCCCTATTTGTTTTTCTTGACACATTATTAATTCTGATTTTCTTAAGATTTCATTCACATCTCTTATCTCTTTCTTGCTTATAATTTTGTTTGTTTTATCTAGAACTGATAAAGGAAGATTCAGGTCTCTCACTAGTATAGTTTTACTATCTATTTCATCCTTGAGCTCCACTGTTTTCTACTTTAGAAATTTGGATGCTATACTATTTTGTGCATACATGTTGAGTAGTGATATTTCCTCACTGTCTATACTACCTTTTATCAGGATGTAATTACCTTCCCTATCTCTTTTAATAATAAATAGTAAATCTATTTTTACTTTCAGTTTATCAGATATTACTATTGTAATTCCTGCCTTCTTTTTCTCAGTTTATGCCTAATAGATTTTGCTCCAGCCATTTATCTTTACGTTGTGTGTTTCTGCCTGCCTCATGAGTGCTCATATATGGTAGGATTTTGGTTTCTAATCCACTCTGTTTTATGTGTGAGTTCATTCCATTCAGATTCAGAATTATAATTATCACCTGTGTATTCCCCATCATTTTGATTTCTTCTCCTAGCCCTGACTTTGTTCTTTCTGTAATTCCTTAATTAAATTTAATTAATAAATTAAATTTAAATGAATTTTACTTTCTTAATTCCAGTGTTTTGCTTTTAATCAGTTCCCCTAATCCCCACCCTTATTTTCCTTCCCTTCCCATCACTTCCCTTCTTAATACCCTCTTATTTTCATTCATGGTTTATTAAATTCCTTCACTCCTCATCTCCCCTTACTTTTGGTACTCCATGCCCCACTCCCCCACTTTGCTTTTTCTCTTAATTTCCCTTTAGGATAAGATTAAATTCAATATCCCAATGGATCTATGTGATATTCCCTCTAAGAATTGATTCCACTGAGAGTATAGTTTAAGTATTACATATTAGAGCACTCTTCCTGTGTTTATGACTGTATTCTTCCCTTCCCCCTCTCCATGCAACACTTTAGGTGGTAAAAATAATCCTGTTTTTCTTATTTCTTCTAGTTTCTCTTGATGCCAGCTTCTATTTCATATATATGTGTGTGTGTGTGTGTGTGTGTGTGTGTGTGTGTGTGTATAATTTTTTCTTAATTGCTTAATAGCTCAACTTCTACCTATGGATAATTCATCTAACTACTCTGAAAGTGAATACAGTTTTTGAACATTACAGATATTATTTTTGCATAAAGGAATATAATAATTTGACCTTACTGAGGCATTTAAAATTTTTTTCCCTCTTTCTTGTTTATCTTTTCATGTTTCTCTTGAGTTTTGTATTTGAACATCAAATTTTCCATTCAGTCCTGGGCTTTTCTTTTTAAACACTTGGAAATATTCTATTTTATTGAATGCCCATACTTTCCTCTTGGAAGCATATAGTAATTTTTGATGGGTAGGAGATCCTTGGTTATAGACCCAATTCTCTTGCCTTTCTGAATATAATATTCCAAGCCCTGTGGTCCTTTAATGTGGAGGCTGCCAGATCTTATGTAATACTGATTGGTGTTCCTTGATATCTGAATAATCTTTTTCTTGTTTCTTGTAATATTTTCTCTTTAACTTGGAGCCTTTGAATTTGGCAATTACATTCCTGGGAGTTATCTTTTTTTTTAAATGTTTTTTTTGTTTTGTTTTGTTTTGTTTTTAAGCCCTTGTACTTCAGTGTATTGTCTCATAGGTGGAAGAGTGGTAAGGGTGGGCAATGGGGGTCAAGTGACTTGCCTAGGGTCACACAGCTGGGAAGTGGCTGAGGCCGGGTTTGAACCTAGGACCTCCTGTCTCTAGGCCTGACTCTCACTCCACTGAGCTACCCAGCTGCCCCCAGGGAGTTATCTTTTGAGGATTTAATTTGGAGGGTGATCTATGGGCTCTTCGATGTCTATTTCCCCTCTTGTTCAAGAACATAAGGGCAGTTTTCTTGGATAAGTTCTTGTAGTATGATGTCAAGATTCCTGTTTCTGATTTTTCAGGAAAACCAATGATTTTCAAATTGTCTCTTCTAGACCTGTTTTCTTGATCAATCATTTTCTCAATGAGATATTTCATGTTTCCTTCTATTTTGTCAATCTTTTGACTTTCCTCTATTAATTGTTGCTATCTTGTGCGATCATTAGCTTCTACTTGCCCAATTCTAGTCTTTAAAGACTTATTTTCAGTTATAATCTTTTGATTTTCATTTTTGGTCTGGTCTGTCCTGCTTTTCATGGCTTCCAGCAGGTCATTTCTGGTCTTCAATTTGCTTATCATTTCATTTGATTTCTGGACCTCTATTTCCAAATGTGAAATTTTGTCTTTTCAATTGTTATTTTCTTTTGAATTAGTTCCCACTTTTCTTGCCAAGTTTCTTCTATTTTTTTTAACTTGGTTCTCAAATTCTAGTCTGATTTCTTCGAGAGCTCGTGAACAATTTCCTTTTTCTTTGGAAAGTTTGGATGTGTTTGTTTGTTTTTCCTCCTCTGCTGTCGTCTCTGTAGTTTGTTGTTTCTCTAAGTAAAAATTATCCAGAGTCAAATGCTGTTTCTCTTTTTTTCCCCTCTGTTTGTAGCTTGTGCATTCCTGGCCATTGTTAGGTTAATTTTCTGTTTCCTTCTTAGCCAGAAGTCTACATGAGGAGGGTAGGCTGCTGCATTTGAGTTAGCAACCTGCATTAGAGCCCCCTCTATCTTCTGATTCTGCTCCTTGTCTTTTTTTTGAGGCTTTTCACATTGGTCGTTGTTGAGGTGAAAGAGTCCCTTGCTACTACTCTGCAGCCATCTTAGCTTGGAAGTTTGGAGGTCTGTCCAATTTATGTGGAAATCCTCTAGTTCATAATTCCTTTCAGCACAATAGTATTCAGTCACTATCATATACAATAGTTTGTTCAGCCATTCCCCAATTGATGGACATGCCCGCATTTTCCAATATTTTGCCACTACAAAGAGCACAGCGATAAATATTTTTGTACAGGTCTTTTCCTTATTATCTCTTTGGAGTAGAAATCCAGCCATGGTACAGCTTGATCAAAGGGCAGGCAATCTTTTAAAGCTCTTTGACATGGTTTTAAATTGTCTTCCAGAATACTTCGATCAATTCAGAACTCCATCATCAATGCATTAATGTCCCAATTTTGCTACAACCCTTCCAACATTATTATTTTCCTTTAATGTTGTATTGGTCAGTCTTCCAGGGGTGAGGTGGTACCTCAGAGTTGTTTTCATTTGCATTTCTCTAATTATGAGAGATTTAGAACATTTTTTCATGTGCCTATTTATAATTTTTATTTCTTTAACTGAAAGCTCCCTATTTATGTCCCTTGATCATTTATCAAGTGGGGAATGGCCTGATTTTTTGTATGATGCTTTAATACATGGTCAATCTTTGTATATGTACCATGTACTACTCAAAAGAAGCTATTTCCTTTTTATCCTCATTAATTTTTCTCCAGATATATTTTAGCTCTAATTTTTCTAACATTTCATTTACTTCCCTTACTTCTTTTTTTTTAAATTTGATTTATCTAGTTCTTATGGGGGAAGGTTGAGGTCCCCCACTAGTATGGTTTTGCTATCTATTTCCTCCTTAAATTTCTTTAGTTTCTCCTTTAGAATTCTGGATCCTATACCAATTGGTGTATATATGGTAAGTACTGATATTTCTTTATTATTTATACTGCCTTTCATCAAGATGTAATTACCTTCCTTATCTATTTTAATCAGATGTATTTTTGCTTTATCTATGTCTTGATCATAATTGCTGCTCTGGAATTCTTTGTCTTAGTTTCAGCCCTGTAATTCTGTTTCACCCTCTTACCTTTACCTGGTGCATTTCTATCTGCCTCAACATATGGTAGGATTCTTGCAGAAAACATATGGTAGGATTCTGGTTTTTAATCCATTCTGCTAGCCACTTCTTTTTTATTGGTGAGATCATATAATTCACATTTACAGTTATGATTACTGTTTGTGTATTGTCCTCCATTGTGACTCCCTCCTTTGTTTCAAACTGTTCTCTTATCTCTCTTACCCTCTCTTCTAACTTTTTGCTTTTAGTCAGTCTCCCTTCCTTCCCCTCTTTAATGTTACTCCCCTTCTTGCCCCCTTCATTCTTATCATTCCCCTCATCTTATACTGCCTTTTACATGACTTCCAAACCTCTCTCTCCTTTGTATTGATCTCCTCCCCACTCTCCCATTTATTACCCTTCTTCTCTATAGGGCATGACATAATTCTCTGCCCCAATGGATCTGACTGTTCTTCCCTCTCTGAGCAAAATCCTATGAGTGTAAGATTTAAGTATTAACTGCCACTTACCTCTTCCTCCCTTCCATTGTATTGATCTTTTCCCCTCTCCCATCTATGCACTTCTTTATGAAATACATATTTACCCAATTTGATCTCTTTTCCCATTTTCCTTAGTATTATCCTCCTTTTAACCCTTCTTTTTAAATATATTTTGATATGTCATCCTATACAATTTACCACTGTACCCTCTAAGTATCTATCTTCTAGATAATCTGATGATAATAACAATTTTTAAGAGTTATCAATATCATCTTTTCATATAGGAATACAAACACCTTTGGAGATTCTTCTGAGTTTTGTGTTTGAGCTGTTTAAGTCTGGTCTTTTCTTTAGGAATGCTAAAAACTTTCTGTTTTATTAAATTGCCATACTTTCCCCTGCAATAGTATAGTCAATTTTCCTTGGTGGTTGATTTTTGATTGTACCCAGATCCCTTGCTTTACAAAATATAGTATTCCATGCCTTCATGTCCTTCAGTGTGGAAGCAGTGGGTCCTATTGTAATCCTGGCTATGGATCCATGATATATGAATTTTTTTTAGCAGCTGGTAGTATTCTTTCCTTGGTCTGGAAGTTTTTGAACTTTGCTATTATATTCCTGGGTTTTGTCAATTGGGGATTTAATGCAGGATGTATTCTGTGGATTCTTTCAATCTCTACTTTAGCCTCTTGTTCAAGAATATCAGGGCCGTTTTCTTGGACAATTTTCTGTAGAATGATGTCCAGCCTTTTTTCTTTGGTCATAATTTTCAGGTAGTCCAATAATTCTTCAATTGTCTCTCCTGCGTTTATTTTCCAGGACTGTTGTTTTATCAGAGAGGTTATTCATATTTTTCTCAATTTTTTCATTCTTTTAATTTTGTTTTATAGATTCTTACTGACTTGTGAAGTCATTTGGCTTTAATTGTTTAATTCTAATTTTTAAAGAATGAATTTCATCTCTACCTTTATGATCCTCCCTTTCCTTTTGATATGTTTTTCTTTGTAGGTAATTTTTATCTTTTACTTTCTTCACCTCATTTGTCTAGCTGGTCAATTCTGCCTTTTGAAACACTATTTTCTCGTTTTGATTCATGTGCCTCTGTTTCCAGATAACTTATTTTGCTTTTTAAGTTCTTTTCCCAATTGTCTTCACTCTCTTATAATTGTTTTTGAATAGTGTTTTGAGTTCTTCCAAAGCCTGAATCTACTTTACTGGAGTTCCTGAGTTTTTACTTGGTATACTTTGGTCCTCTTTTTCTTTTCTTCTTTGTTCATTCCCTGGATAGATATTGTTGATTGTAGTCTTTTTTCTCATTCTGTTGTTTTCTCATATTTTTTCCTTCTTTTCTCCTCCTTACTTGCTGTATTCTTGCTTATTCATTTATTTGCTGGATCTGTGAGTTTAGACTTTTTTGGCACTGAATGAGATTCTTCTTTGCTCTGCCCCTGATAAACTGGATTAGGCAATTTAAGGTGACCTATTGTGTTAATGTGCTCTAAGGCAAAATCTGCCCCAGCTTCCAGCAGAGGGTGAAGGTGAAGGTGAAGGTTTGGAGACTTAACGCAATTACCCTTGGTCTGCCTCTCTACCTCTCTCTGTCAGCCACCTGGTTAGAGCCCTGAGTTTCTGAGGTGGTACCAAGATATTCTGTTGAGGTTCCCGTCTTCACCCTGGAATCCCATAATATGCCAGAATCTTACATGGGTCTCCGTGCAGTAGGTGGGGGAGGAATGTTGGTTCTTTCCCTTATACCCCCAAATTCAACTTTATCTGCATATCTTTGAGGTTGAATTTAGTAGGAGTAATCTATGGCTCTATTTTATTGTTGAGTTTTCCTTTCTGTCTATTTCGAAGTACTTATTTTTATTTTGGTGTGAAAAGAAAGTCACAGAGGATTTCATTTCTGCTACTTCTAAGCCACCATCTTGACTCTGGCTCCTTCAAAGTGGTTTTAAAAATATCTCTGCTTGACCTGAAGAGAATACTTTAGATGTAGTTAGATAAAGGCAGACTACAAGATTCTTCTCAACTTTAGTTCCTCATTAAGTAAGGATGTTTGTACTGAATTTTTTGTTGTTCTGTTTGATTGTCAGGGGATATTGTTGAATTGTTGAATTTACATGTTAAACATACCCATATCTTTTCCACAACAACAATCATTTTGGCATATAAATTCTAACTCATACTTGTGTGATTTTAATTTACATTAACTATAACACTTTTTATCCATCTCCCTGTCTGTGTGTTGGTTGTATCCAAAGGCTGCAATGCTCTCACTCCCTACCTCTGCATTTTAGCTTCCTCAGCCTTCCTTCAAAATTCACCCTCAAGAGGACTTTTCTGGTTCCCCAGCTATTAGTGCCTTCCCCTTCTCAGATTTACTTCTATGTGTTCTGTATATAGCTGCACATGCTTCATTATTTCCATGTTTTATGCCACATTGGAATTTCAGGTTTTTTATATGTCACGGACTTTTTATTATTCTTTGTATCCCTAGCATACTTATCATAATGCTAACTACTTAGTAATTAGCATATGTCTGGCACATAGTAAGCACCTGATTAATAGCTCTTTACTGACTTCATGAATTTGCTCAAAACTCCTTTTTTTTTCCAGGAAGTCTTTCCTAATCTCTAAAATGTTCAAGATAACCTTCTTCCCCTCTCAGATTACCTTCTATATACTCTGTGCATAGATAGAGGTACTTGATTATTTTCACACACTTTCTCCCCCATTGGAATGCAATGTCCTTGAGTGCAAGAACTGGTTGATTTGCTTTAAAAATTCTTTTTTTTATTTTGTGGTTAGTATGCTTTATCTTCTTTCTTTAGATCCCCAACATTGAGCAGGATATCTGGCACATAATAAACATTTAATAAAATATTGTTGACTGACTGACTTTTTGCATATTCCTATTAAATTTCATATTATTATATTCAGCTCATCATTCGAATCCTTTGAAATTCTGATTATCTCATTTAGTAATGTTAGCTTGTCTTCTAAAATTCATAGTATTGGTGAATTTCATTAGTATGCCATTATTGAGGCAGAATGACATATTCCAGAGAGTGAGCTTCAAAGTCTTAAAGATGTGAAAGGGAAGGGAAAAAATGCGAAGGGAATAAGTATTTATCAAGTGCCTACTAGTTGTCCAGCACTGCGCTAAGCACTCTGCAAATAGTATAACAATAAACCTCTGAAGTTGGTGCTATTTTTATCTCCATTTTACAGTTGAGGAAACGGAGGCAGACAGAGGTTAAATGACAACTAGATACCTCAACTTGTGAACAAACCCTGCCACTGTCACATACTTGTATGATTAGTCGACTCACTTAACCTCTTAATGTTGTAGGCAACTTTCTAAGGTAATAAGTTGCAAAGAAGATGCCAGGCTCAAGTAGTGGGAATTTTCTCTCAAGAGAGGCTCCTATATAACTGAATCACAGTCTTATATCCCATATTACATCTCTAGAACTTCTATATATTAAGCCAGTTGGGGGAGAAATGCTCAATGAAAGTGGTCCAAAAACAGAGGCTTGGGGATATCTTTAAAAGATATTTCCCCAAGGCAACATAGACATATACTATTATTCATTAAATCCAGTCATATGACCATTTATGTATCCTTTTCATTGTACTAACATGCAGGACACATATCTTAATCTTTTTAATAGGACATTGTAAAATATTTTGCAAAATGCCATATTAGAATTTAAGCACACTATATTTGTGACATCCTCCTGATTCACCAGACTGCCAAAGTCTTTCAAAAATAAGGGTTATTCTGGGATATCTTGTTTTTGTTGACTCCACACTGCTCCACAATTTCATCTCTTTAACATTTTCCTGAATATCCTATCTGCTGTTGCTCTGTTTTTCCATATAAAAATTATTATTTAGATTTCTTTTCCTTATCACAATCCACATAGTACTGATCATAGATGAGTACATCTCTATTAGGTTGCAAAATTCTCAAGGAAAAGGTCTGAGTTTTTTCCATCTTGATTACTCTGGTGGGTAATAAAGCATCCTGTGTAAACTTTAATAAATATATTGCTTTGGATTGATTGTTTTTAGTCTTCTGTTCACATTTTTGATATTCTCTATCAGGAGATGAACATTTTTTTACAGAGTACTGAGGAAGTCTTGAAGTGAATCATTGGAGATTAGCCAAGTAGATGTGCCAGGTTTCTTTATTGCTACATTGCTCACTGTGTTATTCCATGTTCAACAACTGGAGAAAATTTTCCTGAATAACTAATGGGTCAATAAATCTTGAAATAATCTATCTATATTCATGTAGATGTATCTGAATATCTTCAAGTTAAAAGTGATGTATTTTGCATATTGCATATATATAATTTTGCTCAGTTTTATGCTAGTAAAACTAAAAAGAATGATAGTGACCAATGTGAATTATTGCTTTTCTAATTGATTAATATTCAAATGATGATATTGAACCTATGTGGCATGATCATATGTATCAACTAAAAAAAAGTTCTTCCTGAGTCATTCGAATGAAAGCAAGAACTTATTAATTATTTTCATTTCAAGAGGTATTTTTCATTATTTTTATCAGTTACATCTCCAAAGGGTTTATTCAAGTTGCAAAGGGACACTATTAGTAAACAATATATGCTAATTGTAGTTTGTTGCTTTGTTGTTCAATTTTTGTATCATTATCTCATAGATAACCTGATTGTTGTCTATTGAGGATGAAAAAATTAGAAGATAGAGGTAGCATATTAAGTCCAATAAAAAGAGAAAAAAGAGAAAATCTATTTAAAGTAATTCCAAACAGTATAAGATACCTAGGAATCAACCTTCTAAGACAAACCCAGGAAGTGTATAAAGACAACTTCAAAACGATTTTTACACAAATAAAGTCAGATCTAAACAATTGAAAAAATTAATTGTTCATGTTTAGGCCTAGATAATTTAATAAAAATGTAATTCTACCTAAATTAATTTATCTATTCAGGGACATACTAATCAAACTACCCAAACTTTATTTTATAGAATCAGAAAAAAGGAATAATAAAATCAATCTGTAAGAATAAAGGATCAAGGGAATCAGTGAAAAATTACAAAGAAAGTTGGCTTAGCTTTACCTGTTCTAAAAATGCATTTTAAAGTGGTAACCATCAAAACAATCTGGTCCTGGCTTAGAAATAGAGTAGTGGATCATTGAATACATGACATGCCATCTAGAATAGAATATATCCCAGAATAAATGACCATAGTACTCTAATGTTTGACAAATCCAAAGATCCAAGGTTTTGGAAGAATTCACTATTTAAATATTTTTAAAAAGCACCTGGGAAAACTGGAAAAGATTATGACAGGAACTAGGTATAGAAAAATAGCTCATGCAACAGACCAAGGTAAAGTCAAAATGGATACATGATTTAGAAATGAAGGGTGATAACCTAACAAAATAAAGACACATAAATAGTTTGCCTGTCAGACTTATTGATAAAGGAAGAATTTATGATCAAATTAGACAGATGTACAATATGTAACTTTGACTACATTAAATAAAAAAGGGTTTTGCACCAACCAAACTAATGAAACCAAGATTAGAAGGGAAACAACAGGGTGGGGCAAAATATACTAAGTGTCATTGACATAGGCCTCATTTCTTAAATATAGAGAAAGGAGAATCAACTTTATAAGAACAAAAGTTATTCCCCAATTTACAAATAGTCAAAGGATATAAAAAGGCAGTTCCTAGAAGAAGAAATTAAAATTATCTAGTCATATGAAAAATGTTCCAAACCACTATTAGTTAAAGAAAGGCAAGTTAATACTATTCAAGTAGTATCTCATGTCTAACAGACTGGATAATGACACAAAAAGGAAAATGTTATATTTTCGAAGGCATGGGGGAAAATTTGGATATTAATATACTGCATCAGCATTTGCTTACTGATACAACCATTCTGGAAAGAAATTTGGAACCATGCCAAAGGGCCATAAACTTGTGCATACCCTTGACCCAGCAATACTACTATGACATCTGAATCCTAGGAATATCAAAAACTAGGTAAAATAATGTACTTATACAAAAATATCAATAGCAGTTCTATTTTGGTGGTAAAGACCTAGAACCTGAAGAGATATCCATCAATTGGGAAATGGCAAAAACAGTTATGTTTACTGACTATAATGCAATACTATTGTGTCATAAGTAATAACAAATAAGACAATCACAAATAAACCTGGAAGGATACTTTTTTGAATCTATCAAAGTGAAGTGAGCAGACCCAGATGAAGGTCATATAGAGTAACAACAAGGATGTATATAATTAACTGTGAATGACTTACCTATTATTAGCAGTGAAGAATCCAAGATAACTCCAAGATAGACATGATAAAAATGGCTATCCACTACCATAGAAGAAACTGATGGAGTCAGAATATTGATTGAAGCCCAAGATTTTCTCCTTTATTTCCTTCAAAAATTTTTTGCTAGTATAAGTGATACGTGCCTTCTTTCATATCATGATAAAATTGAAATATGTATTATATGATACCATATGTATTACCTATATCATATTATCTGCTGTTGCAGGGAAAGTGGAGGAGAGTGAGGAAAACAGAGGATACAGATAGGAAATTTTTAGAAAATTATTATTTAAATTATATCTACATGTAATCTGGTAGAAAAAAGAGGTAGCATATTAGTTGAGACTGTCTGGCTCTAAGTGATTTTGACAAGGGAGAACTATGGGCTAGATAATTAAGATAAGCAAGGAATAAATATGATAATATGACATATTCCAGTGATAAATGTAAATTCATATGCCTAGGTTCAACTACATAAATAAAAATTAGGAAAGACATTGCTATATAATTGCTTTGGAATAAATATTTCAGGTTTTTTGTTGACTTTAAAGTACAACCTAGATTGTTTGACTTGGAGATGGAATCTTTTAATAGAATCCTGCCTCAGTCACTTTTGTATAGACCAGTGGTTCCCAAAATTTTTTGGCCTACCGCCCCCTTTCCAGAAAAAAAATATTACTTAGAGCCCCTGGAAATTAATTTTTTTAATTTTAATAGCAATTAATAGGAAAGATAAATGCACCTGTGGCCATCACCGCACCCCCCCCCCCCAGATTGCTACAGCAAGCATCAGGGGTCGTTGGCTTCCACTTGGGAATCAGTGGTATAAACTCTAAGCAATGATTTAATCTTTCTGTACCTCAATTAACTCTTCTACAAAATAAAGGCATTATATTCGATGTCTTTTAAGCTCTAAACTTTGATCCCATATGTCTATGAATCATATATTATGGCAGAAAAATAATTAGAATTTTGTCTACATTGATAGTCATAATGTTCTACAAAAGGGAACTGATTTTCTTCCTCATTATACCATAATCAGCCTACTTTTGGAACATTGTATTCAATTCTGAGTATCATACTTTATGGTAAATATTGACTACCATATCAGTCCAGCAGGTCCACAACAAAGAAAAATAAGAATGGATAGGTGGCATGGTGATTAGAATGCATTTTCTTGAGTTCAAATCTAGACTCAGAAATTAACTTGCTATGTGATTCTGATCAAGTCACTTTACCCTATGTGCTTCAGTTTTTTTTTTTTTAATCTGTAAAATGAGCTGGAGAAAGAAATGGCAAACTATTCACATATCTTTGTTAAGAAAAACTAAAATGGAGTCATGGAGAGTTGTACATGACTGAAATGACTGAACAATAACAACAAAATGTGACTCAAGACAATTCTAAATGAAAATTTGTTTTAAAAATTAACCAAAACCTGGAGAAGAGAAAGTATCTTGAGTAAATTACAATAACATTCAAGTATTTTGTGGATTGTCTTTTAAAGACTGATTAACTCCCACCACATAACCTAACTAGGAGCAGTGACTGAAAATTTGAGTCAGATTTTATTAGGATAGAAGATAAGACTTACAGACAACTAGGACCATCAAAAATTGAAATGGGTTTCTTAGAGTATGAGGGGTTCCAATACATTTATGGCCTCCTCCCAGGTTAGATAATGATTTTAGAGAAATATTGTAGAGGTGAATTCTGTTCAGTTATTACATGGAATAGATTTTCTCTGTCACATCATCAAATTCTGAGTGTGCTTTTGTTATTAATGTTGATCACTTATTCCGATTTTTTAAAAATATTACTAGCATTAGTGAATTTAAAAGATAAAGTGTTTAAGTTATATCGTTAATTTAGTGAATCTTTTGTCACTTTCATAGTAAACAACTTTTTTTCTTTTTGGAATATGATATTTTAACTTTTTCTAAGAAGGAGATGGCATTTGTATATAATATATAAAAATAGTTGAGAGGGGACTCAAATTCATTAAATAAATTAGATTGCTTGAAGGTATTGTTTTGCCTGCTACTATCTGTACACATCCTCATCTTTATTGGCTGATATAAATGGAAATTTTAAGTAACATTTAGCTGATGCTCTGAGGAACATAGTAATATTTCATTATTTTTTCTTTCTTATTTTTAACACATATCTGCATTTTTCTAAGCTACAAAAGAAATATTTTAATTTTAAATATCACTATTTTATTGATACACCAAAAATGAATAATTATCCACTTAAAGGTTAACAATAATTATTTATAATCCAATTGCCAAAAATGACCTTGACTACAAATTTCAGACTCTTTGATTTATTACTTATAAGCCTACACCATTTAGCTACAACCTAAAAACAATGCTTCTACATTTTGTACTCCCAAGATGATAATTATGACGACTTTAGCACACTGAATCTACAGTCTAGCACGCTTTTGCTATAAAGTCTTCTGTAATCGTCCAACCTATATCTGGAAAGCAGTTTCTTCTACAACATTCTTTTCTTAAAAGATGCTTTATTTTCCCAGTTACATATAATAATAGTTTTCCATATGTTTTCTGAAGTTATAAGATCCAAATTATCTACCTCCTTCCTTTTCCTCCTTCTTCTCAAAGATGTTAAGTAATTTAATCTAGATTATATCACACTAAAACATTCTTAACAAGCATCCCTTCAATATCTACTTCAAAACTTCTAATAATGATGATACCATAGCAATAAAATATATAGACTCAGACATGTCCATATCAATTAATGAACCAGCTATTTTTATTAAGAGAAAATGTGCCATAAATGATTCAGCTTCTTCCACACAAACCATAATTAGGAAGGAAGAAGAGGAAACAGTCATTTAAAGAATTTAAACAAGGATAGAGGATCTTGGCCAAAGCACTGAAATTGGCCTTAGATAGGCATATTGGTCATATTGCAATTCCTAGTAGGTCTGTTGAATTTGGGATGAGAAGATAGGGAGATTTGGAATGGTGAATTAGTGGTCATTCAGAAAAGTAGTCATCATGTCTAGAAATTATCTGGAAGTGAAGACAGACAGATAATTTAGTTCTCCCAAGATTTGTTGGGTACAGCCTTAGAAAGATACCAGACCACAAAATACAAGATCCAGCACTTTATTATAAGGAATCTGATAAATCTATGAAGTCTAATCTGAAATGAATGTTATCACTGTTTTGATTCTCTCACATTTGTTCTCTATATATTAACTTCGAAACAGGTTCAATTGTGGGGCAAAAATGTGACAATGGAAATAAAGATGCCTTATATTATGAGGGTTCTTAATTTGTTTTGATTTCATGAAATCATTTGGCAGTGAAATGAAGCCTACAGACTTCATCTCAGAATAAAATTTGTAAATTCATCAAATAAAATAGATAGTAGTATAAAGAAAATCAATTAAATTGAAAAAAATGGTAATTATTCCAACCAAGTTTGCATGGCCTCATGAATCTTTTCCTAAATTCTAGATATGAATATTACCATAAATGTTTTTGACTAATTCATTCCCTCATCCTAATTAGTTATAGTTGTCTGGTCAACAAATAAAAAGGGAAGAAAGGGAAACCCCAAATCACCACCACTAAGTTTCTTAATCATCTTTCTTCTACTCCCCTACTTTCTTATACATCAATATGTAACAGAGACAAAATAGAGGCTAGTCTGACCAAGACACACTGCTATTTCATGAAGGACAAAGACTATTTAATAAAAGTTCTGCTTCTTCCCTACTGGATATTTATGGAGAACTTCCTGCTCATCTCTAGTACATTGGACCAGCTAAACTCACTATACTACCATGGATTTAATGAAACAATTTAGGCACAAGAATTTGAAACTTTGAAATGCTAAATAAAAGCAACTGTTATTCTTATGAAATCCAAATTTTAGTAGCACTTAATGACTAAACTACAAAGCCATTTTGTATCCATGATGCCTTCTTTAACCAATATGGTTTTCAGTGAAATTTTTATCCAAAGAACCACAATAATCTTCTTTTTCACAATTTAACACATTAGATCTGTCATTACTTTGTTTTACTATCATTTCATTGTCTTATCTGTATAATTATATAGGGACCATATTGAGAGCATCTTCTATAACCTTTAGTCTGTGTTTAAGACTCAGGCTTTGATAAAAATATATTTATTTATCAATTGATAAAAATAGTCTACTAACCAGTTTTGGAATTTTTCATGGTGTCTTTTGTCTTTTAAGCTACATCTTTCCTCATGAATATTGAGCTACCTAGATATGATAGTGTACATTTGTAATCCCTGCTAATGAGAAGGCTGTGATTTGTAAATCATTGAAGTTGAGGAGTTCTAAATTGAAGTATGTTAAGTCAATTGGGCTTTCACAGTAAGTTTAACACCATTATGATGAACATCCAGCAGAAAAAGAATAATAGTCAAGTCAAAATTGATACATGATTTTAAATTTTTTAAATTTTAAACCCTTAACTTCTGTGTATTGACTTATAGGTGGAAGATTGGTAAGGGTAGGCAATGGGGGTCAAGTGACTTGCCCAGGGTCACACAGCTGGGAAGTGTCTGAGGCCAGATTTGAACCTAGGACCTCCTGTTTCTAGGTCTGGCTCTCAATCCACTGAGCTACCCAGCTGCCCCTAAAGGATAACTTCTGAAACAAATTAGAGGAGCACAAAATAATTTATCTGTTAGATGTATGAGAGGAATTTTGGTCAAAACAAGACATAAAAACACAAGATGTAAAAAATAACTTTGGCTACATTAAATTGAAATGGTTTTGCACAAACAAAAATAATTCCACCAAGGTTGAAAGGCAAACAGCAAAATGGGGAAAAAACATCAATTGCAAGTCTTTCTGACAAAGGCTTCATTTCTTAAGTACATAGAGATATTAGTCAAATCTATGAGAATATAAAGTATTTCCCAAAAGATAAATAGTCAAAGAATGTAAACAAACAATTCTTAGATGAAGAAATTAAGACAATTTTTAGCCATATGAAAAAATTCTCTAAATCATTATTGATTAGAGAAATGCAAACTAAAACTCTGAGATACCATCTCACATCAGACTAACATGAGAAAAATGACATGAATGGTTGAGGGAATGTGGAAAAATGAGGACACTAATGTTATATTGGTGGGGCTATGAACTGATATAGTCATTCTGGAAGGCAATCAGGAGTCGTCCCCAAAAGACTATCAAACTGCATACCTTTTGACTGATACATATCCCAAAGAGATTAAAGAGGGGAAGAATACTTAACCATAGGGAAAAAAACTGATAGCAGCTGTGTTTGTGGTAGCAAAGAACTGGAAACTGAAGAGATAATACATCAAATGGAAAATGGTTGAATAAGTTGTGATATAAGCTTGTAATATAATATTATTGTGTAATAAAAATTAAAAAGATGTCACAAAGGGGCAGCTGGGTAGCTCAGTGGAGTGAGAGTCAGGCCTAGAGACAGGAGGTCCTAGGTTCAAGTCTGGCCTCAGACACTTCCCAGCTGTGTGACCCTGGGCAAGTCACTTGACCCCCATTGCCCACCCTTACCAATCTTCCACCTATGAGACAATACACCGAAGTACAAGGGTTAAAAAAAAAAAAGATGTCACAAAAACACTGGAAAGAGTTATATGAAGTGATGCAAAGTGAACAAAACCACTAGAGCAGAACTGTGTACACTGTACACAGTAACAACAATAATGTATGATAATCAACTATGAATTACTAAACTATTATCAATAAGGCAAGGATCCAGAACAGCTCCAAGAGACTTATGACAAAAAAAGATATCCACCACCATAGAAGGAACAGAGTATGAATTCAAATTGAAATATATCATTCTTTATTTCCTTCATGAATGTTTGTCTAGAGTAAGCAATATGTATCTTCTTTCACAACATGATGAATATTGGAATATATATTGTATGGTTATACACACACACATTCAATTACCTACCTTCTGGGGAGGTGAGACAGGTGGGAGATATAAACAGAGAGAACATGTATTGGAAAACATCAGAAAAATATTAAGATTTTTAAGTGACATGTAAGCTGAAAAAACTTAAGGAGTAATAGCCTGCTTAAAGAAGGGTAAACCATCCTAAATTGGAAATGCTGCTTTGCTGATCTGTAGTGAGGTTAAGCATGAATGTATTGCTGTTCTATGAACTATTTATATTTGTTGTTGTTTAAATTTTGTCTCCCTTTTTCACCAGAACTGGAAATGCTTTAGCCACTTGTGGTTAATAGCACTACAAATCAGCTGAGGAGCGTTTCTAACCTGGGATGGCCCATCATTCTTTATGCAGGCTATTACTCCTTTTCTTTAAAAAAATCCAGCTTACATGTCACTTAAATTTCTTAATTGTTTTTTTTTTCTGTTTTGCAACCCATGTTCTCTCTGTCTACAACTCCCATCCCTCCCACCAGCCCAGAAGACCAAGTGTCAAGCCTTTGCTCTATTATTATTTATGTGGTTTTGATAAAGTCACACTGGTGCTTCAATGATATATAAAATAATGACAAGTACTAGTTCTTTTAGGTCCTTCCCATTTATGGTTTTTATTGTAATATACTTCTTTTCAAATCCTTTCCTCTTTGGAGATAATTGTCTAAATATAAGACCTCATGTTTGAAAACAAACTTGGCCACAATTTTCTATGTCCAACTAAATGAAAAGTGATCCATAAACTCAAATATCTTGGTTTTAATAGACCATGGCATTCTGTGAAAATATATATAAACGAAGGCAAAAATGGAATCAGGTTTTAATTTATTCTTGCTGGTAGATAATAACATGAAGTCAAAGAGATTAATGTGCTGTTGCTATTTATTCAGTCTTACATTGCTTGTGACTAAGCACAATATATGAGACCTTCTTTCTGCCTCATTAAATAAGTTAATCATGGAAATCAAGGGAAAAAACTGTTAGAAACTGTGGGTATAGGTTAAACATTAACTATGCATTTTTCATTATGGGATATAAAAACAGATGTGACAAAATCCAGGTGTCAGCCACAAAACATTTCTATTCTTCTGCCCTGAAAGTAGATGGATGTATAATTAAATGATAGAACTGATATATGCTGCTATCAGTAATACATGATCACTAATGAATAATTAAATTTGTCTAAGGGCACAGATTTTCTGACAATGAAAATAAGATCCATGCCATTAATACAAATGGCGTGAAAAGTCTCAAAAACAAAATCTAATGTTTCCCATTGGATAATACAAAATTGATCATTATCTCTCCACTGAGTTAAGTAGCATTTTGTAATTATTGTTCTACATTGTATTCTAATATCATGATGTAAAATATTGCAGAGTACTTGGACTCCTGAAATATGTAGATAGCTGAGGTATATCTTTGACTAGAAAAGAAAATATTCTAAAATGGAAAGCAAACAACAAGTAGAATGGTGAAGAGACTGGTTAAAGAGCAAATCATACAGATGACTCAGAGAAGTTTCTGAATTTTTTTAGGAAGGAAAATTCATCTAAATCTATGGAATAAAAATCTATTTAATGACATATAGATTTTTTCAGCATTTCATCTCTAATTTTTTTTCTTTCTTTAATTTTACTGATTGTTAGAGTTGCAAGGGACTATTAAGGTCCTTTAGTAAAAATCACATATTATACGGATGGGGAAACAAAATAAAAAAAAATCAACTTTTCCAAGATAGCATTTTCTTTATCAAAAAAGGATTCAAATGAATTATCATAAGTATCTATTTTTCTAAACACATAATATCATATTATTAAAATATTTTTCTTATTTCATCATACTTAGTTGCAGTTGCACAATACTTAGAATTCAACTTCCATCTCCAAAATTTATATACAGATAAAGTTTAATAACATAAGTTTTCAGAAAACTGATCACATTGTTCCAGAAGGGAAAGAAGAGATCTTAGATTTCAAAATAAGTTCAATTGAAAGCAGTAATTGTTTTTTCAAGGAGTATGTCCATAGTGACTATCTCAATAGTGCACATTGCTTCATATGGCTAACATATGACTATTAAATTAATTCACAAGTTGAAGAAAGCTTTTACATAATCTATGCCAACCACCTCACTGTTCAGAAATGAGTTCTACAGAAATTTGTCAGTGGTGATGAAACTAGTTAAGAATAGAGCTAAGGAAAGAAGTCACATTTTACCACTTCTGATGTATTTTTCTTTACCCCACATCATACTAGATGGAGACAATGTGGATATAATACTAACAATTCAATTTATCGCATATTTATGAATCACTTCACATATAGAATACATTATGCTAATCAATGGGACACAAGGACAAAAGTCAAATAGGGCAATGTTTTGAAATTTTAAGGGATTATAATTTATTTCAATTTTGGACACTTTGAGATAGAGTTGACAACAGTATATCCAGATAACAACCAATAAGTAATTGTGAGATGGGCATTTCAGAAAATCTTAGAGAAGATCATATAGATGTGAAAGTCATTTGCATAGAAACTGAGTTCATGGGAACAGATGAAATCAATAAGGAAGAGAATAGAATTGAGAATTAGAGAATGCCCAAACTTAGGGGAGATGGATGATGATCCATCAAAACAGACATGAAAAGAACAATTAGACAAGTATGAGAATTGAGAACACTGACTTATAATATCTGGTAAGACAGAAAATAACATCTAGTAAGATACAATGTCAACAACTTCCTAAAAGAGAGGTTGAAAGGCCATGAGAAATATGAAAATGATATTTAATTCAAATGAATAGAAAATTTATGACATGAAGGGATGATTTCAAATAGAAGAATGCAATAAGAAGCCAGATAAGCTAAGGGGTTGAAAAAGCGGATAAAAATATGGAGAGGCAGTATATGTAAATGACTCTTTCAATTAATTTGCAGTGGCAGAAAGGAGAGATGTTAAAAAAAAGTAGTTTTGAGGTTTTGCAAAGCCAAATAGTTTTTATTTATTTATTATTTTAAAAGATATACACAGGTATACATTTAGTCAAAAGGAAGTAACCAGATGGCCAGAAGAAAGTGAAAAAGGTATAAGAAATGGGAATGATAAATGGGGGAACAACTTAAAAGAGAAGGGAGGAGATTCCATCAGGGTTACAATGTGGACATATAGCCTTAATTTCCTTTTTTCTTTTACTATTTAATTGCTTTTATTTGGTTTTTAGAGATTTACCAATTATATGTAAATTTTATATAACTATTTTTTAATTCAGTTACAAATTCTCTCCCTCTTTCTCAATTCTCACCCTTCCTTGAGAAAGCAAGCTATTTGATTTTTATTATACCTATATAGTTATATAAAAATATCTTCCTGTTTTATCTATGTTGTAAAAGAAGAAGAAAAAACAAAATTGAACATAAAACTATACTAAAAAGTAGTATATTTTAAGCTGCATTGAATTAATCAGTTCTCCTTATGGAAATGAATAGAATTTTTCAACATGGGTACTTGGGCAGTGTTTTAGTTTATTGTCTTATCAGATTAGCTAAGTTTTCCATGACTGATCGAACTTGCTATATTATTTTTATTGTATATTCTTCTTTTCAACCTTCTCATTGTATGAATCCATACAAATCTTTCCAAGTTTCTTTTTTTTTCTGAAATCATCTAGTTAGTCATTTCTTATGTCATAATAATATTACATCAAAATTAAAAGAAAGACAGCTTGTTCAGCCACTCTCCAATTAATAGACATTCTATAAATTGCCTTGACTTTGCTACTTCAAAAAGAGCTGCAATAAATATTTTTGTACAAAAAGGTCCTTTTTCTTTTCTTTCATCTCTTTGGGATTTAGACCTACTAGTAATATTTCTGTGTCAAAGGACATGCATAGTTTTATACTATGCAGATTTCCAAATTGGTCTCTGAAATAATTGGATTAGTTAAAAAATTCAAGTTCATTAATATACCTGTTTTTCATATCTCCTACAACATTTGTCATTTTGATTTTCTGTTATGTTAAACAATTTGACAGGTATGAAGTGTTATCTCAGAGGTTTTTTTTTCTTGTTTGTTTTTAATTGCGTTTTTCTCTCAGTAATAATTTAGATCATTTTTTTCCTATGAAAACTGATAGCTTTGATTTATGATTCTGAAAAATGCTTGTGCATATCCTTTGACCATTTATCAACTGGGGAATAGCTCTTTTTTAAAAAATAAATTTGGCTCATTTCCCTAAATATTTGAGAAATGAGACATTTATTAGAAAAGCTTGGTATTTCTGATGCTGCTCTCCAGTTTTCCCAGCAATTTTTATCAAATAGTGGATAATTACCCCCCACATCTTGGATGTCTATGTTTATCATACTCTAGATTAATGTGGTCATTTACTACTTAGTGTTCTGAGCTTAATCCAATCTATTAGCCAGTACAAACTTGATTATTTGATTGCTTCTTTGTAATATAGTTCAAAATCTGGAATTACTAGACCACCTTTCTTCACATTGTTTTGCATTCATTCACTTGTGCCATCATGCAAAGCATATTTCCATATTATTTCTGTTGTGGAACAAGACACATAAAAATGAAGAAAACAAAGTAAAAAATGAAATGCTTCAATCTGCATTCATACTCCATCATTTCTTTTTCTGAAGATGGATAACATTTCATATCAATTGTTTCCATCATTTTATTGCTGAAAATAGATAAGTGATTCCGGTTGATAATGGTACCATAATACTGCTACTGTGTACAATGCTCTCTTCATTATGCTCACTTTACTTTTGCATCAGTTCATGTAAGTACAGGCTTTTAAAAAAATCATCTTGTTTATCACTTTTTATAACACAATAGTATTCCATCACAATGATATTTCAAGGCTTATTCAGTTATTTCATACTTGATAGGTATCCCCTCAATTTCCAATTCTTTGCCACTGCAAAAGAGCTGCTATCAATATTTTTTGTACAAATTGGTCCTCTTCCTTTTTAAAATATCTCTTTGTGAAACAGACTTGGGAACAGCATTTGTGGATCAAAGAGTATTCAAAGTTTTATAGACCTTTGATAGAGTCAAACAGTTTTTTCTAATATTTTTTCTACTCTGCCATCTTGGATCTTCCCTTAGTTTTCTTACTAAAGTAGGATGTAAGATAATTTGCTTAAAGGGTGGGATATAATTAGGATTTCAAAGGATGAAAGGAAAATTTTGTACTAACATTATAGGGATCATGATAGCAAATGACAGAAGAAACAAAAACTTTTATGTAGCCATGAGAACCCAATAAATATTGGATAACAACATTGAAAGGTGTTGGCATGATGGTACATCATATTTTAATATGATTCAGCAAAACAGGAGTAAAGATACAGCATAACATGGATAAGAGTAGGTTAAGGATTGGCAGAATATGCAAGTGAAATGATAAGGTGACAAAATAATCAAGGTTATGGAAAACAGAGTAGGAGTGCTTTACTAAAGTCTCAAGATTGAAAAGTTACAGTAATATGTCTACAACATAAGCAATTGACTTGTAAAACAGGGAAGGAGTAAGAGGGTAGACATCAAAACTGAAAAGAATAAATATAGGAAAAATAGGATGAGATGAATTGAAGGATTGTAATCAAAAAGGGTTTTCTCTCGTTAAAATAATAGAGGGTTCAGGTTAAATGATCATGTGATCTAGTTTAATATCATCTCTCTGAAATGCTGATATAGAAGAGAATGTAGACCATATTTAAGAATGTTTATGAATTGGGAGGTTGAAGTGATCACAGGGTAGTAACTATACTAAAATCCACATGTAGGCAAGCTAAGGTTTACTTAGAGATAAACACAATTAAGTAGGTACTGAAATTCTGGTTAAAGGAAGGAGGGTGTCCTGGGTGCAGTAGTAAATCATCTAAGATCATCTATGCAAATTACATACAGAGAGAGACAGACAGACAGACAGACAGACACAGAGACAGAGACAGAAACAAAGAAAGAGAGAGAGAGAGACAGAGAAAGAGAGACAGAGAGAGACAGAAACAGACAGAGACAGAGACAGAGAAGGGATAAAGAGTGAGAGACAGAAACAGAGACAGACGGACAGATACAGAGAGAGAAACAGAGAGAAAGAGAGAGAGAGAGATGAAGTGAATTGAAAAGAATCATGGAGTTTTAGTCAAATATAATTGTCAGTAAAAAGCAAATGGGATAACAATTCTTCTTTTTGGCCTAGTCTACTGGGAGATAAAACAAACAAGCAGCAGTGAAAGGTGTAGCCAAGGCTAAGTTATTTTCTTTTTTTAACATTTAATAATATTTATTTTTTAGAAAAGTTAACATGGTTACATGATTCATGCTCTTACTTTCCCCTTCACCCTCCCTCCTTCCCCCCCAAAGCCTATGTGCATTTCCACTGGTTTTAACATGTGTCATTGATCAAGACCTATTTCCAAATTGTTGATAGTTGCATTGGTGTGGTAGTTTTGAGTCTACATCCCCAATCATATCCTCATCAACCCAAGTGTTCAACCAGTTGCTTTTCTTCTGTGTTTCCACTCCTGTAGTTCTTCCTCTGAATGTGGGTAGCGTTCTTTTCCATAAATCCCTCAGAATTGTCCTGGGTCATTGCATTGCTGCTAGTACAGAAATCCATTACATGCTATTTTACCACAGTATATTGGTCTCTGTGTACAATGTTTTTCTGGCTCTGCTCCTTTCACTCTGCATCAATTCCTGGAGGTCTTTCCAGTTCACATGGAATTCATCCAGTTTATTATTCCTCTGAGAGCAATAGTATTCCATCACCAGCATATACCACAGTTTGTTCAGCCATTCCTCAATTGAAGGGCATACCCTCATTTTCCAGTATTTTGCCACCACAAAAAGCGCAGCTATAAATATTTTCATACAAGTCTGTTTATCTATGATCTCTTTGGGGTACAAGCCCAACAATGGTATGGCTGGATCAAAGGGCAGGCAATTCTTTTATAGCCCGTTGAGCATAGTTCCAAATTGCCATCCAGAATGGTTGGATCAGTTCACAGCTCCACCAGCAATGCATTAATGTCCCAATTTTGCCACATCCAGTCCAGCATTCATCACTCTCCCCTTCTATCATTTTAGCCAATCTGCTAGGTGTGAGGTGATACCTCAGAGTTGTTTTGATTTGCATTTCTCTAATTATTAGAGATTTAGAACATTTTCTCATGTGCTTATTGATACTTTTGATTTCTTTATCTAAAAATTGCCTATTCATGTCCCTTGCTAATATCAATTGGGGAATGACTTGATTTTTTATACAATTGATTTAACTCCTTGTATATTTGAGTAATTAGACCCCAATCTAGCTTCCTTTGAGTATAAGGTGCAAGAGTGTGAGAGATGGAGATCTAAAATGAAGACAGCATTTTCTATAATAAAGTGGAGTTTGTAGAAAATATTTAAGAAAAAAAGGATACATGAATAAAGAGCTTGTATAGGAGTAATATAGGCATTATCTTGTTGGGAATGATAGTTCAAGAAAAGGTTATTTTTGTCTCAGAATCATTGGTATCAAGGGAACAAGGGATGGATATTTCCTAGCCCTGGACAATGGAAATATAGGGTATCAGAGTACTCATGTGATTAGAGCAGGGTAAAACAGGGTCAATGTTAATGGCTTGCCAGGAAGGATGTATTATAGAGGATATGTATCCTGTGTATTATGTGGTTATGCCATCCACTTTATTCTTCTGTACTTCTTCACAATCCTTGAGATAGGTTATTAATAGGACAAAAAAGAGAGATGATAATGAGGACTTGGAGAGTTATGTTATGAAGGATATAGTAATTTCATTCCGTAATCCCTCTATCCTCATCCTAGTGAGAAAATGTTCTAGTTGCAGTTATGATGGTAGTGGTTGTAGAATCTCTTCACTCAAATACATTGGCTTGGCTATTCCCAACAATATGGATAATCTCTACTTGGCAAAGACAAAGTAAATTTTATTACCAGAAAACTACTACTTCAAGATTAAAGAACACCTACAGTGTACGTTTCTCTTCCTCCTTCCATAGATCTTCAGGAGAAACTGGAGAGCAAGGAGCAGACATTCTGATTAATTAAAATATTTATTGAGTATTCACTGGATTCAAGGCATTGACATTGGGAATATAATGGAGGACACAAGAAGCTTACATTCTGCTTATATCTATTAATATTAGGTCAGATCAGCAAGTGTTTCCCTTACTCTTTTTTATGTCTGTTGAGGAAATAGTCTAAAATAAGAGAGCAATATGTTTTGGAAATACGTTTTTATGAGTTTTGTTCTATCTTTATAACATCCATGCAATGCTGGGAATTCTATTTATCTTCCCTTTTTTTCTACACAAAAATAGTTTTTATTCCATCTGGTTATTTGTGTTAATCCATATGGAACTGGCCCTTTGCCATTGATTCTGACAAAATGAGCTTCTCTGAGCTGAGCTTTCACTGTAGATTAAACCAGATTCCTTTATTTTTGGTATCATTTTTTTCTTCTGTCAATTTTCTTTCACATGGTGCAGAAAGGTATCTTTGCTCTATCTCTACTCTTGCAAAGTGCTCAATATGCACATTAATTCTCTTGGATAGAATCTTGCCCTTAATCTGTTTCATTTGCAACAAAGCCCATAGCATACTGTATAACATTATAGACCTTTCAGCCCTGCTTACCATGGTAACATTTATGTGGCATTGCTTACTGAATAGTACCCATACTCATCTATATTGTCACTCTCTTGTAGATTTGTATATATATATATATATATACACACACAAAAAGATAACTCTATGTGTGTATAAAAGGCCTAGATCCTACAAAACATGTCCCTGACCTTTTTGTTTCTCTGTTAGCTATTTTGGAAAGTCACTGAAAGATGATAGTACCAGCCAAAATGCTTACTTTTTATATTAATCTTTCCATAGCCAGCAATAGTGCAAGGCTGAGACACTTCAATAGCTAAGGTCATTGAACCAAAAGCTTCATAGCAAACAAATTTGAGATTTCTAATAGGAATCACTAAGACAAAGAGCTGACTATATCATCTTCAAACTTTGAAGGGAAATAAGGTATCCTGGGAAAAATGGGCATATAGTAGGAAGATTTTGTCTTCTATCCCAGCTCTACCATGTATCAGCCAGTTGATTGATGTAGAATCTAATTGTTACTAGGGAATAGACTAAGAAAGAAAAAAGAAGAGTTTGAAATGTTAAATAGTCAATCATTTATTTATTACTTACTATATAGTAGAGTATGCCTGAAAATATTAGGACAATAATTAATCTGTCTCTACTGTTGAAAGCCTTGAACTATCTCAGGTGAGACAATAAGTACATGTCTAACTATATTTAAAATGAGTAGATTTTTTTAAAATTGCAAGTTGTACTTTGTTTACTTCAAAATTTTATTGTTGGTAGACTGTTGATTTAATGGTTATCTAGAAAAAGTATCAGTGTGGTAAGGGCAATGTTGGAGACAGGAAAGCGTCTTTGACTTTGATCTCTGACATGTACTAGCTGCACGACCATGGACAAATCACCTAACTTCTCAGATGAGAATGAATAGGAGGAGGTTAAACATATTCTTCAGACTGATCAAATCACACACTGGACAAAATAGCTTTAAAAAAAGCAATATGGTCTAAATCTGACTACAAATGAAAATTCAAAGTTCTCTAGTACTACATAGTTTACCATATTTTTCTAAATTTCAAGGTTAGAAAAATAGAAATCGCTCTTCACCTTTACTAAACTAGTAGAAAAGACTTTTAAATGATGTCTAATTGGCTAATAAGAGGATAATATTAGAATTTGTTCAGTTTAATTGCAGCCAATCAAGATGTATTTGTAATCTAATTAGTTAATATTTTCATCACTAATTTTGACCTTCAAAGAGATAAGCAATGGAAACTTCCTGGCTAAGTGCATTTTTTCTTTAAACAAGAGATTCTCTTGATGGTAAAAGTAAAATATTAAAAATAGTTTCTTGGATACACTTTCAGAGATGCTCCTGAAATGGTGAATTTACATTTTCTCTTGTTGATCAGAAGAGATGGACAGGTCATGTACTAAGAACAAGAGATGACATAAGAATAGAACTAGAATTGTACTGGTTTCAGTGGAATGATATTAGATCTATTTGAAGGCTTTTAGTACATTGGTAGATCCTCTATATGACAACATGATCAAAAATGATAGAAGAGTTGGAGGAGGATAGGTTGTAATCTGTGATGCTAGAAGGAGTATGATATGAAATTCATTAAGTAGAAGGGTATAGTTTGATTTTGAAAATTTGAAAAGTATTAGTATTGATTTTGAAAAGAGGAAAAATAATTCTTTTCCCCACTGTGTATTTTGTAAAGAAGAGGTAAAACAGAGTAATAGAATAATGAAAGAAAAAGGTTCAAGGCAAAAGTTCTATGTTTAAGTCTCTGAAGGCATTTATTATATGGGAAAACCACATAAGTCTCTGATTTTCAAAAGACTGCCTCTGTAAAATGGGGACAATAAGATTCAGATTACCTGTTTCCCCTTTAGTTTTGAGAAGCAGATATGAACACATAAAATCTTTTTTTTTAAAACCCTTGTACTCGGTGTATTGTCTCATAGGTGTAAGAGTGGTAAGAGTGGGTAATGGGGGTCAAGTGACTAGCCCAGGGTCACACAGCTGGGAAGTGGCTGAGGCCGGGTTTGAACCTAGGACCTCCTGTCTCTAGGCCTGACTCTCACTCCACTGACCTACCCAGCTGCCCCCCACATAAAATCTTTTGATAATATAATGCATTACATAAATGGAAGGGATGATGTTATGAAGTAGTATAAGGAGGAGAATGGTAGTGATAAAGGATGAAGGAAAAAGGGCAGACTCCAAGAGAATATTTTATTCAGAATTAGGGGCTGCCTCCAAAGAGAAATATTTCTTTAAATTTCATAGAGTTCTAAAAGGATAATAAAGCAGGGTAGAAAATAAGATTGTATAGTATATTCTCTTATTTCAAGTGTTCATGTTATAAAACAAAAATGAAAACAACTACTTTCCATTATTAGAATTTCTCTACCTTTATATTACCTATGACAGTGACTTGTTTTCATTCATTCACTTATTTATTTGATGATTTATTTATTTTTTTTGTTTTGCATTTCTTGAGAACTTTATACTCATTAACACCTCATCCTCTTGGGTATCTTAATTGTTTTGAACATATAAATTCCTTATTATGAGATTATTTTTAAAATAATAAAAAACTGACAGATTCTCCTACAAATGAGACATATATTACAGAGTTGAAAGTAGAAGATAAGTTTGCAGCCTACATAATAAACTTGAAATGCAAACCCAATCTCATCATTCACTTTTCCAGCTCTTTATATGAAATAAGCTCTGAAAAGAGACACTAAAATTTCTGTTGTAGATACAGTCATTTATTTCTGAGACAAAGAGCAATGGTATCCATTTTAGTCATATTACAGAGACAGAGACAAAGAGAAAATTAAAGAGAGAAGGAAAAGGATGAAGAGGAAGATCTTTCCATCAACATCATTTTATCTCAAAGTACGCTCAGAGATGTATTTTACTTAGATTATTTCTTTCAATTAAGAAAAAAAATTACCCCTCATTCCACTTACTTTCCACTTAGAAAATGGGGGCAAAACAGAAAAACAGTGTTTTTACAATAAATATGTATAGTAAAGTAAGACAAAGGAAAGAGCTAAAATGGGGAGGAAAATGCCTATAGTTGTAGGCTTATGAAAATCAAATATATAAAACAGTACTATAATAGGAAAATGGTATATTTTCATAGATACACTTTCTAAAAGTTCAATTACACTACTGAATTCACATTTGGGGCCAATCACATCAATGAGCACAAAAGGTAACTACTACATATGGTCTTTTGAGGTTTATGATACAATATACCACACATGATACACTATACCATTTCTGTTACCTTTCAGTTCTCTAATTTTGTACATTATCTTACCTTTGTTTTCAGGTAATTTATAGTTTTGTCCTTCACCTCTCTGATAAGATGCCTTCATAGTTCCTTGAATTTAAATCACCAAATTCTAAATCCATTTAGTTTCAGTGAAATACTAGGGTGGTGAATTCCTTAAGTCTTACCATCACTTGAAACATATTCATTTATAAGTCCTGGAACTCTGAACTTTCTATAAATCTCAATCCCTCTCTTTCCACTTTTCCAGTTTCCTTATTTTTCTCCAACCATTTTTCAACCTTATCATGAATGTTGATACCTTAAATTCTTGATATTCTGTTTCTATTACACTTATACTTTCATTGGCCTAATGAAGCGGATTATATATATATATATATATGTATATATCTTATACTTCTTTTCTATCTTTAGCCAACTTTAGTTTTCATTATTCAACCTTGCTAATTACAAATTCATGAAATACAGGTATCTCTGAAAAATTTAATTCGAGTCACTAAAAGAGTGGTGAAAATGCTCATGGTAAACCTAAATATGCTGAAAGACATTACTAAATTAGTAAATATGCTAAAAGACATTATTAAATTAGTAATTGAATTAGAGTAATGAAGAGAGAACTTGATTCAAAAGAAAAATGTAAGGCAAGAGGAATGCTAAAATAGTATTGTAGGTCAAGAAGATAAAGTCCTGTGAGGAAATCCATGTAACATAATAGAGAGTATTCAACTACTTTTTATAACTAAATGTATTTAACTTAGTTAACTAATAGAGAATTGGAAATTGAATCATTGTGGGAATTTTGAAGGCTAATGACAAAATCAAAAGAAATATAAAAGAGACTAGTGTACTAGTCACTAAGTTTTGCAATCTCAGAATCCTTTGTCCTTTACCTTTCTTCCTTCATCTAAAAAGTCAACATCTTTTGATAGTTCATACTAGTTTTCTTATTTGTTCCTTTGTCCTCAGTACCACTGCAATAAGTGCAGTTCACAGTCTCATCACCTTTAAGATATTATAATAGCTTCTTAACTGGTCTTCCTGTGTATAGCCTAACCATTCCCTTTCATCTTTTATATTATTGCCTGAGCAATATTCCTTTTTGGATTGCTCCAATCACTCACTCCACAATGAAAGCTCCCAATGGGAGTACTTCATCTAAGCAACAAAATATAAAATTCTTACCCTGGCTTTAAAGATGTTCCATAATCTGTCTCTAAATTATTATTTTAGCATTATTTTGTTTATCTCCTTAAACTTGTCCTCGTATCAAATAATTAATATATTTTTAAAGTTTTCTTAACTTTAACATTCATATAAATGTCATCTATTATTACTGTTATTTTAACGATTATTCTTGCTAAATTGTATTGCTTCTCATTTGTTCTCAAGTTGCACTCTTCCTTTGGGTTTTTGCTCATGCTCAAAATGATTCCTTACCCCTCTATATTCATAGTGTTTTAAATTTATCATATACTTGTATATCACATATATAATTACATATATAATATATAGTATATCACGTACATAGTTTACACATATATACATATATGTGTAAGAGTTTATATTCTTACTTTACACCATGTGTTTTTTCAATATACCCACTCTACTGTAATGTTTTGTTTGTTCATTGAATTTTCCTCCTTTTGTTATGCATTTACTTAGCAGTGACATAAGCAGCATTGGTGGAAAAGTCGGTTTTCTAACACCCTCCTGGAAAATATCACAGTTTATATAAAGCAATGAGTTAAATTATTACTCAGATTTCACAGCTGGAGTATGGGCAAGTGTAAGCTGCTAGAATACAGGACAGTAAAAAATGTTGCTATGGAAAATTGAGAAGATTTCTGGGGAGAGGTGATCTAAAAAAGGGCTCCAAACAGTTCTTCCCCAGGGCAGGAAGATGAATGATTTGATTTCTCAAATGAAGAGAGCTAGAGATTCTTCCCAGTTTTTGGAATCTGTTAAATGATGCAATCTAGTGTTTCCTCCCATGGCTTCCAGAAATTGTGTTGATTTTCCATGTAGATATCAAAGTGGTTCTTGCATATTATTTTCTGTTGTTCTATTTATTTTCATGATTATGGACTGTAAAAATTTAGCTAACATTTTTTACACATTTTTCTTCCAGGTTTCCAGGCACTAAGAAGGATATATTTACAAAATAGACATAATTATAGGACATATATATGCACGACATATTTAAAATATCACGATCTAATACTTGGATGGGGGACCATATTTTAAAAATTAATATTACATTGTTGATTTATATTGCTGCAAATAATAAGACACTAGGATCTCTGAAGAAATAAAATTATGACTAAAAAAAGACCAAAAAGACCAACAAAAATATTAGATGTAAGTAAAAAGTGTTGTACATGAGAAGTGACATAAATGACAGAGGACATATATGCTTCTAAAAAATTGTTCCATCATGTAAAGTAAGAAAAGTGAGAGATGGATTACTGAAGTGCTTTCTTGGTATCTATGACATGTTCAAAGAACTATAGGAAGGCTTCCAGTACACTGGAGAGATTAAGTATGAGGGATCTAAGTCAATTAAAAAACATTTATTAACTACTTACTTTAGTGATAGACATGTAAGACACAAAATCAAGACCCAACCTTCAAGGAGTCTACATTTTACTGAGGATACAAGCTGTCCCCAGAAAAATAAATGTATAACATATGTAAATACAAATATCTGGAAACAAATGAAAATGTTTTTTATAGGAGTATAACATTAGTAATAAAGGATCACAGTTCTGTGTATCTGCTGAAGAGCTCATTGCTTGATACAGCCATACCATTGTTGGGTTTGTACCCCAAAGAGATAATAGACTTGTATGAAAATATTTATAGCCACGCTTTTTGTGGTGGCAAAAAACTGGAAAATGAGGGTATGTCCTTCAATTGGGGAATGGCTGAACAAATTGTGGTATATGCTGTTAATGGAATACTATTGTGCTAAAAGGAATAATAAACTAGAGGAATTCCATGTGAACTGGAAAGACCTCCAGGAATTGATGCAGAGCGAAAGGAGCAGAGCCAGAAGAACATTGTACACAGAGACCAATACACTGTGGTAAAATAGAATGTAATGGACTGCTGTACTAGCAGCAATGCAATGACCCAATACAATTCTGAGGGATTTATGGAAAAGAATGCTACCCACATTCAGAGGAAGAACTACAGGAGTGGAAACAGAAGAAAAACAACTGCTTGAACACATGGGTTGATGCAAACATGATTGGGGATGTAGACTCGAAACAACCACACCAATGCAACTATCAACAATTTGGAAATAGGTCTTGATCAATGACACATATTAAAACCAGTGGAAATACGCATCAGCCATGGTGGGGCAGAGCTCGGGGGGTGAAGGGGAAATTTAGAGCATGAATTATGTAACCATGTTAACTTTTCTAAAAAATAAATATTAATAAATGTTTTTTAAAAAGGCAGAGCACTTTGGGGTTATGTTTTGATCATTTAATTATTTAAAAAGTTAGAAGAATACATGAGCAGAACTTGTATTCTAGAACTGATTTTGCATCAGATGAAGGTACTCTTCTTCCTATGAGGCAGATGGTGGTGCAGTGGATAAAGTATTGGGCCTTGAGTCAGGAAGACAAGTTCAAATCTGGTCTCATATGCTTATTAGCTGTGTGTCCCTGAACAAATCAATAAATCACTTCATTTCTGTTTGCCTAACTTTCCTCAATTGGAAAATAGGGGTAATAACATCACTGCCCTCTTATGAATGTTGTGAATATCAAATGAGATAATATTTGTAAAAGCATTTAACACAATGCCTAGCACATAATAGGCACTATATAAATATTAATTCCCTTCCCTTCATTTATCCCTTTCCTACTTCCTCTCCTTTATTTTTATATTCAATCAATTAGAGTTATGTGGAATGTACTTCTCAGGGGACAGAGAAGAGCATTAATAAATTCATATATGGAGGCAGAGTTAGAGGCAGGAAGAAATACTATAGATTTTCATTGAAAGTGACATTTGACCTGAAATTTTTAATGTTATAGAAATATCTCAAGGTATAGAAGTTAGGAGGGAGAATATTACAGGAGTGGAAGTGATAGATTGAATGACCTGTTAAGGATACAGAAAATATGATAATTTAATTTGAATGTGCCATCATAATGGAGAATTTACCGAAAAGAAATGGCCAGAATAATCACAGGATGAGAGAATATGTATGACTGATCAACTGAATCAGTAGAGGAATTACCTTATCATTGAAATCACATAAATCTAAATATTAAAATTTTGTGTTATTCATAGGTATGCATATAAAATATGTATAATCATACACACTCTTATATATCTTTTTCTAATTTTTTATCCTCTGATTGAATCTCTAGCTGATGCGTAATTCCTTTTGGGAATTGTATTTATTATCTTTTCACTGACAGAAGTCCATTTCCTGAACTTTAGGTCCTGTAGCTTGTCCTCATTCTTGGCTGTCAGTTTCTGATGCCAGTGCCAATCTGCCTACAAATATTGCCTTTTGGATGACATCTAACAATTAGCAATTCCAGCTTGCCACAGCCCTGGACTACAGCATGTCAAAGAGCTTCCATCAACCTGACCATTTAAAAGGCTGGACTCCTATCTACTACCCATTGCCAGGTGCCCCTGCTGCTTTGCTCTGTCAGTCATTTGAAGTAATGATCTAACAGCCTGCCTGCCAGGATGAAGTCCTACTAATTGTCCTTTGGACTATCTCTGATTGGCTGATCTTTTCTTATAGCGCTGTGTACAGTTACTTGGTCCTGTACATTGTTGTTCTGAATCCTCCCATATCAAGTGTCAGTACTGATAAACTGCTTCAAACACATAAGTTCTCCTGTGATTCAGATGGAGCAATGATTTAAGAAGTGTATGAACATAGGTGGGGAAAAATCATTTTTTCAGCTAAGGATTCATACTTAGCTCTCAGGATGATTCAGCTGACTGGGTCCTGGCATTCCAGTTTGGATTTAATTTAGAGGGTCCAGGCTGACCTGACACTGGCCAATGTAATTGTGGGAAACACATATAAGTTCAGAAAAACTGGAGATTAGGTAGTTTAAGTAAAGACTTAATTGCCTCTCCCATCAACCAAGCCTTTCCCCACTGAAGAAGAAAATTATAAATCCTTTAATATATCTGCGCATAATAAAGCAAAATAATTTACTAGAATGTCCAAATCAAGTGAAGTCAAAACCAACTCAAATGAATGAATCATTAAGTATTTATTTCAAAATTACTGGGTGCCATACACTATACCAAATACAAAGAATAGGAAGACCAGTAGAGAGTCAAGTAGTACTTTATCTCAAAAGGCTTACCTCATAAAGTGAAAAGAGAGCATATAAAAGGAAGGTGAAGGGGGATGAAACCAAGGCAATGTGAAAAGAGTCAGTATTGGTACCAGGATGTTCAAGACATAGAAGACCTGGATAAGTTACTGAAAAAAATGTTCTAGGAGAAACTAGCTAAAGTAAAAGGGATTAGGAGGGGGAGACTGGATTCCTTGTTTGAGAATTTTAGTGGTGAATAAACTTCTAGGCTGAGCAGGTTTCTTGGCATGCTAAAGAACCAGAGAACCAGGAGGAATGGAAGGCATGGATGGTCTGTGAGTATTCCTTAAATGAAGGATGAAGAAGAATTTTTTTTCCAATAAGAAAGGGTTTCAAATCACAGTGTACAATTGGAGCCTTTGGAAATGGGTTATGTTTCATGGTGGTGTCAGAAATCATACTCTATAGGACTGAGACATTCATATGGGAAAGCAGAGAGAGAAAATAGTCAAATCTTTTCAAAAGAATGACATTGAAATTGAGGGGAGTTATAAGATGATAGATTTGTCTGATGGCAAGATAATGATAGCTTGAGGTAGACCTTAGCATTTTTGTGAGTCATGAGAAAAGTCAGAATATAGGACAAGTATAAAAGTAAAGAAAAAATGAAAGTGAATGATCAATATAAAAAGTTCTTAGGAAACAATAGAATAATTAGAAAGTATATCTTGCCTTTTTTTAAGGAGAAGAATACTCTGTTCTTATAATATGAAAATAAAGAAAAAAAGGATAAGTGAAGGTGAAGAGATGTTATGATGTCAACAGTGGGGGACCAGATGAGATTTGATAATATGAATGTCTAGAGGTCTTGAAATATATAGAATAATGACTTATTCCATTAGCGTTCAGCAGCTCAGAAAAAACCCACAAAAGTTGAATATTCAGAAATAGTTTGAGGTTAAAAATTGGAAAGGCATGAAACCACAGTAGGATAAGAAGGAGAGGAGTAAAGGATGTATGCAGAGGTGAATTGTTTATCTTTACAGACAGAACTGTAAATTAATTTTTTAAATAGTAATATCTTCTGTTTTTATACCACCTTCATGTCTGAATTTAACACTCCCTGTACCCTATCCAGAGATCTATTGCTTGTAACCATACTTAAAAAAAGAATAAAAACTATGATTCCATAAAAACCAATATCACAATGGGGCCTGAAAATGTGTGCAATATTCTACAGACATGTTTCTATCATTATAAAAAGTAGGGGGTTGTAATATTTAAAAATAATATAGACTGAGAGAAAAAGGAGAAGTAATATTTTAATTAGGACCATCTTTGTAAAATAAAGAAATGACCATGAGCCTGGCTAACATCAATATCCAAAAATGCTGCCATCAGCCATTTCTTTCTATCACCTCTCCTACGTACCAAAGAGGAAGTCCCAAACCTGACCACCCAATTTAAGCCATGCTCTATGTTGGTTCTCGTTGGTTGACGTCATCATGTCAAAACCAGAAACTCATTGAATCATGGAAATTGTAGTTTCAAAGTCCCCTAAATGTCCACAGGAAGTCTGTCACACATCTTAGTATTCCAAGGCTCAAATGAGCCTCAAATACCTCTCAATTGAACCCCCAAAATTCCAAATAACACATTTCCCCCCTGAGATCCAGTGAAAAAGACTGGTCTTTTTTGGTGGATCCTATAAAAATAGTCAACTTCTAAATTACAGGAATTTGGGGATAAAAGAAAAGAGGATAAACTAGCCACATTGACAAAAAGCCAATTTGGGGAAGTCCCCTATTGGCATAAGAGTGTACATTTAAAACAAATGCATTCAACTCCCCATAGTTCAATCAACTGCAACCCAAAGTTCAATTTGGATCTTCATGATCCAGTGAAGGCTCTTAAGGCATCTTCATGGTATCTTCACCAAATGAGTTCGTTGTCTGGATTCTGGGGAGATGGCAAATTTCTTATCCTGAAATTACTCTCAAAAGAATTTTAACTTTATATTATAGATTATAAAACATACATTTACTTCTGAGAATTATACATTTCCCCCCTGAAATTACTCCTAAAAGAGTTAATTTTTTTTTGCATTATAGATTATAATACAGACATTATGATTATAAAACTTGCACACACACCCCTGAGGAAAATTCCAAATAACACATTTCTCTCCTGAAGAGGGTACCTCAGGTCAGCCAAAGATACATGGCTGAGTCATGGGGTTGTATAAAATCAATTGGCAAAAGAAATTTAAAAAATAATAATAAAATTCAAATAAAGGAGAAAAAATTAACTTGTGAATGAAATGTAAAATGTGCAAAAATGTAAGGAAAATAAACTTATAACAGGTCATTGAATCAAGGCCCAATTAAAGCAATTTAAGCAGTTTGCAATTACCCATTCAGGGCCAGGACTACAGAAAATTGCCATTCTCTATATAAGAGAAATAACAAGACTAAATATGTGAGCAAGGGAAATGTCTTTCCCTGGTCTGGTTTGTCTGCATCTTCTCAAGGCTTGGGACTTCCTCTTTGGTACGTAGGTGAGGTGATAGAAGGTAATGGCTGAAGTGGCATTTTTGAAGTATATCTTAGTCAGGCACGTGGTCGATTTATTCTACCAAGATGGCCATAAATAAAATATTACTTCTCCTCTTAATATCAGTCTATATTATTTTTAATTATTACAGGGTGTGTGCTTCAACTCTTCTCTTAGCATTTTATTATTCAATTTTTTTCTTTCTACTTAAATTGCTTTAATTATTTTGAACATTGTTTTCCTAGATTTGCTTCCTCCTCTTTTTTATCTGTTATTTTTTTTAGTGTTTCTCATGGTTCAGTGAATTTCATAACATTTCTCTTATTACTATTTGTGTAACTATTTACTAAATCAATGGGCAGCTATTGTATTTCTAGGTCTTTACTACCCTAAAAAAGTAATGCTGTGAATAGCTTGCTTTATATATATATATATATATATATATATATATATATATATATATATATATATATATATATATAT
>NC_058132.1:302663403-302711170 GCF_016433145.1 Gracilinanus agilis
CTCAGATGAAAACTAAATTAGAAATAATAAAAATCAAAGAAGAAATTAATAAAATCAAAAGTAAAAAAAGTATTGAATTAATGAATAAGAGTAGAAGCTGGTATTTTGAAAAAACAGATAAAATAGACAGAATACTGGTTAATCTAATTAAAAAAAGGAAAGAAGAAAACCAAATTTATAGTATCAAAGATGAAAAAGGAGACTTCACCTCTAATGAAGAGGAAGTTAAGGCAATCATTAAAAACTGTTATGCCCAATGCAACAAATTTAGTAATCTAGGTGATATGGATGAATATTTGCAAAAATATAAATTGCCTCGATTAACAGCAGAAGAAATAGAATATTTAAATAATCCAATATCAGAAAAAGAAATTGAATAGGCCATTAAAGCACTCACTAAGAAAAAATCGCCAGGGCCTGATGGATTAACAAGTGAATTCTATCAAACATTCAAAGAAAAATTAATCCAAACACTATACAAAACTATTTGATATAATAAGCAAAGAAGGAGTCCTACCACACTCCTTTTATGACACAAATATTGTACTGATTCCAAAGCCAGAGAGATCAAAAACAGAGAAAGAAAATTACAGACCAATCTCCTTAGTGAATATAGATGCAAAAATCTTAAATAGAATACTAGCAAAAAGACTCCAGCGAGTGATCAAGAGGGTTATTCATCATGATCAGGTGGGATTTATACCAGGATTGCAAGGATGGTTCAACATTAGGAAAACCATCTACATAATTGACCATATCAACAAGCAAACCAACAAAAACCACATGATTATCTCAATAGATGCTGAAAAAGCCTTTGACAAAAATATAACACCCATTCCTACTGAAAACACTAGAAAATATAGGAATAGAAGGTTCTTTCCTAAAAATAATAAACAGTATGTATCTTAAACCACCAACAAGCATCATATGCAAATGGGAATAAATTAGAAGCCTTTCCACTAAGATCAGGTGTGAAACAAGTATGCCCATTATCACCTCTTTTATTTAACATTGTACTAGAAACACTAGCAGTAGCAATTAGAGAAGAAAAAAAATTGTAGGTATTAAAATAGGCAATGAGGAAACTAAGCTATCACTCTTTGAGGATGATATGATGGTCTACTTAAAAAATCCTAGAGAATCAACTAAAAAGCTAGTAGAAATGTAGAAATAATCAACAACTTTAGAAAAGTTGAAGGATACAAAATAAATGCACATAAATCATTAGGATTTCTGTATATTTCCAACATATCACAGCAGCAAGAGGTAGAAAAAGAAACACCATTTAAAATTACCCTAGACAATATAAAATACTTAAGAATCTATCTACCAAAGCAAATACAGGAATTATATAAACATAACTACAAAACACTTTCCAAAAAAGGAAAATTAGATCTAAACAATTGGAAAAACATTGAGTTCTCATGGGTAGGATGAGCTAACATAATAAAAATGACCATTCTACCTAAATTAATTTACTTATTTAGTACCATACTTATCAAACTACCAAAAACCTTTTTTTACCACATTAGAAAAAAACTATAACAAAGTTTATTTGGAAGAACAAAAGATCAAGAATATCAAGGGAAATAATGGAAAAAAACGTGAAGGAAGGTGGCTTAACAGTACCAGATATTAAACTATACTATAAAAGCAGTGGTCATCAAAACAATATGGTACTGGCTAAGAGATAGGAGGGAGGATTAGTGGAATAGACTTGGGCTAAGTGATGTCAGCATGACAGTGTATGATAAACCCAAAGAGCCCAACTTTTGGGACAAAAATCCACTATTTGTCAAAAACTGCTGGGAAAATTACAAAACAATATGGGAGAAATTAGGTTTAGATCAACATCTCACACCACATACCAAGATAAATTCAGAATGGGTGAAAGACTTAAATATAAAGAAGGAAACTCTAAGTAAATTATGTGAACACAGAATAGTATACTTGTCAGATCTCTGGGAAAGGAAAGATTTTAAAACCAAACAAGAGTTAGAGAAAATTACAAAATGTAAACTAAATAATTTTGATTATATTAAATTAAAAAGTTTTTGTACAAAGAAAACAATGCAACCAAAATCAGAAGGGAAACAACAAACTGGGAAAAATCATTATAACAAAAAATTCTGACAGAGGTCTAATTACTCAAATATACAAGGAGCTAAATCAGTTGTATGAAAAATCAAGCCATTCCCCAATTAATAAGTGGGCAAGGGACCTGAATAGGCAATTTTCAGATAAAGAAATAAGTATCAATAAGCACATTAGAAAGTGTTCTAAATCTCTAATAATTAAAGAAATGCAAATCAAAACAACTCTGAGGTACCACCTCATACCTAGCAGAATGCTAAAATGATAGCAGGGGAGAGTAATGAATGTTGGAGGGGATGTGCCAAAATTGGGATGTTAATGCACTGCTGGTGGAGTTGTGAACTCATCCAACCATTCTGGCTTGCAATTTGGAACTATGCCCAAAAAGCGATTAAAGAATGCCTGCCCTTTGATCCAGCCATACCATTGCTGGGATTGTACCCCAAAGATATCACAGATAAACAGACTTGCCCAAAAATATTCATAGCTGTGCTCTTTGTGGTGGCAAAAAACTGGAAAGCAAGGGTATGCCCTTCAATTGGGGAATGGCTAAACAAATTGTGGTATATGTTGGTGATGGAATACTATTGCTCTCAAAGGAATAATAAACTAGAGGAATTCCATGTGAACTGGAAAGACCTCCAGGAATTGATGCAGAGTGAAAGGAGCAGAGCCAGACAAACATTGTGCACAGAGACTGATATACTGTGGTAAAATCAAATGTAATGGACGTCTGTAATAGCAGCAATGCAATGACCCAAGACAATTCTGAAGGATTTATGGAAAGGAACACTACCCACATTCAGAGGAAGAACTACAGGAGTAGAAACACAGAAGAAAAACAACTGCTTGGACACTTGGATTGATGAGGACATGATTGAAGATGTAGACCTGAAAAGACCACACCCATGTAACTATCAATAATGTGTAAATAAGTCTTGACTGACCACACATAATAAAACCAGTGGAAATGCGAATTGGCTACAGTGGAGGGGGGCGGGTGGTTGAGGGGGTGAATGGGAAAGTGAAAACATGACATATAACCATGGAAAATTTTTCTAAAAATAAAAAATTATTTAAAAAAAGCTTTAAATTCTTATTTGACCAAATAAAGATAAATACTCTGTAACTATAAGCCCGCCTTTTGGATATTTTTAAAAACTTGAAAGCTTTGAAATAAAAATTTCTTACTCCATGGGTACTTTTAACAAGTCACATAGCAAGCTTCTATGCTTGAGAGAGGAAATAAAATATGAATCTCTCTCCTGAGTCTCCTCATTTATATTACATTCAATTAGACATCGAGTAGCATTAGGAAAGTCATCTTAAATCAAATAGGTGGTAACACTGGCAACTCTGGTTTGGAAAGAGAATGACAGTGAGGCTTTGTGTACTGACCTTAAAATAATATGAGGGAATACCCACATATCTCATTATGTGCTCCTCAATTTATATTAATGAGATAATAAAAATTCAAATATTTTCAGATAAAAACAAAGGACTTTTTTCTGCATGTAAGACAATATTTTTGTTTTGACTGACATTTTAATAGATGGTGTCTATATCAGTAACATGTATAGGCTGCATATTTATCTTTAGCTATCTATCTCTCTATGCAAATATTCAGATATTTTGGAAACAGTGACAGAATATTTGATTTTATTCATATAAGAAATTCCCCGTGTATGAACTTCATTGCAGATGTACATCAACAGCTCGTCTAGAATTTATAGTCTTAGTTTCTTTGGGCACTGAAATGTTAAGTGACTTGCCCATGATTATACAGTCAGTATGTTAGGAGCAAGATGTGTCCCTAGATGTTACTGATTTCAAGTCCTCTCTCCATAGTATACTATTCACTACCTTTCAAAAAAATACATACACACATACATTTACATATAAGTGCTTGTGTGTCTATTTGCATGTATATATACATATATACATGTTCATACATGTCTACTTATAAATTTCTCTTTTTCTCTTTGAGGACTTACTTTATTCTAGTTGCAAATTCCTGGATATTAGCACAGATTGAAAAGTACGATAAGACACCTGGAAGCTTTTACTTTTCTTTATTTTTTTCATTTCATGGGCTACATAGGAATGAGACCATCTGGCCTGTGGGGTTGGAAGCAGTACCAGAGTTGCTCATTAAACATGTCTCAGACCCTCACAGCCAATCTGTTTCATGTTTAGTTACCTAAGGAATATGGAGAATTCTACGTTTTATACTACTTTATTTGAAAGCAATTGACAATTTACCAATCCAAAAGTAAGTACTCAGATCTGTTAATCCATCCACCAGGTAATCAGGATATAGCTTAGCCAATATATAGAATGGAAAACTTTAATTAAATTAAGTTATGTCAAATTGGGGAAGAAATCACTTTACAGTGTGAGGATTAAGCAAGTGAACATATTGTCCAAATCCTGGTTATTCTTGTCAGTTGTCTAATTTTTCAAAATATAATATAGGGTTTGTCCCATTATGGCAATCTACAATTTCATTGCCACAAGCAAGTAATATTGAATGTTGATTAAATTTTGAAACTTTCTTCATAACTCTAATTATATATATGTATGTGTATATGTATGTATTCTATGAAATGATGGGTTACAAATGCCTAAATTATTTTACTATGCTGAAATAACCTTCTGAAATGGAAAAAAAACCCTCTAATAATTGACCATCATTTTTTTTACTTATGTTTGACATTTGGTTCTGCAATTTTCTAACTTTCTCACTTTGGGCAAGTTATTTAACCACTCTGAGTCTGTCTGTCCTCATTTGTTTAAATGATGAAACTAAAACATTAAACTACATCAGAGTTATGAGAATAGAATATGAAAATATTTTTGAAAGTATTGCTCTATGCTAAGTGAGATGGCTAAAATAATATGTATGTACAAAATGTGTATATATATATACATATATGTATAAACATCTGTGTATATGTATGTCACATATTCCTGCTCTCCAGGAGCTTAAAGTCTACTTTAGATAGACCATTTATATATTCATGAAGAGGTATCTAACAAATAAAAATTAGCAAATTAGAGTTCATTTTGGTTTTGACTGAACCTGATATTTCACTAGTATAGGATTTGGGGATAAGAAAAAATTCTAATATCTGAGGTCTGAACCTTCTCTGGATTTTATAAGAGTAATAGTAATATATGAAAAAAACCCTAGGAGTCATCATCGACTTTCATGGAATTTATTAAATTGTGAATGTTTCCTTCTATCTTGTCATATTCTAATACCCTTGCCACATCTTTGTTCAATAAGATCCAAGTACAAAAAATTGTAAGCATAAAGATTAAAAGCAATAAATCAACATTTGAGGAATTAATAGCAACAAATGAATGTGAGAATAAATATTGAATGATTTTTTTGTCATCAACAGATTGTACAATATGTGACCAAATTGATCATAAAGGGCAAATGAAAATATATTTACTTAAATTTGCCAAACATCTAAATGTTCTTTGGAATGGTGTCTCCTCTACCTAGCCAAATTTTACCCAGTCATAAAGACCAAATTCGAGCACAACCTCCTCCCTGAAATGTGTTCTGACTACTCTAGCTTATAAAAGTCAAGTCACAGCAAAAAAGAAAGCCAGTCTCTGTCTGAAAAACCTCCATGATTCAGAATTTATTAACTTGTGAGAAAATTCTCTCTCTCAAAAGTTATTTTTGTGAGGAGATTTTCAAATGAATTTCCTCTAATCTCTAAAATATTTTAGACTGTGGCATAGTGGAAAGAAGGCTGGTCTTAGGATCAAGAATACCTGAGTGCAGTTCCAATCTCTAATACATAGAGACTGTGTGCCCCTTAGCCAGGAACTCCAAAAAAAAGAAGGAACATGCAGGGAAAATTCTTCAGGACCTAATCAAAAGGGGAGGACATCTTGTTCTGTAAAATATCCTAAAGTCAGTGGTAGAAGACTGGTCAGATGGTCTGCAGGCTCTGGAAGAAGCTCTTATGATTGAGAAGGCTGTCAAGGTGGAATTGTTGGCTCTGTACAATTAGGCAAAGGAGCTTGAAAATCCACATCTCTGTGGCATCTTGGAGTCTGAACTCCTTGATGAACAAGTAAAGATCTTCAAACTGCTTGGAGATTACATCACTAACTTGAAGCGATTGGGAATGCCTGAAAATAGGTCTGAGGAATACATATTTGACAAGCATACATTAGGAGAAAATTGTCAGAGTTCTCCCTAATACCTTCAGGCCTTAGTGATCCTGGTATTGGAGATCCTAAATATGTAACTCCTCTCTTTAGAGCAAGAAAAAAGTTCACATCTAGATAAAAAAAAAGTTGGACCCAGCCAACTCACTAGGATTTAAATTACAGAGAAGGTGCTGTGCTGACTTTCATTAAGCAAGGTAGTTCTTATTCTGAACTGCCTATATCAAGGAAATGCTAGTGTCAGTCAAAACCAAAATGAATTCTTGTGTACTTCCAACTTTTATTGTAATATACTACTTCATGAGCATGTAAATGGTCTTCCTAAGAAGGCGACAAGTTCCTGGATGAGAGGAAAAGTCTAATTTTGGGGGGATTTATACCACGCCACTTTATAAAATAATACTCCAAGAATGAATAGTATATACATATGTATATAATTTTAATATATTTAAGTGCATATTTAAAAGGTACATGGATTTCAATAGCAAAGATTCTTTCTTTTAATACTGTAGATTCATAGCCTCATATATTTTTACAGGAATTTTGTCAATATAATTCTATTTACCAAGCTTTAGAGCAAGGTCATTGCCTGAATGTCTGGGATTCTCCAATACCCATTTCCCACTTTAAACTTCAACTCCCTCTATTATACTCTTGTCAGTCAAGAAATCTAAATTACTTTGACCTAGCATTTATTGCAATAGGTTTTCACTTATCTATAGATGCACATTTATCCTGCCTTTTATGTCCCTGTTCTAGAACCCTACAATCTTCTATATTTGAATTTTATATAGTGGTCCCTCCTAATGAATCCCTGTTATATCTCAATATGTTATATAAGAGGTAGGAAAGTAATCAGATTCACCTGCTAGAGACCCTGATGCTCTCTACAAAACCCTTATATTTTGTCTACATTTCTAAAAGGCCCTGAGACATGAAGGACAAAGGACTCATATGCTCCCATACTGAACTGAAGAAATACAAAGAGTCAAATGTGTAAATTGATCATGGAAAGTCATAAAGTAGTCTCTTTCTACTTGTTTTCTTACCTAGAAAATCTTTGTGTATGAAATTATAGCAATCTCTCTGGTTTCATCTTTCATTGCCTAACTTCTTGAATTCATTCTTTTCTCTTTCCAACATCACTCTTCTGAAATTTTTAAATTGCTCCTGTCCATAGGTAATTAATTTTAGGCCTCAAGCTTTACCTTTTACAAGTCTAAAAGCCCCTTAATAAGGCCCAACAGCAGCTGTTAGAAAGTGAACTGACTTTAGGCCAAGAATTCTTAAACTTTTAGTGGGTGCCATGAATCTCTTTGGTAATTTTGGTAAACCAAAGGACCCCCTTTCAGATTTCTGTTTGTAAATGTATGAGACAAAATATACATTTTCTCTAAACTGCAAGTCAGATGAAGTAGAATCTCTTCCATATTTTTACAAACTCTGACCCTGGAGCAGGTATGGAATATTAATTATCTCTATCAATGAGGAGAATGTTAGAAAATGGTAGTAAGGCCCTGCTTAATATATGAATGTCATTATCACAAAAATTTTCAAATTAGATTTACAGACTTTAGGCTAAAAAGCCTTCCTCAAGTCTAAAATACTGTCAATTTAAGTCAAATCACTGATGCTTACTATCATGTGGACTTTTTAAAATCTGCATTTAAGAACTTAAGAACTCAAATTTATCATCTGAAAAAAAATGTATTGGACAAAATTACTTCTGAGATCTTGTTCTGCCACACATCTATAGTCTTCTTCTATTAAAGCTTTTGAATATTCTAGACTGCTATTAGGGACTGGGAAACCGAACTATAAAGTAGTAACAATGACACCAATTTCTTCTTGACCTGATAATAATGTTTCTAATCCTCCATAGTAGTTAACATTTAGTTAGGTAGCCATCGGTTTGGATATTTTTTCAATATTAACTAGCATTGGGACCATGGAAAAAAGTTTTTACCCTCCCTGATGTTCAGTTTCTTAATTTTTTTAAAATGAGGATAATATCTTGGTGATTACCTTATAGTTTCCTATTAGTCACAAATATACATAAAGTGCTTTGTAAGCCATTAGGCACTACATAAATGTTAGTTACTTATTGACTATAGAAATAACATAGAAATCCAATATAGAATAATTAGCATCCCCAATTATCCTTCTTTCAGCACAAAGTAAAAGAAATAAATCTTTTTTCCCTGTGAAGATAAAGCCTTCCATGAAGTCCTTTTCTGGTCACACTAGTCTATTGAATGTCTTCTGACCCATGCATGATGGAAACAAAGGCGCCAGTCAGGTAGGGAAGTATAAAACATTTTCTGAGGATACTAAGAGACACAAGATTCACCTATACATCATATTTTGTTCCAATCAGGGTGACTTCCTTCATTTCCATCTCACTATGCCTCGAGTCAGCCTCAGGGTGTACTAGGCTTTAGGGGGAAACTTCTCACAGAAAATTTATCACAGATCTAAATACAATAACCCACTAACAACAAATATCAGGAAAGTTATGAATTTATGATGACAACTTGCTAGCTGTAAATTCATCAAATCTACTTAGATTTTATATTGGAGAATAATTACCTGCACATTTTTCCTTCTAGACTGAAAGTTCCTGAAAGAACTATAGATTGTATGTAGAACATTATGTCCTGGAATCATAAATTGATTGTTGTAGTCAGGAGATACTTGTCAAAAGGCCAAATTATCTCTCCCCCTCTCGAAAATTTTAGAGAGTTATTCTAGCATTTATCATTGACCCAAAACAATCTATTTTAATGACACTTTCATGTTCTATCTCTTCTATTAAACTATGACTTCTCTCAGATTAAGGACTTGTGCCTTTTTTATATATATACCATATGACCGAGGATAGTGCCCCATATATTGGGGGTACATTAAAATAAATTTTTAAGTTGAATGAACAAATGAAAGAGTGAATGAATAAACATGCATTCTGGTCTTTCAAAAAAGAAATTATTTATTGCTGGTCTTAGTAATTTCCAGTGTCTTTCATATTTCTTGATCCAATTTCAAATATATGACTCTTCTTTCAATAAATAGCTACACTAGAAAGAGCATTGAAATAGTAGGTAGTTTGGTGATCTAACTCCAAGTCTACAAATTACTGTGATTTTACCAAACTAACTTCTCTGAGTGTCCTTTGGGAAAAATATAAATTAAAATTTCCCTCCTTTATATATAGCTTTGTTATATGAAACTGAAACAATGAAATACATATGAAAGTATTTTGAATACTCAAAAATGCTAAGAAAAATATGAACAATGATTATTGAACCATATAGAAAGAAAGTATGGGGTATCATACAGTGGTAGAAACAGAGAGGCAAGGCAAGCTACCTAGGGAAAATGTGTTGAACCCAGAGAGAACTTCCTACAAATTCTGTATCTAAAATTAGATGTGTGATCAAGAAATCATTTATTTTTCTGATTAACTCTTTAAGATTCACTTATCTGTTTAAAATATGGTTACCCATTCTTCATCTTAGAAGTTCCCACACATAAGAAAACACATATCTCTATATTTGCCTATATTGAGGCACTTAGGAGGTACTGTAGATAGAATGCTGGAGTCAGGAAGACTCATCTTCCAAAGTTCAAATATGGCCTCGCACACTAGTCATTTGACTCTGGACAAGTCACTTGACCCTGTTTGCCTCAGTTTATTCATCTCTAAAATGAGCTAGATTTAAAAATGGCAAAGTGCTTCATTAGCTTTGCCACAAAATACCAAATGGGTTCATGAAGAGTCAGATACAACTAAAATGACTAAACAACATTTGCCTACATCTTAGACTATTATTGAGAGAGTCAAGGGAAGTAAAAGTGGCAGAATAGTTTGTAATATTTAAGTTCTATATGTGATTAACTATTAATCAATAAATACTTTTTTCTGATTTCCAAGGTAATCAAATATGAAATAAGCTATAAATAGTCAATAAATATTTATAAATTTCCTGCTATGTACCAGATACTTGGATCAACATTGAGTGCCTTGAAACTTCATATAACAAATAGCAATCTAATGGAAAGAACACTAGATCTGGATTTGGACAATATGGTTTCAAATATCATATCTGCAATCAATGTAACCTTAGGCATGCCATACAATTTCTCTGAGTCTGTTTCCTTGAGTGTAAAATAAAAGGGCTAGACTAGATATCTTCCTCTGTTTCTTCTAAATCTAAGTTTCTGATCCTATGAATTAAGTTACGTCCAGTGATAGTCTTAGTAAATACATGTAGTTTTTAAATAACTCCTTTAGACTCACTTTTCTCTTTATTCTTTTGACCATCCTTTTTTTCCTCTTTCTATCTGTTCATTACCTTCCCAAAGATATTTTTCTGTAAATCTAATCTCAATAGGAAGAGGATTTTAACAAAAATATTTTCTTCCTTCTCAGTGGAAGTTGAAATCATTTCTCCTTAAGCATTTTAGACAAAAGTTTAATTTTTCCAAGCTACAACCTATGCTCTTCAATTTTTCCCAAAAAATATGTGCTGTAATGAACTCCCAGTGTGAGTAAGTGAAACACGGTTTATTCCTTCATACAGAGGTACCTGATCCTTCCCCAGTCTGAATTCCATATAAACTACTTATTTATTGAGAGAAGTCCTCCTGAAGGAAAGAAAGGAAACCCAAAACATTGGAATTTGTTTAAATGAAGCCCATTTTCTACCAGCCTAAGTAAAAATATCCACATTCCCCAAATAGCCATACTCAAAATTGGAGTGAAGAAAGGAAAGCTATCTTCCAAATTATACACACAGCATAGAATAGGGTGAGTGAAGAAGAAAACATTTTGTGCCTAATGATATTAAATAAATTTTTTAAAATCTTGACTTGTATTATTGTATATACACATTTTTTGTCCTGGTTCATCACTTCTGCTGTCATTGCCTATATTTTCATCTTCCTTGTTAAATCTTTTGCCTCTAATTTCCTCAGCTATATGTTTGACTAGAAGACATTTTATTCTTCACTTCTCACTGACTTCACTTACAAAGAATAGATGTCATACTTACCTGTCACTTTCAACCTATGGTTACTATCTCTTTATACACTTCACTTTTCCTTCATTTCATTCCAATTTGGTCAATATTTTTCCACAATGAAAAAATAAGGTTCCAAAATGACAAACATTCTGCTAGATTGGGTTATGAGTTTAGTGCTGGAGGAGGGATCAGGAAAATTTGAATTCAAATACTTCCCTTGGCACTTAGTACAGTTAGGGACTTAGCAGATGACTGACCTCAAACAGATCACTTAACCTCTCTCATTTTCATTTTCAGTTTCCTTATCTTTATGTAATATTAATACTTTGCCTTAGTCCCTCTGGTGTAGACCTTTCTAAACCTTCCCCATCAAACGTCTTCTCCACTACCTTGAGTGAAGTTTATCAAGGATCGTTTGCTTGATTTTTTTCTGTTACCATCAGCTCAATTTTTTATTATCTCTACTCTACTCCCACTTGTACTAACTTTCTGATTTAATTTCACCACTAGATAATTTTTTAAAAGAAATATTAACTTCAAATATATTATAATGACAAATGTTCAAATGATTTCCCCAAACCTCTGTGACATAATCTCCGATATCACTTCAGGCTGATTTGGATGGTGAGCTCAAAATAGGGATTAAATTAAAATTTTGTAGGGGCAGCTAGTGGCTTAGTGGATTGAGAGCTAAACCTAGATATGGGAAGTCCTGAGTTCAGATTTGACCTCAAACACTTCCTAGCTGTATGACCATGAGCAAGTGGCTTAATCCCCATTAACTAGCCCTTATTTCTCTTCTGTATTGTAACAAATGCCTAGTAATGATTCTAAAATGGAAGGTAAGAATTTTGAAAATTTATCTTAGCTCTTAGTTCCACGATGCCTCCCTCCTTCCCCAGCCCCGATGAAATGTGACTCCTGGATGAACCTGTTTCAACAACTCACGGACTGAGTTTCTGAGGGTCATTCTCAAATGTCGTTCCTTATTTCAGAGCATCAGTGATGTACTGACTACAAACCCAAACTCTGGAATTATGGAACTTCAAAGAATAACCAAAGATTTTAAAATTATCAAGACCATCAGATCAACTTTATTCATGAATCACTGAGCTTCACAAAATGTTTTAAGGCAAAATAATCATGGTTGACAATGGCAGGCTTTTTTGAATGCTTCAGGAGGTCATCCAATAGCCTCCTCTTCAAAACGTGGTTATTGAAGGTGAACCAATTATAGACTATGGACATATTTTTCATAGTCTATTTGGTTAAGGTACTCATTTTACACAGGATCATGTTAGCCCCCTGAAGTAGTTCTCCAGCATTTTTCAGGTAGAGATACCATTTTTTTTAACTGACCTCCAACCATGAGCCATATCCCTATTACATTCAAAATGGAGAGGTTGTACTTGATGGCCTCCAAGGTCCTTTATAAATTGATATCTATGACTCTATGATTACTAAGATGCCTAACACTTCAATATTAGGTTTAAAGTTCCTTGAGGGCAAGGACTGCTTTTTCATCTCTTTTTATATACCTAAGATTTAATACACTTCCTGGCATGTTGTAGGTGTCTAATAAATGTTCATTCAATGATTTGTAGATTAATTATCTGCCATTCTTCCACATAGATTTTTCACTCAACACATTCATGACGCCCAATTTATCTTTTGAAATTTGTACTATATTGTGTGTTAACCAAATGAGCAGATTTGATTCTTAACAAAAGGAATTTAGATTTCGAGTTTATTTTCTTAAAATTTACAAGCCTTAAATATTGAAAGGGTTTTTTGCTGTATTTGGTTTTAGCAGGTGAAGCTAGATATCCATCTCTCTTGGGCAAATCAGAGACTAGACATAAAAATATAGTCCTTTATGTTCAATATGAGACTTCTTATTATGTATTTAATAGTATGTCAGTGTGCTGATAGTAGAGGAGGAAATCAATAAATTTATCAGTAATTAGCCTAATCGAATAGACTTTTATGAAACATAAGGAACAAAAAGTTAACTGGTTCATTGACATGAAGTAGATGACCATATGACAATCAAGCATGCATTATCTTGATCAATATGTTGGTCCCAATAAAATTATTGCAATAGATGAGTCACCAAATGTGGAAGACATTTTGATGGTGAATTATAATTGGAAAATACAAAGTATCTGAAAGATTTATGTTTAACATAAAATTCTCTAAGCATTATGCTGATAGTCATTTCCCATAAGTCTGAGTGAAAATGGGATGTTTTTTTTTCACATTAACATCAATGTCAACTCCTCTGTTAACCCTTCTCTCTCTCTCTCTCTCTCTCTCTCTCTCTCTCTCTCTCTCTCTCTCTCTCTGTCTCTGTCTCTGTCTGTCTCTGTCTCTCTCTGGAAATAGAGGATAAAGGCTTTCTTACTGTCACAGGTGTTAATTCATTAGGTTTCACCCTGGGGATTCAAAAGAGAAAAACTGGACTGATTATTCATATTTTACCTTTGCCTCCTATTCATACTGCTGTACATATCCTATTATTTAATCCTTTCTGTCATATCAAAGGGTAACATTTTTGTTTGCTTTCAAGGGCTATACATGTGTCACACACAGGCATATTTTCTTTTTGAAATGACATTTTTCAGACCAATTTATTCCTTTCTACTTCACAAGTGCCTTTATATTCACTGTCAGTTCTGTGATTAAATCAATCGTCTCAAAATAGTTTCTTTTATACAACAAATTCTTTTTAGTAAAATGTAAAAAAAAATATGTTTCTCATTAGGAAACAAAACAGTATATATTACCAACTGTCATTTAGAGGATTTTGTATTATTTCTACAAACTATCTAGTGACCAATTTCATTAGCTTTGCTTTCTAATTATATGTAAAGACCAGGAATTTCACCTATAGTCACCATGTGGAATGAGAAAACTAATCAGAATTTAATCTTACATTCTTAGTAATAGGCTGAGTGGATAGAAAACCAGGTCTAGAGACAGGATGTACTAGGTTCAAATCATTCCTGAGACACTTCCTAGTAGTGTCACCCAGGGCAAGGCACTGTCCTCAATTGTTTTACCCTTATAGCTTTTCTGCCTTACAACTGTTCCTTGATTCTAAGACAGAAGTTTAGAGTTTTTTGGCTCCTTTAAAATAATGGTATGACTTTGGCAAAGTCATTTAGCATTGCAGATTCAGTTTCCTCATTTGATTTTTCATTTTAAATTTTATTATAAAGATATTTTACCATTTTCATGTAATAAATTTCCACCTAAGTTTTTTGAAGTTATATGATCCCAATTCTCTCCCTCCCTCATTTCCCTCCTCCTTCCCAGAGCTGGCAAGCAATTTCATCAGGGTTATACATGAATGAAATGCAAAATATATTTATATTTTTTCATTTTTGTAATAGAATAATAATATAAAACAAAACTCTGTATCTAAAAATTCAAATAAATTGAAGTAAAAAATCATATCCTTTTATCTTCATTCTAACTCCAACAGTTCTTCCTCTGGAGGTGGATAGCATTATTGGTAACAAGTCCTTCAGAATTGTCCTGGATTGTTGTATTGCTAAGAATAGCAATTTTTTACAATTGATCATTCCACAATGTTGCTGTAACTATGTACAGTGTTGTCCTGGTTCATGTAGGTCTTTCCAGCTCTTCTAGAATCATCCTGTACATCATTTATTACAGCACAATACTATTCCATTACCATTATATACCAAAATTTGTTTAGCATTTCCCTAATTAGAATCCACCCCCAATTAACATCCCTTCAATTTCTAATTCCAGTATTTTTTTACAAGTAGGTCCTTCCCTCCACCCCCTTTTTATATCTTTGGAATATGGACCTAGTAGTATTATTACTGGATCAAAGGGTATTAATTGTTTTATATCCCTTGAGGCATATTTCCAAATTGCCTTCTAGAATGCTTGGATCAGTGCACAACTCCACCAGCAATGCACTAGTGTCCCAATTTTGCCAAGTTGCATCCCTTCCAACATTTATCACTTCATTTTACTCTCATCTTGGCCAACTTGATAGGTGTGAGGTAGTATCTCAGATTTATTTTAATTTTAATTTCTCTAATCAAGAGGGAATTAGAACATTTGTATGATTATTAATAACTGATATTTTATTTGAAATTATTTATTAATATCATGTGACAATTTGTCAGCTGGGGAATGGCTTGTATTCTTATAAATTTAGCTTAATTCTCTATGTATTTGAGAAACGAGACCTCTATCAGAGAGATTTGTTACAAAAATTCTCTTCAGTTTCTTGTTTCCTTTTTAATATTGGTTACATGGCTTTGTTTGTATAAAACTTTTTTTTTAATTTTCATATAGTCAAAATTATTATTTTACATCTTGTAATGTTCTCTATTTCTTGTTTGGTAATAAATTCTTCCCAGCTCCATAGATCTATTTTATGTTAGCTTATATGTAAACTATTCTATGTTCCCTTAATTTACTTGTACTATTCTATATCTAAATCATATACACTTTTGATCTTATCTTGTTGTAAGATGTGAAGTGTTGGTTTATACCTAATTTCTGCTATGCAGTTTTCCATTTTTTCCAGTAGTTTTGTCAAATAGAGTTCTTATTCCAAAAGCAAGGATCTTTGGGATTACCGAACAGTAATTACTTAGGTCATTTACCCTAAATCTCTTCCATTAATCTACCATTTTATTTCTTAGTCACAAGATAATTATTACTTTAAAAAGCAATTTGAGATCTGTTATTGATAGGCCACCAACCTTCATATATTTTTCATTAATTCCCTTGATATTTTTTTCTAGATTAATTTTGTTATTTTTTCTATTTCTATAAAATAGTTTTTGGGTAGTTTAAATGATATGGCATTGAATGAGTAAATTAATTTAGGTAGGATTGTCATTTTTATTATATTAGCTTAGCCTACCCATGAGCAATTAATGATGTTTTATTTAAACCCTTACCTCTGATCTTGGAATCGATACTATGTATTGATTCCAAGGCAAAAGAGTGGTAGGGGTTAGGCAATGGGGGTTAAGTAACTTTCCAATGGTCACATAACTAGGGAGTGTCTGAGGCCAGATTTGAACCCATGACCTCTGGTCTCTGGGCCTGACATTCAATCAACTGAGCCACCTGGCTGTGAATAGCAATTAATGAAAAATTAATAAAATCTTTGGCAATTTCAGTCTCTGCTCTACTACTACCCCCGCCTTATTTTTCTTATCACTCACTTCCTGACTCCTTCCTGTGTGATTGCAGTTTCTCTGGGGACTATATCTCCAAGTGTCTCAACCTCTTCCCACACTATTTAATGCAGAATTCACAAGCATAGTTCTTTGCCCAACTGAGTTTTGTGGGGTCAGAATTTACCCAAGCTGGATGATGTTGTTTTCTTTCCCTAAAACTTGATGGAGTACAGAACAGATATTCAGAACAGATATTGTCCCTTCATATCCAGTGTCCTATCCTAATTTCCTGTCCCATTAACTATATTCACTAATTATTTGACTCAGCATCTGTAGCCAATTTTTCCAGGTTTTCTGCCTCAGCACTGGCTTTGCTGGTATGACACAGTTATTGGTCCTGGCATTGGATGTTCAGAATTTTGCAGTAGTATTCCTACAAAATTATAGGCCCAAGCTGGCTTTTTACATACTGAGCAAATATATGTAACCTCAAGCTGGTATCTTCATAGCATTCAAAGTAGGAGATCAATCTATGAGAGTGGCTTTTGTTGTAATCTTATGACATTTTCTCATGTCTGCCAGTACAGCCTAGGTGCTTGTAGAACAAGAGGTGGAAAAAGAATGTTGCATGATCTCAAGATAAGTGAAATCAATGAATCTGTTTTTTCTTCTTTGAAACTGTGTATGACAAAGACCATGGAGACAGCTAAGGTTGCTTGATTTTTGTTGCATTCTGTTTTGAAGAGATTTGAAAGGGGTTTGAGGATGAGAGAAAAATATCTAATCCTACATTTTTTGTTATTCACAATTCACTAACTTCTTTACATTTTTCAACAATAAACAAACATTTATTAAGAACATTTTTGTATACCAGGGATTGAACAAGGTAGAAGAAAAAGTTGGAGAGCTGGAATGATTCTTAAAGATTACTTAGTCCATGTAGTTATATGAGAAATGATGTAACTAAATCCTAGAAAGCTTTAACGATGTGCTCAAGCTCACACATCATTTTCATAACAGGATGGGTATTACCCAGGTATACATATATGCATATATATATATATATATATATATATATACACCCAGTGTTCAAGATCATTTCATACATAGCATTGTAATATTAACATCACTTATCTCTTGATGTTTATAAAGCAATGTATCTCAAACAATATTAAAATCTTGTAACGATCAGGGAACCTGTCTTTTTTGTCTTTAGAGATGCCCAGATTCCCTAGTGCAGGAATGGACATGAGTCATAATGCTTTCTTCCAAACTTCTCAAATTGGATTTCTCTGTTGTCACAAAGCTCAGTTCTGGGAGAACACTTCAAGATCTGAAGTGGCATCAGAGAATCTCAATAGGGAAACTATAGAAGGGAGGATGGAGGGAGAAATAGATATTACATCAGAAAGAAAGAATAGTAGATCATATGGATTATATGAATATGTTGTCGAAGAATGTATATGTAATGGTAGAGTTTTCTAACACTTTATGGATTATTTATTCATTGATGAATACTTCTATGTGTAAGAAAGGGTAAAAAAACTGCTTTTAGAATAGAAGACTGGGGAATTCTGGGAAGATGGTGGCTTAGACGGAGCAAATCTTAAAACCTCCTCACCCTTACACACTGAGATTGAAAAAAATGCACTTTGAGAAGAAAGAGGAACAAATCTAAAAATGGGACAGGGCCGGAAGAACCCTACTGCTGCACAACTAAAGAGATACACCAAGAAAAAGGCTTCAATTCTTGAACTTTTGGGTCTGAGGGTATAGAAGGGGAATCCCAGGATGCCTTCCCCACGTGCTGTATGGAGTCTCTAGTGGCCCCTGAAACCTCAGGGTGGGCAGGCGAACCGGACTGGAGAGAGGGTCTTGCTGGCACCAGACTTGGGGAGTTGAACACAGGCACTGGAGAGGTGACTGGAGGAGAAAACCAGAACACAGCAAAAACACCAGGAAGAAGGAGGCTTAGAGAGAGCAAAACCTCAGACATCAGACCACTTGGCTTCCTCACATCTAGATAGACAACAAAGGGCTTCCAGAGGAAAGAAAAAAAGGGAGAAGGGGGCTCCAGGCAGGTGTGTCGATGTTGCTCCTGTAACAGCCCCTTACCCTGAACCCACTGGCCTGCTCAGCTCCTTTCTTCCTCCCTGTGCTGCATGGTGTCCCGGGGTACCAACTTCAGGAAGCTACCCACCACGGACATCTTCAGGGACTTACAAGGGATGAACAAGCACCAGCTATATTACCAGATTTTAAACTTTGCCATGATTGTATCTTCTGCTCTTATGATATGGAAAGGCTTGATAGTTGCCACTGGAATTGAAAGCCCTATTATGGTGGTGCTGAGTGGCAGTATGGAAACAGCTTTTCATAGAGGAGACCTCCTGTTTTTAACAAATTTCTGGAAAGATCCCATTAGAGCTGGGGAAATAGTCATTTTTAAAGTTGAAGGAAGAGATATTCCTATAGTCAACAGAGTCATCAAAGTTCATGAAAAAGACAATGGAAATGTCAAATTTCTAACTAAAGGAGATAATAGTGAAGTTTATGATAGAGGTTTGTACAAAGAAGGTCAAAACTGGCTAGAAAAGAAGGATGTTGTAGGAAGAGCAAGAAGGTTTTTGCCATACATTGGGATGGTTACCATAATCATGAATGATTATCTGAAATTCAAGTATGCTTTTTTGGCTATAATGGGTGAACATGTGACACTGAAATGTGAATCCTAAAATAAGAAGCAGAAGCAATTTCTGGGATTGGACTGAAATGAATTATATTGAAAAAAGAAAGACTAATATATTAAAAAATGTTCCACTTGCTATATTAAATAAAACAATATGCAGGGGTTTTTATCTTGTCCAAATAAATGGCTTATCAGTTTAAAAAAAAAGATGAAAGAAAACCAGATCAAACACAAGGACCATACTGCTGGACAGCTCAGCTCAGTGAAAACACTCCTTTGTGTCCCTCCACATTTTTTGTTTTGTTTTGTTTTTCTCCTCTCAAGTTTTAGCCTAAGAGCAATTTAAGAAGTACAGACTAATCCAATCAATACAGGATAAATACCAACAACTGCAAAGACAAGAAGTCTTCAGAAGACAGGGAAAGTAATTACAAACCTCCATTGCCAGGGAAAGAAGATCTTACATCAAAGATCATTAAATACATCTGCTCAAACTAGCAGAACAGAAAAGGAAAAGATATGGGTAAACAAAAGAAAAAGAGAAAAGAAATGACAATTGACAACTTCTTTCAAGGAAGTGAAAAGAGATCAAATGAAACAGAAATAGAAGAAGAGGAAAAAGTTCCAGCAAATTGGACACAGACTTTGGAAGATCTCAAAATTCAATTAACTCAAGAACTTCAGGAATTCAAAAAGCAATCAAGAGAGACTGAAGACAATTTGAAAAAGGAAAAAGATGAACTAAAACAAGAAAATACACTCTTAAAAGCCAGAATTGGCCAGCTTGAAAATGAAGCAAAGAAGACAAAAGATGATCTACAAAGAAAATAAGACCAGAAGGAGGATGACCAAAAGGCAAGGGATGAAATTCAGTCATTAAAAAACAGAACTCAATAACTAGAAGCAAATGATTTCACAAGGCAGTAAGAATATAAAAAACAAAATGAAAAAAATGAAAAATTTGAAGAGAATATGAAACACCTCATTGATTCAACCAAAGATATGGAGAACAGAGCTAGAAGAGACAACTTAAGAATTATTGGCTTACCAGAACATAATGATAAAAGAAAAAAAGTTTAGATTAGTTACAAGAAAATATCAGAGACAATTGCCCTAACATTCTCAAACAAGAGAGAAAAGTGGAAATTGAAAGAATCCACAAATCACCTCCTACATTTAAACCACAATAGACAACTTCTAGGAATATTGATAGCCACATTCAAAAACTACCAGACAAAGGAAAAAATGTTACGAGCTGCTAAAAAGAAGCCTTTTAGATATCAGAGAACCACAATTAGGATAACACAGGATCTGGCTGCATCTACATTGAAGGACCAGAAGGCATGGAACACAATATTCAGGAAAGCAAGAGAACTGATTTAGGGAGCGCAGATATTAATGAATTGGGCATACAACTTAAGAAACTAGAAAATGAACAAATTGAAAATCCTCAGATGAAAACTAAATTAGAAATACTAAAAATCAAAGAAGAAATTAATAAAATTGAAAGTAAAAGAACTATTGAATTAATAAATAAGACCAGAAGCTGGTATTTTGAAAAAAAACATACAAAATAGACAAAGTACTGATAAATCAAATAAAAAAAGGGAAGAAGAAAAGCAAATAAACAGTATCAAAAATGGAAAGGGAGACCTCACCTCTAATGAAGAGAAAATTAAGTCAATCATTAAAAACTATTTTGCCCAATTATATATCAATAAATATAGCAATCTAGGTGATATGGATTAATATTTACAAAAATATAAATTGCCTAGATTAACAACAGAAAAATAGAATACTTAAATAATCCAATATCAGAAAAATAAATTGAAAAAGCCATCAAAGAACTCCCTAAGAAAAAATCGCCAGGGCCTGATGGATTCACAAGTGAATTCTATCAAACATTCAAAGAACAACAAATCTCAATACTATACAAATTATTTGATATGATAAGCAAAGAAGGAGTCCTACCAAATTCCTTTTATGACACAAATATGGTACTGATTCCAAAGCCAGGCAGACTAAAAATAGAGACAGAAAACTACAGACCAATTTCCCTAATGAACATAGATGCAAAATTCTTAAGTAGAATACTAGCAAAAAGACTCCAGCAAGTGATCAAGAGGGTTACTCATCATGATCAAATGGAATTTATACCAGGAATGCAAGGATGGTTCAACATAAGTAAAACTATTCACATAATTGACCATATTAACAAGCAAACCAACAAAAACCACATGATTATTTCAATAGATGCTGAAAAAAGACTTTGACAAAACATAACACCTATTCCAGTTGAAAAAACTAGAAAGCCTAGGAATAGAAGGGCCTTTCCTAAAAATAATAAACAGTATATTTCTTACACCATCAACAATCATCTCCTGCAATGAGGATAATTTAAAAGACTTCCCAATAAGATCAAACATGAAACAAGGATGCCCATTACCACCTCTATTATTCAACATTGTACTAGAAACACTAGCAGTTGCAATTAGAGAATAAAAAGAAATTGGAGTTATTATAATAGGCAATGGGTAGATTAAGCTATCACTTTTTTCAGATGATATGATGTTCTACTTAAAAAATCCTAGAGAATCAACTAAGAAGCTTGTAGAAATGATCAACAACTTTAGCAAAGTTGCAGGATACAAAATAAATGCACATAAATCATCAGCATTTCTATATATTTCCAACACATCACAGCAGCAAGAGTTAGAAAGAGAAACACCATTTAAAATCACCCTAGACAATATAAAATACTTAGGAATCTATCTACCAAAACAAACACAGCAATTATATGAAAACAACTACAAAACACTTTCCAAACAAATAAAACTGGATCTAAACAATTGGAAAGCCATTGATTGCTCATGGGTAGGTCGAGCTAACATAAAAAAATGACAATTCTACCCAAATTAATTTACCTATTTAGCGCCATATCTATCAAGCTACCAAAAAACTTCTTTACTGAATTAGAAAAAACTATAACAAATTTCATTTGGAATAACAAAAGATCAAGAATATCAAGGGAAATAATGAAAAAAAAACGTGAATGGAGGTGGCCTAGCAGTACCACATATTAAACTATACTATAAAGCAGCGGTCATCAAAACAATATGGTACTGGCTAAGAGACAGAGAGGAGGATCAATGGAATAGACTTGGGGGTAATGACATCAGCAAGACAGTGTATGATAAACCCAAAGAGCCCAACTTTTGGGACATGAGTCCACTATTTGACAAATCTGCTGGGAAATTTGGAAAACAATATGGGAGAGATTAGGTTTAGATCAACATCTCACACCCTACACCAAAATAAATTCAGAATGGGTGATTGACTTGAATATAAAGCATGAAACTGTAAGTAAATTAAGTGAACACAGAATAGTATACTTGTCAGATCTCTGGGAAAGGAAAGACTTTAAAACTAAGCAAGAGTTAGAGAAAATTACAAAATGTAAAATAAATAAGTTTGATTATATTAAATTAAAAAGGTTTTGTACAAATAGAAACAATGCAACCACAATCAGAAGGGAAACAACAAACTGAGAAGAAATCTTTATAACAAAAAATTCTGAAAGATGTCTAATTACTAATACAAGGATCTAAATCAGTTGTATAAAAAATCAAGCCATTACCCAATTGATAATTGGCCAAGGGGCATGAATAGGCAATTTTCAGATAAAGATATCAAAACTATCAATAAGCACATGAGAAATTGTTCTAAATCTCTAATAATTAGAGAAATGCAAATCAAAACAACTCTGAGGTATCACCTCAAACCCAGCAGATTGGCTAAAATGACTACAGGGGACAGTAATGAATGTTGGAGGGGATGTGGCAAAACTGGGACATTAATGCATTGCTGGTGGAGTTGTGAACTGATCCAACCATTCTGGATGGCAATTTGGAATCATGCCCAAAAAGAGCTAAAAGAATGCCTGCCCTTTGATCCAGCCACACCATTGCTGGGTTTATACCCCAAAGAGATCATAGATAAACAGACTTGTACGAAAATATTTATAGCTGCGCTTTTTGTGGTGGCAACAAACTGGAAAAGGAGGGTATGTCCTTCAATTGGGGAATGGCTGAAAAAACTGTGGTATATGTGGTGATGGAATACTATTGTGCTAAAAGGAATAACAAACTGGAGGAATTCCATGTGAACTGTAATGACCTCCAGGAACTGATGCAGAGTGAAAGGAGCAGAGCCAGAAGAACATTGTACACAGAGACTGATATACTGTGGTAAAATAGAATGTAATGGACCTCTGTATCAGCAGCAATACAATGACCCAGGACAATTCTGAGGGATTTATGGTAAAGAAAACTACCCACATACAGAGGAAGGACTGCAGGAGAGGAAACACATAAGAAAAGCAACTGCTTGAACGTATGGGTCGGGGTGGACATGATTGGGGATGTGGACTCGAAATTACCACACCAATGCAACCACCAACAATATGGAAATAGGTCTTGATCAAGGACACATGACAAAACCAGTGGAAATGTGCATTGGCCATGGGTGGGGGGAGTGCGGGGGGTGAAGGGGAAAGTAGGAGCATGAATCATGTAACCATGTTAAAAATGATTATTAATAAATGTTTAAAAAATGATGCACAGGGGTTTAAGCTAGTATGCTGAGGGGCTTTCTCTCTGTGTTTATGCATGTATTTTAACCAAGCAACTATTTGCAGAGCACTATGCTCAACTCTAAGGACAACTAGAGGGTGAAGTGACTAGAGTGCTGAACCTCGAGTTGGGAAGAACTGAGTTCAAATCTAGCCTCAGATGCTTATTAGTTGTGTAAACCTGAACAAATCATTTAACTAGCTTGCTTCAATTTATTTATCTATAAAATGAATCAGAGAAGGAAATTAAAAAAAAAACACTTCTATAACTTTGCTAACATAACCATAAATGGGGTCACAAAGGATTGTTCATGACTGAAATGACTGAACAAGAAAAATACTGATCTGCCTTCAAGGACCTTAAATTCTACATTTAGAGGCAACATGCTTGACATGGAAAAAAAGCTTTATAAAGAGAAAAGAATACATAATTGAGAGTGCTGAAGTTGAAGTTATAGGACTACTATTCAAATCCCAGGTTTATCATCCTACCTGAATAAATGGAGATTAGCGGTTTAAATTTTAGGAACTTCAGTTTACTCACTTTAAAATAGGGGATTAAATAAAAGGTTCTATATCCCTTCTACATCCAGAGCTATGATTACGTGTATGTTTATATATATATATACATATATATAATTTATATATATTTTATAGATTACATGTAGATACAATTTAATATTTTTCTAACATTTTACAGTCCATATTCTCTCTTTTCCCTCCTCCTTCATTGGGATGGAAAGTACTATGATATAACTTGTACATGTGATATTATGCAATACATATTTCCATGTTCAACCTGTAAAAGAAGACACATTTTGCTTATACTAGAGAAAAATTAATAGAGGAAATTGTGAAAGGGATTTTTAAATTTTCTTGTCTATTTTAAGTTAACCAATCAGGAACTTGAAGTACCCCTACTTAACACTTAGTAAGTCACTAACCAAGAGAGTTCACCTTAGCCAGCCAAGGGCATTCTGATGGCTTCCTTTCTTCCGCCATGATAGCTCTTATTGAGAGAGAACTTCTCTATTGGTGTCTCTGTGCTGGTAAGACTCTTGCTGAAAAGATTACTGTGACTCCTGGTTGGAGATTGGGACCTGAGGGAGCCTTTGTGGGTGTGAACTTTTTTTTTCCTACTAAGTGACTTGTGAACTCTCTTACTTAATGATTTACTAGGTGTTAAGTAGAGGTACTTTTAGTTCTTGATTGATTAACTCAAAATGGAGAAAGGGGATAAAATGCATTCACAATCCATCCTTTCTTTCTCTGGACTTGGATACCCTTTTCCATCATGATTCCCTAAGAATTGTCCTGAATTATTGAGTATTTAAAAATAGTTTAAACTAAGCAAATCAAGTTTATTTCTTCACTAGAACAAGTCTTAACTGTAAATAAACAGAAGGGTCAGTGTCTGCATTTGAACAAAATAGGGAAATTAGGAGAAGTAGAGATAAAACTTTGCATAATATATTAATTTAAAAATGAGCTAAGAGTTATCAGTGTCAACTTGAAAAATCACATCATGTCAACAAGAGAATAATGGGCCTAATTGAACAATATGCGCAACAAAAAAAAAAATTGGTTCTTCATGATCACCTTCTCACCATACCTGCTATTTGCTGTGATCAAAAGATATAGGTTATTTATGAATCACTGAAATTTTACTTACAAATAATAGAAAACAGCAGACAAAGTTAGCATTTAATCTCAATTTGATGTTATTAAGTCTTAGGGAGTATAATTCTCAGAAGGGACAGTACTTTTTTATTGTTGGGATCTGGTATTGCTAGTTTAATGCATCATTCCCCAAGGCGACAAGTATATTTATTTAGACTAGAAGTGCCAAGGCAACATTTATTTACATACCTACCTTTTATCTTAATATTATATCCAATTTTAAACACATAGGCAATTATGTTTGTTAACTTAATATTCCAATAACAGTATTTTTAAAATTTACTATCTATCAAATTGAAATGATGAGGCTTTAAAATAGGCACAAAATAACACAGGCACATAAAAGGATAATGAGAAATACATTAGCTGGTGATAAGAGCCAATAATGCTTCATGTAAATGTGACATTACACTTCCAGTCTTTGTGCTGATGACTATGCTTGTCAGTTATGCAAATGCTAGTCATTCATTTTTTAATGTTCCCTGGTCTTTAAACAGCATATAGAAGCTTGCTCCATATTTCACTTTCACTTAGAGCAACTTCATGTAGCAATTTTCAGATGAAACTAACAACAGCTAGGAAACACCATGGTCTTTGATCAATCTTCAGTATAAACCATATGACAAATATTAAACCTTACCTCAAGCACCCTCTTTCTGAAAGGCAATAGATTATTGATTGTCATGTTGAACCACATAAGCTAATTTTTGATGTGATATGTTGCATAAAAAAATAATGATGTTTTTTTCCTCTGAATTAATTCTAAGATCGAGGATGTAAAACAGGTTAACCATCCTTTATTAGTCACATTTATAATCATTTTGACCTACTAGATACATCAGTAGTGACTATAGAAGAGGTACAACAATATGGTTGCAAATAGCCCTAAAATTATTTACATCATATGTACTCATGCTTCTAGAAAATAAGATAGCAATCAGGTTATTCAGAAGTGTCAATTTTACAATTAAATGTGTTGAAAATGATGATTTTTGATACCCTCAGGTTGTTTCTCCAGTCTGCCTTGGAGTTTGAAATAAAAGGCAGATTAATTAACATGGTATTTTCTCAAATTTATGTATCCATGCACTTAACCTTCACCTAATAAAAACGTTTCTTTGGCAACAGTCAAGAAATTTTTCAGATACTCAAGAAATAAGACTGTAGAAATCGATAACCACAATTGTCTGAACATTTTGAAAATTCATTTTTATAAAAGAGTTGTTTTTAGTTTCTGACCTCACAACTCCCTCTTTATTTTCTTTTCATAAATGGAAATAAATGAGTCAATGCTTATGTGGTTGCTGGCATCCCAATTAAACACTTACCTCAGGAAAATACAAATGTCCTTGGTTTTTAAGGTGTAAGCAGTTAATGCTTTCTTTCCTCCCCTCCCTTCCTTTTATTCTTTGTTCTTTTCTTTATTTTCTCTTCTTGCTCCTCCTTCCTCTATGAATCTACAGCTTCTTCCTCAACTTTTGTAATTTTCAGAGCTTATTTTCAAATGGCACCACACAAAGTGTTTCAACAACAATTTGAAATGCCTAAGAGGAAAAAGGAAAACAAAGTGGAATTTCTATATTTCAGGGAATGGTTGTAATAAGTTTGGGAGCCTAGAATTCCAATTTTGAATTCTATACAATCCCTTAAGAAGATAACACAGGGGTTTCAGCAGGAAGCTTTCTGGCCACACTGTTGGATAGGAAACAAACTGACACAATGTAAAAAGGTTGACAAGTGTAGTGCCATAAGATAGAAAGTAAGAAGCAGCAGTCAGTTATCTGGATGTGAGATAATCCATAGCCAAGATGAAGCAAGTGATGATAGATATGGAGATTGGCAAATTAAAGTATTATAAAAAAGTTATGGGAGAATTTTAAAATGAGTTGAGTAAGTTAAGTGATGAGTAACAAAGCAGAATTGGAATTAATATACTTGTATTTTTCTTTCTTGACAGTTAAAAAATCTCATCAATAGACATTTAGCTCAATGATAACATCTCTTTAAAAAGGCACTAATCAGACTAAATCAAGCAGACAAGTAATAGTGCAACTGGGAAGAGTCCTAGAACAGAGTTTTAACATTTAGCATGGGTATGTCTTTTCCTTAAAAGAAACAATCTTAGCTTATATTTTATTCATGTAAGCCATTCTTTACTATGCTGTCTTGAGTGATTTCATCCCTGCGTAGATGTGACTACTGTAGTTTAAAATTCACCTGTGCCCTTGAAATAGAAGCTTGTAGTACCTTCAGTGGGTGTAAAATGACTGCTATTCTAGTCTATTCTATCTTTTTTAGAGAATTCTTTTCCAAAACTACTCTTCTGGGAAATATCTACTGTAGCTTTTACTGAATTAACACTCTGTTTAAATATATGTATCAGATGGAAAGTGCACTCAGAAACAGCAAAAAGGCAAATTTTCCTGTTAAGATCATTAAAGGTGTCTGGCACATCTTATTTACACCTGTTAGGAACTTATAAATAACAAATGCCAAAATGTGCCCTAAATAGAAAGGCAAAGTGAGTGATTGGTCTCTCTAATCTAGTGCTTACCATTTCCAAAGAGTTACATTAGGCACATACAGAGATATAAAAATATTGACTATAATTCCATTACCTCCCTCCAATTAAGAAAAAAGATAAGGAAAAGAAATTTTCATAGTAGATCTGTTATTATAAGATCATTATAAATAAATACTATAAATTCCTCTCATATATCACACAAGACAGTGGTTTTTTTTATATTGCATACCAATTATCTATTTATTCTAAAGGGCCATTTTCCCCAACAAATCATATGTCGTAGTTTGACTTTATAATGTCCGTATGGCCTAGCAAAGAACTTTACATCACTGTGGGCACTTAATTTAAAAAAAAATGTATTTGCCCAGGCTGCACGTCATTTGTGGTAACCAGCAAAACTCAGATCAGCCCTCTCCACTGCGTAGGAAACTGAAAAATAGAAAAAGCCCAGCCTGAGCTATTCAATAAATGTATAGAAGGCAGAGAAAGTAAACGGAGGGACTAGCCCAGTCTAAGCAATTCAGCCTGGGTAGCAAAGGCAGAAAGAGAGGGAAACCTACAAACCCCCACATGCCCGCAAAGCACCTGAGGCAACAAAGTGACAGTCAGGGACTGACCTATTCTACAACACTCATCATAGGTAGCAAACGCATAAAAGGTACCTACACACTCTCAAGTGGCAGTAGAGAACTTTAGGCAACAAAACAGCTGATTGGGGGACCAGCCCAGCCTAACCTACTCTAATTGGGTAGCAAAGTCAAATGGCAAAGTATCTGAGGTAGCAGAGCCAAGAGCAGGGGATGTTCCCAGCCCAAGCCACATGGCCTTGAAACAACAGGGGAACTAGTAACAGTGAACTAAATCTAGCTTGATAGAAAAGCTGCAAGCTCCAAAGAGCAAGTCAACAGGGGGACCTCCACCTCCCCCACCTCTACCAATGCACCATGAGTAACAAAGGTAGACAAGTCTACCCCAAGGGACAGAGAAGAATATTTTTAAAATGTGGAACAGTGCTTCCTCCACCCCAGGAGCAAAGAAGAATCTCAACAGAGAGATAAGGTAATGGAAGGGGGATAACTAGAAAAATGAGCAAAAGACAACAACACAAAAAATTTGACAGAAACTCAACAAAATAGGAAAGCAGAAGAGTACAGCAGTGCCAAAAAAGAAAAATGTGAAGTCCCAAGGGAAAGTCTGAAAGAATTCCAGGCCTCAAGAGAAGTCCTAGAAGGATTTGGAAAAAAAAAAACGTTTTCAAAAATCAAATAAGAGAATTGACATAGAAACTCAATAGCTGGGGAAAAATCCAATGAGGGAACAAAATCCCTAAGAACTAGAATAGGCAAAAAAGAACTGGAAGAACAAATATACACTGATAAAAACAATTCCATAAGGAATAGAATAGACGAAAAGGAAATGGAAGCAAAAAGAAAAAAACACTGAAGAGAGCAAATCTTTAAAGAGAAGGATTTTTCCTCAAAAGGAAAATTATCAGTTCTGAATTTAGTTTGTAATTTTGCTAAGGAGTTTTGTTTACTGTAGTATAGAGAGAGGGCGTCATATAGTTTTTTTCAAGCTTTGGCTGAGTTCTGAAAGCAGTTAGGGGTTTGGAATCTTGAGGAAGAGTTCAGTTGGTTTGGGTCTCCCATGGAGGGAGGTTGTCTGACCAGCCAAGCTGCCTCCTTACTTATCTGTAGAATTGAAATTTAACCTAGCTTTGAAATATTTATTTAAGAAATTGTTATTTTGGATAAGCCCTTTATATCTTCCTTCCCTATATTATTTCCTACCTTCCCTCCCTTACCTTATATGTCTGTGGAGTTAATAAGGAGAGTAATTAGAGAGGAGTTCAAATTCGTGAAGGGTTAACTATAATTGACAATATTAGATATAAAGAAACTAGTCGGTCATCATTTATTCCCTTTAGATATCAAGAGCACTTTGTAAGCTTGAGTTAAAGGCAGGTCCTTACTCAGACTCCATCTCTGCCTCCCTTCCCCGCCTGAGGTTCCTGAGACAACTGTTAGGGCTTCCTTAATCCACTTTCCTGTCAGATCATCTTTTTGAAGATAATAAACCCTTTTGTGTTTCAACAGACCTATTAGTATAATTTGTCAGTTAGTTATTAAGAGAGAGAAGAAGAGGGAAAGAACTAACATACTCTGGGCTTGAAGGGAAGCCGGGTATCCATCTTGAAGGAAGGTGTAACTTCAAAACAAGTTCCTTCCTGTGAAATTAACTAAGCCTGTTGTTAATTTCAGTTTAGTCTATTTCCCTCAGCCTGTGTTTAAGTCTGAGTCCTGGTCTATAAGCCCTGCTGTATTTGTCTGTTAGATTAATTCTCCCTCTCCCTGAAGATCTTATTCCTTCAGTGTTATACTACTGACTTCAGCCCTATTATATCCTGAATCTCCTTATTCCAGCCTACCTGTAGCCTAGATTTACTATCTTAAAAAATCCCTGATAACCTCCTTTCAAAATTCCCTTGTACCACACACCTTTCCTCAAATTATCCCCATTACATTATACAAATCTAAATTTTATGTTTTATTTATAAAACAGGTGATTTATTTCTCTCCTGTTATCTGTTTAGCTTTTTCCATATCAGGTACCCCTTCAAAACCAGGGAGGCAAAGTCACAAAGAGATGTAAAAATCAATCTGCTGTGTTATTTGACATTATTTCTGTTAAAAAGCTTAATATGGGGTTCCGGGTTAAGATGGCGGCAGAGTAAGAAGCAGCTCTTAACCTCTCCTGACTGAAACACACAAAACTCCTCAAGGGGACATAAAAACAAGTCCAGACGAACGGAGGAACCCCACAACAGGGCACAGCGTGGAAGGTACGTGGAATCAAGACATTTCCAGGCTATAAAGGGCTCTCACTAAATCGCGGGCTGAGCAACCGCCCCACCCCCACCCCCTCCACACACAAGATCTAGAGCTCTGAAGCCAGCTAAAAAGAAATAGAGCAAGTTTGGGGCACCCATCGAGTCATTGGCAGCTCCGGGGCCTGTTCCTGAGAGCAACAAGATTTAAGACCCCAGTAAGCCAAAGAACGCAAGCGAAATCTGAGCGAGGGAGCAGAGAGTGGACGCTGGGCGCAGAGCACAGGCTGAGCAGAGTACAGGCACGGGCGGAGGCATGGGTGGAGGCAGACACAACCAGGAACTAAAGCTCTGAAAACCTGAGTGAGGAACCAGTGCAGACTGGTATACGACTGTGGAAACAGCACCCTGAGACTTGTAAAGGAACCTCCTGCAGAGGATCAAGTAAGGGGGTACACTAGGGGGTTTGACCTTGGAAAAAACCAGAACTCAGACCTCAGGAGCCAATAGACCGCGAACAGACACTGAGCGCGAGGATAAATCTGAGAAGCTGCTGGGCTAATGATGGCTACCCAGACTCAGGAAACTCAGAAGAGAAAGAATAACAACAAGAAAAAGAAGCCTTTAACACTCGACAACTTTTACACGGAGAAAATCCAGACAACCGAGCAAACAGAGGAGGAGAACAAACAAGCATCCGAACCCTCCTCAAATAAGGAAAACTCCTCACAAACTATGGAAGAGTTCAAAACTGAGATTTTGAGGAAAGTGGAAGAGATCTGGCAAGAAAATAACTGTTTAAAAGGTAAAATCTTGCAATTGAACACCAGAAATGACCAGATTGAAAAGGAATACCAGAAGATTATGGCCGAAAACCAGAAGATCATGGCCGAAAACCGAAAGATTATAGCCGAAAATCAATCCCTAAAGGCTAGAATTGAGCAATTGGAAGCTAATGATCTCTCAAGACAACAAGAACAAATAAAACAAAGTCAAAAGACTGAAAAAATAGAAGGAAACATGAAATATCTCAATGAGAGAGTGACAGACCAAGAAAACCGGTCTAGAAGAGACAATTTGAGAATAATTGGTCTTCCAGAAAAACCAGAAATTAATAGAAACCTGGACTCCGTACTAAAAGAAATTATTCAGCAAAATTGCCCTGAAGTCCTACAACAAGAGGGCAATATAGACATTGAAAGGATTCATAGAACACCCACTACATTCGACCCAGAGAAGAAATCAGTTAGAAATATTATTCCCAAATTCAAAAGTTTTCAAGCAAAAGAAAAAATCTTACAAGAAGCCAGAAAGAGACAATTCAAATATCAAGGAGCACCAATCAGGATCACACAGGATTTGGCAGCCTCCACGCTAAAAGACCGTAAGGCTTGGAATATGATATTCAGAAAGGCAAGAGAGCTGGGCCTGCAACCACGGATCAACTACCCATCAAAATTGACTATATATTTCCAAGGGAAAGTATGGGCATTCAACAAAATTGAAGAATTCCAGGTATTTGCACAGAAAAGACCAGGGCTAAATAGAAAGTTTGATATCGAACCACAAAAATCGAGAGAAACCTGAAAAGGTAAATAAGATACAGAGGGAAAAGAAAGAAAACTTATAATTTTTAAATTTGCCTTTTTAAGGGCCTCAGTGAGATCTAATTATCTGTATTGTAGAGAAATGTTATGTATAATTCTCTGTAGTGAACTCTATTCACTATTATAATATTCACTATTATAGTAATCAGAAGAATAATTCACAGGGTGAGGGTGGAACACTAAATAATCTAAGATGGTGTGGGGGATGGGAAAGAGGGGGTAAATAGCAGGGGACACCAAGAGAAACTTGAGTGAATAAGAAAATAGAATATTCTATTAAAAAGCTTAATATGGGTGGATATTGGGGCAGCTTTTGATTCAGTGGATAGAGATTCAGCTTTGGAGATGGGAGATCCTGGATTCAATTCTGGCCTCAGGAATTTCCTAGCTGTGTAACCCTGTGCAAGGTATTTAATGCCAGTTTGCTAGCCCTTATTGCTCTTCTACCTTAGAACCTATACTTAGCATCAATTCTAAGACAGAAGAGAAATATTTTTTAAAAATATATGGAGGGATAGTGACATCGTGTCACATTGCACAAGAATAAAAATGTGAAGACATTTGTTATTTTCTTTTATAAACCTACCCTTGGAATTGTAATTAGGTCAATATAATTGGAGCTTTGCTCAATGGTCAATGTCATAAGATCACACATAGAATCATAGGATCCTTGAACAGATATTAGCGAACATTTAGTCCAACCCCATCATTTTACAGTTAAGAAAGTATGTTGATATATTTTCAAAGTCTACAAAAAATAAATAGAAAAAAATTCAAGTAAGGTCCTGGGCATCAAAACTCTTCTTTTTCTCTCAGGCTTTGCTCTGAAACTTCAAGAATTTGGAACACATTTGACAAAGGTTTTTCAGCAGCACAGAAACCAAAGCTTAGCATTAGGTAAACCAGAATAATGAGTTAACATGAGGACCTGCCAGATGATGATATGGAATGAGTTCCTCCTTTCTCAATCACTTTGTTTTATAAAGAAACTTTTCCCAACATAGCCCCTACCTTTAACCAGCTCTTAGTGTCTTCCCCCAACAAATCACTAAGTATATAATTTATATCTATCTCCATATGTACATGTTTCATCTCCCTGATCCATTGAAGGAAAGCACCATTTTCCCTTTTGCTTTTGTGGCCTCAGCACCTAGCAAAGTATCTGGAAAAGAGTAGGTGCTGAATCTTTGTTGATTCAACTTTCCTGCCCCTTTAATTGTGATATACCTTTATGCTACTGACATATGGCCTTAGGAGGTATTATTTACCAAAATGCAAAACTTCCTAGTTACAAATCTGCCTACCACAACTTCTATATCTAAATGAATACTTCTACCAGAAAAAAAAAGACTGTCTTCTTCCAATAATGTGGCCACTGTTCTAGTTTTTTCTGGAAAGTCTCATAAGGAATCACTTTTAGTCAGTTTATATTACATTGGTGTCTCATCCATTTGAATAAAGATCTCCAAAACAGGGTTTGATTTTGCATTTTTTCATATCCCTAGCACTCAATGTAATGGTTGGCATTTAATAAGTCTTTAAATGCTTTTTGACTGATTAACGAGAAAATACAGTCTTGCTTATGTAGTCTATAGTTACATCTTGTTATGGAACATTATTTTTTTAGGCCATTGCCACCATTTGTGACTAACGACAATTGTAAGAAAGCTCCTCCAATGTGCCCTTACCTCTGGCACCTCCATAGAAGAAAGGAGTGATCATTAGCCCGGCAGCTAAACACATAAAAGTGGTATAATATAGAAGCCAATTTAATCATTTGGAACTATTTCAAGAATCCCAGAATGAAGGTATATTAGTGAGTAGATAAGAGACAACACCTCTTAGGAAATGGGGTTGTGAGATATTGGGGATAGAAGAGCATATATTTGATTTAGCTTTAGATGGTTACTAACCTACATATGATTTCATGCTAGAATATATATATATATCATATTCTGTATTATGTGTTTTGTGTATGTGTGTACATTGTGAGACTGCAGAGAGATGCTTAGAGAGGATTTTTATTGCCCTTGGAGCACTGAGCATCCACATCTGGCAGCCACTACTTCGGGAATAGTAGTTATCAGCCAGGATAGAATAGACATAGAATTTATGCTTGTTCCAGGGGTGGACAACTGTAAAGAGCAGAGGTGTATGTATCATGATCGATGGTTTAGAAATGAAAGGAAACTTGGAGATTATATAGTCCAACCTCTTTATTTTGTAGGAAATTTGTAGCATAGACAGGTAATGTGACTTGCCCTATTATCACTTCATAATAAAAGGAACAGCCAGATTTGAACCAATGCAATAATCTGATACAGTTTACTTAAGTGGAAGTGACAATTCTTTCCTCTAAACTCCTATAGTTACATATTTCTTTGTGTCAATATTGGATTTTAAATATTTTATATGTATTCTCTCTTTTTCTAGATATTAAGGTTTTCAGAGATTGTATCCTATGCATTTCTGAAAATTCTTCTGCAATAAATCAATATTTGAATGTAAATAGAATATAACAGAATTAATCTCCTTGAAAGCAATTCATTTTTCAATTTTATATTTATATTTTTGGTGCCTAGTAGACTGTGTTATCCATTATAAGACCTTCATTTTTATTCTTGAATGATTTAATCAATAAATGAAAAGTTATTCAGTTGAATATTACTATGTGCCAGGTACTGTGTTGTGTGCTGCAGAAACAAGTAAAACTATTTCCATTTAAATTGTTGCCTAATTTGTTTTATAGATCTGCTTGTATATATGTGTTTGCTTATCCTTTACCAAATATGAATTATACAGTGCCATGTAATGGGTTTATAGCTCCCTCTTTCCAAGTGGTAGTCAGTTATTATTCAGGACATGTGTTAACCATTTGCTTACCACTTCTTTGTTCTTCTGAGCACTAAATTTTCTAGATACCCCTACTTTTTCCACTCCAAAATCTTATTTCTACTGCCATCCTGAATAACCAAACTATGTATCCTCTTTTACTAATAATGGGACTATATTCTAAAACAGTTTCACTGGTCTTTCTTGAGCTTTTCCTAACCTGCTAACTGAAATCTCCTCTGCCCTATGGGAGAATGAATGACCCTTCTATTTTAAAAACTGATCTCATAAAAGGGACCAAATGTTATTTCCCTGACATCTTCAACCTATCATAGAAAAACAAAACCATTTTCAAAAACATTAGTTTTCTTCATGTTCTGTACTTATTTGGTGTTTATCATCTCCCAAATTAGAAAACTAATTTTACTTATATAGTTTAGAACTAAAAGGCATTAGACCAGGAAAAGTGATACACCCTAGCCTAGACAAACTGAAGAGTTCTTTGTCTCAGGAAAAGCTTGGGAAGGGCTATAAAAAATGAAAGAGATACTGAAAGTATAGAAATACTGCAGGGAAGATTACTATAGTCCTTGTTCCAAGGATGCCATATTCCAAGTATCTAAAAAATCTAAAACTAAATAACAATAAAAATAGACTGATAGGCAAAAACACTTCCAAAAAAATAATACTTAGAAAAAATAGCCTTACTATTTACTTTGGGAATAGTAAAATGAACTATTTTAGACATGAGAAGGGCCCTAACAAAAACTAGTCTAAAAGTAAGAAAAGATAAAGCTTATGCTCTTAAAGCATGTATTGAAAAATGAGGCTTTTAATACCAAAATGAGAAAAAATGGTGATTGGCATTCTAATAGCTCATAATATATATGCTAACCACTTACTTTTGTTTTAAACCTACTTTTTAAAAGATACTTTTGGAATTTGTTATTTATTTGGGCAGTCATTTCTGAATCTATTTTCTGGGCAAAGATACTGAAGCTTTTTGCACTTCCTTCTCTACTGACCCCCCATTTTAGAAATGAGGATATGAGGCAAATAGGGTTCAAATTAATCTCCTTGAAGGCAATTCATTTTGCCCAGGGTCACACAGCTAATAAGTGTTTGCAGTCAGCTTTGAACTCAAATCTTTTTGACTCTTGGGCCAGTGCTCTATCCTTTCATCAACTAGCTTCCCCAGTTCTTTTGGGCTATGATAGAAAAGAGAAGAACCCTAACAAAAATTAGTACAACACTGACAAAATATAAGACCTATATTTTAAAACAGCTGTAGGAAGGAAAATATTTTGACACATAAAAATACTAGAAGAAATATTGATAGGCATTTATTATGAGTAAAATTGATCTGGAGGTTTAATAGTGAAGAGAATGATATTGGTAGAGACTGGTAAAGGTAAGAAAGAGAAAGCAAACCCTTTCTAAAATGATTTGGTTCTGGATTGCAGCATGGTCCCCTCCACACTGCACCTGCTTGCCAGAGATGGCCAAATAGTCAAATAGATAAGCCCAGACGAGAGAGAGAGAGAGAGAGAGAGAGAGAGAGAGAGAGAGAGAGAGAGAGAGAGAGAGAGAGATTGAGAGAGGGGTGGGTGGGGAGAGGGAGAGACAGACAGACAGATAGACAGACAGAGACAGAGATAGCCAATCTTCCCCTTACACTCACACACATACACAACAAAGAAAGGGGTGAAAATCAAGAGTGACAGAGCTTCCCCGACATGGTTTTAAAACCAATATGCTCCTCCCTCCATTGCCACATTGTTGCTGAGGATGCCCACCATGTCTGGGATCCCAGGAGTCTAGGCAACAGACCATATTACTTTGTTACTCCTATGTCCTGCCCCCAGGGTGCAGGATAAGCTGCCTAAATAATCACTTCACACAAATTCTAAGAGTTTGTGTGAAACAAGTTTAAAATATGCAAAAATACTTTTGGAATAAATAAGTAGACATAAAGCCGCCAATTTATAAAAGATTCTATTCCCCACACATGCCAGTAGATTTGTTATATGTAACCTCTAGAAGGAGCCTATGAAACAATTCAGTATCCATGAGTGGAATCATAAGACCCTCCTAGGCAATATCTTAACTTGAACTTAACATGAACTTAACAATTTATCAACAAAGGAATACTGTAAAAAATATCTAAGACATGCAGATTTGCTTGTGGTTTATGATGACAATCCTAGATTAGGACATTGCTCCAGAAACTACCTATGGTTTATTCTCAAGTTTTTAGGACATACTCATTAATGTATATTATGTAAGAAACTGTTGAGATTGCAATAAAATTCTGAATGATGGGAAAAGTTTAATATCTACTGAAAAGCTAGTAGCCAGCATCATGTATCAGCAGCTTGCTCTATTTCATCCCTCTTTTTTCTAAAGAATTCCACTAATAATATCTAAGGAAAGTATGCCATTATTATAAATGAAACGATTGCTAACATTTATCCAAGAATAGTAGCAATTCATAAAAACTTAAGAAAAATATTTTAGTAATTATCAGCATTGAAAATATTCATACTGTCTATTCTACATGGAATTTTTTTAAAAAAGGATTTGAAAGAATGTGGGATGTACAGCTAGTTTGTTCAGTGGAAAGAGAGAGGTCTGGAGATGAGAGGTCCTGTGTTCAAATATGGCCTCAAATACTTCTAGCTGTGTGACCCTTGGCAAGTCACACATCCAACTGCTTATCTCTTAGTCCTATTCTGATTTGGAACCCACATTTAGTATCAATTCTGATTTTCAAATCAATTCTAAATTAAAAACAAAATTATATAGGGACAGAATATGACATACCTATTAATTTGACTGCTATTGGATTTCTACCAAGGCTGTTTTTAGTGGACCTACACAGAAAGAGCTTATATACTGTTATAAGGAAGGAGAGGATTTGAGCATATGAGCAGGATCTGCAGAGAAGATGCAGATGCACGGAAAAGATTCTAAAATGTGTGTGTGGAAGAGTGGAGACAGTTATTGGGTTTGGGTGCTTAGTCTTTTCTCTGGGTTTGACTTGAAGAGACTCGCTATTTTCCTGTGGCTGTTTTCTACATTGTCTTTCCCATTTACCTGTTTTCTCTGCTGGCTGGCTGATACATCTACTGAGCTTCCTGGTGTGATCCTGAACCATTTGGCCCATCTATCTGTGAGAATTAGGTTTGGGGTCCTTCTGTATCCAGAACCTCTTCCTGGGCACTGTCCTATCTAACTGGCTAAACTCACTACATCTATTACCATCAAAGGGGGGTTTTGGTTTAGTGTAGTTTTATCTATATTAGGCACTGGATCTTTAGAAAGATAGGTAAGGATCAGAGTAGCTCAATCCCTGTGAAGGCTTCCCTTGAGGGAACAACTTTAAATCTGTGGGAGATTTAGGTAGTGAATATTAGTTTAGGTTATTCAGATTCCCTTTTCCACCTTCCCTTGTTATGATGAACTAAAACATCTTTTATGGGTGGTATGGTGCTTCTGTATATGGGCCTAATAAATAGATGGCCCAAGATCCTCAGATGGTATAAGGACCTAGCTGAGTGAGGATGGGAAGCCTAGGTGAACACCAAGGATTGATAATGAACACCAGGCCCACCAATATTTACTACTCAGCTGTGCACCAGCCCCACCTACAGTGCCCAAGCCTAAGTGGCTAAGTGAGAAGCTGTGGACTGATCCACACAGCTTCTCTGGGAACTTGACTTGGGGTTGGGTTGATGGATAGATGTTTATAGTGAGAATAATTATTAATGTTGTTGGATAACATGATGACTGCAGCTTAGCTTGAGTATTCCCCTTCCCCTAAGATTCAGGACTATCAAATTGATTCTTAGAATAACAACAGCCTTCATCTGAATACATTCAAGGATTTAATTATAATAACTCAATGAGTAGGATTAAGGATGAGGAAGATGGTATTGGAGATGGCTATACTAGACTACAAGTGCTAAAGTTGAATAGTCGGTTGTTAATCAAGTTGGCAGCAGGCTGGAGAGGTTCCTTTTCTCTCTCTCTCTGGTCCTGGTCAGGCCTGGCCATGACCTTGACCAAGTGGAGTGAGATTTGATGAAGTTCTTCCTGGTAATTAGATGTTGGATGTATATCTCTCAGCTATATTCAGCAATGGATGAATTGATAATCAGGGCAATAGGATATAGGTACTAGAGCAGGTCTATAGGCCTAACCATCCACCACCCAGGTCTCTGTTTTTAAGAGTGAAACCTTAAAGGATCAGCTCCTCTGATTTTATAGTGGTGGCAGCAACTGTCTTTTGCCCCTTGGTTCATGGTATCTGGGTAAATTCCAAATTGCATAACTGTCAGTTGTCACTCATGTTGATCTCCGTCTTCTTTTCAGATGTTGCTATTACACATCCCTGTTATATATTGGTCTGTGTCTGTTACCTTTTCCTGGATTAGGTCTGTTAGCCTGTCACCCCACATTCAACCTATTGACACTGGTTCTGTTGGAATTCCCCAAATAGTTTATTCTTCTGATACTGGCCTAATTAAATATCTAATCTAATCCCCCAAACCCATCAACATTACAATACTGAATACAATTCTTATTTTTAAAGTTATTTTATTCATTATGAATTAGTCTATAAAACTCTAGATATTGAAATTTGAAAAAAATAATAGCAAGATAGCAATTGAGTCTAGTATTATTTATAGCTTAACCACCTCATAAATGAAGAGAAGAATGATATAATAACAATGAAATAAAATGCATGCTTTATCCTTATAACAAAGAGCTCCTGGAAATTTTTTAGAGGTATCATTTCCTTTCTTCATCCTTAAGATTTTCTTTATTTTTTCCAGCTCTCCAATTCACTTTTAAGTGGTAATAGTAGAAAAAAAAATTCAGACACTTTTGTCTAAAATTCAGTCTAAACACTAATCAAACAGTTTGGCATCAAGTCAACTAAACAATTGCTTGTTTGAAATTTTCCATTTTGAAGCCTCATTTGCAGAGAAATAAGTTTTACTCTATTTTAAAACCTTATAACTATTCTATTTCGTTGTTAAAATGTAATGGTCTACATTAAAAAGAAACAAACCCTTTAGAAATCAGTTTTGAGAAATTTTCTTGCTAACAATAATAGGGTTATGGAGGAATCAGAGTTACAGTGGTTGGAGCACTGAATTAGGAATTAAACATCTTACTTTAAATTCACTCTCTTAGCATTTATTAGCAGTGTGACACTTGGCAAATCATTTATCTATGTGAGCCTCCATTCTCTCATATGTTGAATTATGGGCTTGGGACAGATGGCTGCAAGTTACTTCTATATCTAAACCTATGATCTTAAGAAAGCAGTTTATACTTCATATAGCCTTTAAAAGTTAAAGACAGGGAACCAGTTTATGTGTTTAATATATAAAACTTACTTCCTCATTTAAATGTTAATTCTTGGGCAATGAGGTGGCTCAGTGGATTGAGAGTCAGGCCTAGAGACTGGAGGTTCTAGTTTCAAATCCAACCTCAGACACTTCCAAGCTGAGTGACCCTGGGCAAATCACTTGACCCCCATTGCCCACCCTTACCACTCTTCCACCTATGAGCCAATACACAGAAGTTAAGTGTTTAAAAATGTTAAAAAAGAGTGAAAGTTCATTTATTTGAATTAGAAAAAAATTAAGTGGACTTCACACCATTAAATATGGAGTAACCATAAAACTCTTTTTTTCAGTAGAAGGGAAGGTATGAATTGTTTTAGAGCTCTTAGAGATGAATAGGGGTGTTGGAAAGACAAGTTAAGTTTTTTCTTGTGATATTTAGGAAAAAAGATTTAGAGCAGTCCTTCATTCTATGAGACAGAAAAACCAAAGGCCTATGGCATAAAGAGGTCTGAAGTAAATACTAATAAAATCTACAAGATTCCACAAGAAATTTTATGAACACTTGGTCAAAGATGAGATATTGTGGTTAGTCAGGCAGATATACGTGTTGCACTGAGGATTCAGAATCACATAAAGCTATATGTTTTTCAAGGAAAAATGAAAGGTGAAAATATAGTATGTTATATAATTTCCTAAGGGAAGGAAAATGAAATGGGTATTAGTAAAATTTATTCTGCAAAGTGAAGAATCCATAGAGAGTAGTGAAGGGAGAGTGGGAGTGGACTTGACAAAACAAGTTATTTCTTAATATTCTTTCAGAGAAAAGCACTGTATTGGGTAGTATGATGCAAATGGAAATTTAACAGACAAAATGCACTTAAGAAAAGTAAACAAGTGAAGTTAGTTTGAAAGGCTTGTACCAGGTAAAGAGACAGTATTCAAATTCTGATAGAGGAATTAAAGGGTATTGTCCTTTGGGAATCTGACTTTGCCTAAGGATATTTGAGGAAATAAACATAAACCTTGGACTTGGATATTAAAAAAAATGCCTTTAAGTTGTGGTCTCTAAATATATATTGTTTTCTATTTGTAAATATATTTATGGTCATAATATATATTAAATATATATGAAGTCAAATATATATTCTACATACACACATACACACACACACATATCATATATATATATATATATATGTGTGTATACAGTGATCCCTCATATATCACAGGAATTATGTTCCAGAGACCCCCCCACAAGAGATGAAATTCCATGAAATAGTGGGGTTATATTTATTTTATTATTATACTTCATAAATCCTTCTCACTCTCCTATAAACTTTTTCCACACTCTTATTAACCTTTCCCATACTTTTATCAACACTGAGTCAATCAGCACCCAGTTCTGTGGTTGGTCACCTTTCATTCCATCAGCCAATAGTATGTCATGTATGATCTCATGTTGGCAAACTTGTGTAAGTGGTACCTGTAGTGGCGTATAGCATTTCCATTGTGTACAGTACATTATTCATCCACAAAATCACACAATATAACAAAAACTCCACAATACAGAATTCAATATGTATATTTTTAAAACCTACAAAATAGTGAACCTTGATAAGTGAACTATGTGAGACATAACTGTACATATTTCCTTATTTATACATAATATACATCTAATAGCATACTGATATTTTGTGCACATGTATACAGAGAAAGTAATAAAATGGAAAAGGTTTCAGGATAATAGATTAAAAAATAAATGTAAGCTATCAATATCCTTATAGCTTTTACATTAGAATTTTTTTTTAAAGTGGATAATCAATTGAAGGAGTGACTGTGGCCATAGTGATACTCCAGTTTACTGCCGGTCGATAAATGAATTGAATTAAATGTTTTATAACACAATTGTAAACTATGTGAAATAAGTTACAAAGTAAATCATCTTATTCATCCCAGACCCTCACATATTGGGGCTCTTTATTTCAAGGAAATTATTGATAAGAATAAAAAGATTCATATCAGCAAAGATGTTCACGTTAATATAATTTGTGATATGCTGAAAATAAAAACTGAAATGTTGTGAAATTGGAGAATAGAGAAGGAAAATAATTAGTTTTCATTTAATTCCCTGTATTATTTCTCATCTTCTGCTCACCGTACACATGCACATACATACATAGATGCATATGTATATATGTATAGTGGTCTAATGCTCCTTCCAGATTAAAGCATATGACAATTAGAATCTAACTTATTTATACAGATTGGGGAAGGGCTGAAAAAATGGTTCATGAATGAAATGGAAAACTCCTTTATAATTAAGAACAATGATTTTGAATAATTTATTGAATTCTGGAAATTGTTGTACAAAGTGATAGTATGAAGAAAACAAAACCAAAATAAAAAATATACACAAATACTGCCACAATGAAAGTAAAGCCAAATTGTAAAGGCAACAAAACTCTATTAAAATATCAGGTTAAATTTTAGTACTTTATTGACCAATTTAAATTCAATTTAGCAAGCTTCTCCATATATCAGATACTATACTCTGAGAAGACAGAGAGAGCAATGAAAATAATATCTTTTAAGAATTCCAAATGTTAAATGTGTCTATGATTTAGACATAAAGAGTGATACCATAAGTAAATTAGGGGGACATAGACTACATCTATGGAGAAGGGAAGAATTTATGACAAAACAAATGATACAGAATATTACAATATGTAAAATGAATAATTTTGACTATATTAAATTTTAGAAAGTTTTTGTAGGAACAAAACGAATGTAACCAAGTTTAGGGAAAAAACAAACTGGAAAATGCATAATAAATTTCTCTGATAAAGGTCTCATTTCTTAAATATCTAGAGAAGACAAATGGTTAAAGGTTGTGAACAAGTAGTCTAAATCATATATTCTCAATAATTCTTGATTAGAGAAATGTAAATTAAAAAACTCTGGGATACCAATTTATACCTACCAGATTGGCCAAGATGACAGTACAAGAATGTGATAAATATTGGAGGAGATGTGATATGGCAAAATTGAAGTATTATAGCATTTTTGGGTGGAGATGTGAACTCTTCTGGAGGTCAATTTGAAATTATGCCCAAAGAGCCATAAAACAGCACATACACATTTATTCAGTAATTACTACTAGGTCTGTTTCCCAAAGAGATCATAAAAAGAGATCATAAGAAGACGTAATTGCATAAAAATATTTTAAGCAATTCTTTTTGTTTTGGCAAAGATTTTGAAATTAAGAGAATGTTCATCAACTAGGGAATGGCTGAACAACTTGTGGTATATGATGGTGATGAAATATTATTGTACTATAAGAAATGATGAACAGGATGATTTCAGAAATAGGTAGAAAGACCTACATGAACTGATTCAGAGAAACAGAATAAGCAGAATAAGATTAAGCAGAACCAGGAGAATACTGTACACAGTAATAGAAAAATTGTGGAATGATCAACTATGACTTAGCTTCTCTAAGTAATACAATAATCCAGGACAATTATTAAGATCTTATGGTAAAGAATGCTATTCGCCTTAAGAAAAAGAACTATTGAAGTTAGAAAACAGATAAATACATACTGTTTTCCACTTTGGTTTATTTGGTTTTTTATTTGGGGGTTTTGGTGTTACATGAGTATTCTCTTACAAAAATGAACAATATGGAAATATTTTTTTGCAAGATAACACATGTATATAACAGATCAAATTGCTTTCCATCTCTGGAAAGGGGGAGGGAAGGAAGGTATGGAGGTAATTTGGAACATATAACTTCAGAAAACTTATATGTGAAATTATTAAATGGCATGGCAAAGGACAATTTGCTTTCCTGTGAACATAAGAGATTTAAGCCCTGTTTTATGAGGTTGCCAGTAATGTATTTAGTCTTTTACGACCTGCTTCCTCATTTTCTTTGACCACTTATTTTTGGAGAAAGATTTTTATTCTTCTAAATTTGACAATTTTCTAAAAAAAATTGGATACTAGACATGTATTTTAAATGTTTATTGAAAAGATTTTTCACCTTTTTTTTCTTTCATATTCTGGATTCAGGACTTTGTATTACACAACACTGAAATGTATCTATTTTGTTTCATATTTTCTTTAAAGTCATGAATATTTAAATATTTTCCCTTTGAATGGCTTTGAAAGAGGCAACTATCTCTCAGAGTAAATTTCAATATTTTAAAATTTTAAAAATTCCAAATTTTTATTTTATACCTTTTATTTGATAATTGATATATTATTTAATAATGGAAGGTATTTTGTTAGAATTGATTGAAATCTTTTGGGAAATATGTGTTAAAATCTTTTGACATGTTTAAAACTAATAGTAAAATGCAATAAAAATATTGTTATAAGAGTTAGAGGAGTGTGGAGAAGGGTTATAGAGTGGTAAAGCATTGGACTTAAAAACAGGAAGATCTGAGTTCAAATTTTTCTGAGACATTTATTAGCTTTTTGTGACCCTAGACAAGTCATTCAGTTTCATATAGACTCAATTTTTTCATCTATTAAATGAAATAATGTAATGATATCTACTTCAGAGGGTTTCTATGAAGAACTAATAAGATTACATTTTTTAATTTAAACATTTATTAATATTCATTTTTAACATGGTTACATGATTCATGCTCCTATTTTTCCCTTCACCCCCCCACTCCCCCCAACCATGGCCAATACACATTTCCACTGGTTTTGTCATGTGTCCTTGATCAAGACCTATTTCCATATTGTTGTTCGTTGCACTGGAGTGGTAATTTCTAGTCCACATCCTTAATCATGTCCACCCTGGCCCATGCGTTCAAGCAATTCTTTTTCTTATATGTTTCCTCTCCTGCAGTCCTTCCTCTGAATGTGGGTAGCATTCTTTACCATAAATCCCTCAGAGCTGTCCTGGGTCTTTGCATTGCTGCTGGTACAGAAGCCCATTACATTCCATTTTACCACAGTATATCAGTCTCTGTGTACAATGTTCTTCTGGCTCTGCTCCTTTCGCTCTGCATCAGTTCCTGGAGGTCTCTCCAGTTCGCCTGGAACGTCTCCAGTTTATTATTACTTTTAGCACAATAGTATTCCATCACCCACATATACCATAGTTTGTTCAGCCATTCCCCAATTGAAGGACATACCCTCCTTTTCCAGTTTGTTGCCACCACAAAAAGCTCAGCTATAAATATTTTCATACAAGTCTGTTTATCTATGATCTCTTTGGGGTACAAACCCAACAATGGTATGGCTTGATCAAATGGCAGGCATTCTTTTATAGCCCTTTGAGCATGATTCCAAATTGCCAGCCAGAATGGCTAGATTAGTTCACAGCTCCACCAGCAATGCATTAATGTCCCAATTTTGCCACATCCCCTCCAACATTCATTACTGTCCCCTTCTTTCATTTTAGCCAATCTGCTAGGTTTGAGGTGATACGTCAGAGTTGTTTTGATTTGCATTTCTCTAATTATTAGTGATTTGCAACACTTTCTCATGTGCTTATTGATACTTTTGATTTCTTTACCTGAAAATTGCCTATTCATGTCTCTTGCCCATTTATCAATTGGGGAATGGCTTGATTTTTTATACAATTGCTTTAACTCCTTGTATATTTGAATAATTAGACCCCTGTCAGAGTTTTTCATTATAAAAATTTTTTCCCAATTTGTTGTTTCCCTTCTGATTTTGACTACATTGTTTTTGTTTCTACAAAAGCTTTTTAGTTTAATATAATCAAAACCATTTAATTTACATTTTGTAATTTTTCTAACTCTTGCTTGGTTTTAAAGTCTTTCCTTTCCCACAGATCTGACAAGTATACTATTCTGTGTTCATTTAACTTACTTATAGTTTCCCTCTTTATATTCAAGTCGTTCACGCATTCTGAATTCATCTTGGTGTAGGGTGTGAGATGTTGATCTAGACTTAATCTCTCCCATATTGTTTTCCAAGTTTCCCAGCAGTTTTTGTCAAATAGTGGATTCATGTCCCAAAAGTTGGGCTCTTTGGGTTTATCATACACTGTCTTGCTGATGTCATTTACCCCAAGTCTATTCCACTGATCCTCCTCTCTATCTCTTAGCCAGTACCATATTGTTTTGATGACTGCTGCTTTAGAGTATAGTTTAATAACTGGTATTGCTAGGCCCCCTTCCTTCACATTTTTTTTCATTATTTCCCTTGATATTCTTGATTTTTTGTTATTCCAAATGAAATTTGTTATAGTTTTGTCTAATTCAGTAAAGAAGTTTTTTGGTAGCTTGATAGGTATGGTGCTAAATAGGTAAATTAATTTGGGTAGAATTGTCATTTTTATTATGTTAGCTCCTCCTACCCATGAGCAATCAATGGCTTTACAATTGTTTAAATCCAGTTTTATTTGTTTGGAAAGTGTTTTGTAGTTGTTTTCATATAATTGCTGTGTTTGTTTTGGTAGATAGATTCCTAAGTATTTTATATTGTCTAGGGTGATTTTAAATGGTGTTTCTCTTTCTACTTCTTGCTGCTCTAGTGTGTTGGAAATGTATAGAAATGCTGATGATTTATGTGCATTTATTTTGTATCCTGCAACTTTGCTAAAGTTGTTGATTATTTCTACAAGCTTCTTAGTTGATTCTCTAGGATTTTTTAAGTAGACCATCATATCATCTGCAAAGAGTGATAGCTTAGTCTCCTCCTTGCCTATTTTGATACCTTCAATTACTTTTTCTTCTCTAATTGCTATGGCTAGTGTTTCTAGTACTATGTTGAATAATAGAGGTGATAATGGGCATCCTTGTTTCACTCCTAATCTTATTGGGAAGGCTTCTCATTTATCCCCATTGCATATGATGCTTATTGATGGTTTTAGGTATATTCCGTTAATTATTTTTAGGAAAGGTCCTTCTATTCCGATACTTTTCAGTGTTTTCAATAGGAATGGATGCTGTATTTTGTCAAAGGCTTTTTCAGCATCTATTGAGATAATCATGTGATTTTTGTTTGTTAGACTGTTGATATGGTCAATTATGTGGATGGCTTTCCTAATGTTGAACCAACCTTGCATTCCTGGTATAAATCCCACCTGATCATGGTGGATGATCTTCTTAATTACTTGCTGGAGTCTCTTTGCTAGTATTCTATT